>NC_056509.1:30394285-30402268 GCF_014905685.2 Nematolebias whitei
TATATATATATGTGTATGTTTTAAATCATTCCCACACTTGCAATATTCTAAATAATGTTTCTAAACTCTAAACTCTCTAAAATCACAGTATGTCATGATCTCCGCTCTCTGCCACCGACTGTTCTGGGTGCACACAGGTGCAGCAGGTGCAAAATAATTTATTTTAAATTTTAAAAATCCATGCCAATCTTGTGGCTCATCCATCAGTCAGCCATTGTGTGTCATGTCCAATCTTACTTTGAAAAACTGCAAAAGAGTGAGTACGCGAAAGTCGAAATGCAAAGTAACGAGGGACTACTGTGTTTCAAACATTATCTTAAAACTTGAAACTCTAAGAAAGGAAAGACAATAATAATAATAATAATAATAATAATAATAATAAAACTTTAATAACTAAGCAACCATTTTTATAAAAGTGCATTTTCTCAGTGTTGCTGAACTCTGCCAGCTAAAACTCTTTCCCACCCGATGAACCTTAAGTAGGTGAAAGTATGCCAGAAACTTTGACAGAAAACCCAACATTAAATATAATTAATACGCATTGCTTTGTACGATCAATGGTTTCTAACAGGATAGTTCAGATTATTTTAAAGTGGTCTTCTTTGAAAAAAACAAAACAAAGCATTTATGTAGATTCTCAGTTTATCCAGGACATGACAATCCTAACAAAAAGTAACATGACTTCTTCTTTTTGTTTCACCTCTCGTCTTCATCAAATTCAGCCGCCTTCCATTTAACATGTAGGATTTGTTATTCAGCATTGAATAGTTATATATTGTTGTAGATAGCTTTATAAAAACATTAATTTGTAAAATGAGAACAATTCTGACTTCATTGAAGAGCTAGCAGCTAGTCTAAGTGTAGACCAGAGTGTAATGCTGCCATCTTAAAACATTCAAAACTTTATAGAGATCCATTCAAATGCTACATTATAATTTTTCATAGGGTTTTACTGACAAAAAACATTACAATATCCCTGCTGAAAGTGCACAAAGTTGCACCGTAAGTACTTTAGTTACTGTTGTTATTTTTCTTTTGGCTGCTCCCTTCTGCAGGCATTGCCACAGAGAGTAATCTCGCATGAAAGACTTGTTATGTCCTTCCTGAGGCAACCTAGGCTCAAACTTGCAGCCTCAGGATTACAAGACGTGCTGTCACAGCTCCAATATACAGTAGTCCCTCACTACTTCGCAGTTTGACTTTCGCGGACCCGCTCTTTTGCGTTTTTCAAAGACTGTAAACTTTAATATTACTCATGTAATTGGGACAGTAGAAAATAAAAAGTTAACAACAAAAAAAATCTTTGGACAGGCGCCGCCATTTTGTAGTTTTCTTTCAGTAAGCCTACACTGTATTGCCAGTCCAAAAGAGCTACATTACCCAGAAGTCAACGGTGCACTACCTAGAATTTAACAGTGCTTCCAGCCCGCTGCTTTCTGCCAAAGTGGAAGGAAAGTTTTGATTCGATCCGAACCTGACAAAATGGTCTGGTCTTTATTCATAGTGACTTTGGCTCTCAGTGACGGCAGAGAGCTGATCAGAACTGGACCAGAACTACTTCCGGCCTCATCAGTCAATCAAAGTGCTGCTTGCTGGACCAAGAAGCCTCTCGAGCGGGGAGGCGTTGCTTGAAGGTCCGGTGTCTTGTTCGGAGCTTACCAGGACTTTTTTCATCCGGATTTCTCTGGATTATTTGGACTCTATTTTTTTTTGTTTTTGGGACTCGATCGGGAACATTGTGTGATTATGTGCTGGCTCTCCAAAAGTGCGTCTCTTTCCAAAAGCATCTAGTGCTCAGCGGCTGCAGAGAGCCAATCAGAACCGATCTGAACCGGCACAAGGCTGGTGAGTCTCCATATAAAATTTTGCAGTAGCTACTGTGCAGTACATATATGTATGTAGGTTTAAGAGTTGATAACAATGAAAGAGTGTGGGGTTTATAAAACCTTAAAATATATTTAAACAATAAAATAAATATAGCGTTCTTACTTCGCAGTTTTTCACTTATTGTGGGGGTGTCCGGAACGTAACCCCTGCGATAATCGAGGGAGCTACTGCTGCAAAGAGACATAATTATTTTATAATTGAGGAATTCAATACTGAGGTAGATGTAAGGTTTATAATGTAGCATTCAACTTATTATTATTATTTTAATTTAGATTGTTGTTTTAGGATGGCAACATTTCACTTTGGCCTTGCTATCGCACGGACTAACCATTAGCTTGTTAATCCAGTCAGAATCAAACTCTAATTTATTAAACTGAGGCCATCTAAGGTTCTATCAACAACAGGTGAGATACAAATTGTTCATAACTCTTCTATAGAACCCACTTAAAAAGATGTAACAATTGCTTTAAAATGTTCCAACTCAAGCTCTCTATGGTTGTGCCTTTATTTGTTTCAATAGTTTTTTTTTTTGCTTAGTTTCACCATTTGTTTCCTTGCAACACATTCCTGTTTGACATGGTGTGAGCCTTGGCCATAAAATCCTCCAGACTCAACTATGACAATGACATTTAGCGTTCGTCCATGTGTGCTTGCACAGCACACTTTGGAAGAGCTGAAGGTCAGAAGAAAGAGGGTGGAAAAGCCGAGAAAGCCACCAGAAAGAATGAAGTAATTATAAAAGGCTGAATTCTTGTTCGTCTCAGTTTTTTAGCGCAGCCCAGCAGAGAGAGAGCGACATTACTCAGACAGGCTGCCAAACAGGGCGCACAGCATGCTGGAAGTCGGAGGAAGAGGATAAAATAATGCATTTTTCTGTCTGTCCTGGGACAGCTGAAAAATCTGTGGTATTTTCCTATACATGGTCAAACTCAGACACCACACACTCTTTGCAAAATGTGAGAATACAAACGTTTCAAAGCTTCTGCTCAGCATCCGTGCGGCTCTGCGCAAGTTTTTAATCACTAAAAGCAAATGTACACTATTGCACTAATAATATAATAATTTTCTCATATTTGGCTTTCACTTTAAATTACACAGTGATGCAAGAGGCTGCATTTAACACACAATGTTGAAGCTTATATTCTGTTCAACCAAGGGCGTCAGAAGCATCCGTAATGTGGGGGGGACACAATGATGTGTGTGTATGCGCGCGTTTTTTAAAAAGTGTTCACTACTGTACAAAAAAAGCAACATTTCACCTAGATTTCCTTTAATTTAAAGCATGTTTCTCACCAAGTTTGTGTAAATTCAGCTGTGGGTTAAAGTAATTTTAACTTTAATACACTTTAATGCAGAGCGTCAGGTCGGCACTATTTGTCTTTATAGAGAAATAAAAAACACCACCACTAAACTTTTTTTACTTGTGTTCAACACTACTCATCTAAATGATGTTTCTCATGAAGTTTGAGGACAATAAGGTGTGGGGTTTTAAAGACATATCAACTTTAATGCACCTGAACACACCACGTCTCTTACACCTGCAGCGTCTTACAGCGTCACAGTTACTGCTAAGATAACATGCAACAGATGTAGCGCTCCACTTCTCTCCTCCTAACATGACTACATGTTTATGATCAACCCCCTGGTCAACAACTGCCCACACTAAGCTCACTAAACTGGCAAGCGAGGTCGGTCCATCTCCTCCACCTGTGCGCGTTTTCTGCCAAAGCAGAAG
The DNA here is from genome assembly GCF_014905685.2 of Nematolebias whitei. Taxonomy (NCBI): domain Eukaryota; kingdom Metazoa; phylum Chordata; class Actinopteri; order Cyprinodontiformes; family Rivulidae; genus Nematolebias; species Nematolebias whitei. The sequence goes on from NC_056509.1 coordinate 30,397,908, forward strand.
GAGACGCACAGAAACACTGCAGGTGTTACACTATATTCTGTGACCACCGTATATTGTGACCGTGGCTTGGAGGTAATCAGGAAAACCTGGAGTGGCGTTTTAGTGGTTTGAGTATTCTCCTATTAATCAAGTGGAATGGATTCGTTCACGAAGAAAGAGAAACTGCGCCGCTTGAACTAATATTCCATAGTAAAAGTGGGGGGGTCCAAATGAACATTTTTGGAATGTGGGGGGGACTTGTCCCCTTCACATATAATGGTTGCGACGCCTATGCGTTCAACGTAAATTAAACGGCTGAATGAGGTTTAAAATTTCACCAAACTGATAAATTTATGAGTTTTACTGAAATGTGGAATTATAAAAAAGGAATATTATTTAAAAAATAAATTAAAAAAAGACTAAAAATAAAAAGTCTGTGTTGGCTCTTTGCTAAATTCTAGCCAAATTAGGCCGGTTTACATTGCAGGGGCCTCATGTATCATCAGTGCGTATGCATGAAAAGGTTGCATGCGCCAGGTTCCATGCACATGTTGGGTGCGTGAAAGTGGTGGAAATATAAGCATATTTCTGACCTGCTGAGATAAAACGCTCATCTCCACGCAAACTTTTACTTTTCTACAAAAAGTACTGAAACTCACCAAAATACATCATAAATATTACTCTGTTTGGTTTTCTGAACTTAAAGGGTAAACACAATGTTTGTTGTTTTTTACAGATTTTATAATTTATGGTTTAAATATGAATAAAGAAACTGAACTACGTTGAACCTCAAACAACATAACATCTAACACGCCTCAAAAATGATCAAAACAACCTCAGTTAAATTATAACTGGGTAGTGAATCATCAAACATCAAACTTTTGTGGCAGAGGGATTTGAGAACTGAGTGCACAAATGAAAAATGCTTACGTCCTATCAGAGAGTGGCAAATACGTGAAGGAGGCAAGAAATAAATGTACACAGTATATTGTTGCATATTGTAGATATTATCATACTCTTACCAGACTGCACAGAATAAAACAAATGACAATTTGTGTTGGAAATGTAAAAAAAAGAGGTGGGAACATGACCTGACTGAAATTTGTTGGATTTTTTTTATCTGGATTATTGAGCATGAACTTTGATGTTTTGAACCACTTTAGCTATGGTTGACTCAGAGGAGTCAACGGGGGAAAGAGCGGGCTTATCACCAGCAAACTGGATAGTCCACTATGTGAATGTGCTGCTTGTGGGACTGAGTTTGTTGTGGCTCTTCGGACTGATGAAGTCCTTTGGATGAAACGTCTCAACAAAAAAAGAAACCGTCCAGATGACCTGACTGAACTTTGTTGGAGGTAAGAACATATTTACACTGATTTTGAGAATGTTCGCTGGTTGCACCTTTAGGACTAAAGTCTTGGAGGTTTTGAGTGCCTGGTCTGGTTCAGAAGTCCCTCAGACTCCAGAACTGTGTTTATTGGAAGACAGATCTCAAATACAAGATATCTAAAAAAAAAAAAAAAGTCCTTTCAGTTGTTATGGTTGATCTTGTGACAGCATCCAGGATCATCTTAAGACACTGGAAGACCACAAAGTGTCCTGAGTTAAATGATTGGATTAAATCAACACAGCCTCTTATGTGGCCATGCTCAGTAAGTTGAAAGGGAGCAGAGACACTGATTAGGACAGATTTAGGGACTCAGTAAAAAGTTGTTACATAAGGCCTCTGTGTGACCTAAAATGATACTGCTTTGTTTTTTGGATTTTTTTTGGATCTCTGAATCATCCCAGCTAATTGCAGGTATTTGTTTTGGGAAGTTTGTTGCTGTAACATGCATGTGCTGTTACCCTGGGGATAACTGGGGGTCGGGTAAACCAGCCTATGTTCTGAAAATCAATAAAAACTTTAATAAAAAAATTAAAAAACTCAGTCAAACTGTAAGGTTTATTACGTATATTTCTGTCACATTTAGATGTAAACACACGTCAGTGACCACATGCCTGTGAGGCGCACTGAGGAGCATAAAATGTGTGAAAATCATCTTACGGGCTTTTAATTCTTGCTGAGAAGTGAACAGTGTGAAACTAACTCTAATCCCACCAGGTTAGTATGGATATGGTCCAACACCAACTTTAGTATCATATGTTGCTGTAGATTCTTGGTCCTCCCAGGCATAACAAATGTCACGTTTAAAAAGACGAAGAAACTGGACTTCTGTTCAGTAGATGAAGACATGGAGACAAGAGATCTAAGCTTTCAACTGCATGACGTTAATATCAAAAATACTTAATATAAAGCTCGATCCACTAACCCCTACCTCACTGACGTTGAAACGCAACATGACCGTTCAGACTGAGGTCACCTTGAAAAGCATGTGATTTAGTACCACATATGAAAAATACCTGGGTCAGATTTGAAACAATTTAATTTGCAATGTTCAGACTGTCAAACAAATCTGATTTGGGTCACATATGGGTAAAAAAAACAAAAAAAAAAACAAGGGATTTGTGCCATTTTGGCCTGCAGTGTGAACATATTAGTTGCTTTAAAAGCAAAACATATGCAAGGTCTGAAAACCTAAATATTTTTATGAATTTTGTTTAAAACATGTTACACAGAAATCCTGTTAAAGCAGATTCTAATTAGAAACAGCATCAGAATCATGTGACAACACGAGACCACAGGATAGTAAGATGATACCAGGGGATCAGAGTAGAACGTGTATGTGGAAGTCTGTGTGCTGGAGGACTGCTGTGCAGAACAGAAAATTTAATCTCTGGAATGCATTGTGCATCTTTCCCTCTCTAACTATGCCAGCATGGTAGAGGGAGGTGACAGATGGATTAGAGTGAGAGTGTGTGTGAGTCTGCGTTCACAACAGTCAGTTGCAGTATCGTCCTTATCTGTAGCGACATAAAGCAGCTACTGTTGAGACGACCGTAGACTCTCACAGGCGAGCTCAATGGGTGTTGGCAGCCTGTACATCTGAGAGCAGGTTTGGTCATTTACTAGCGTGAAATCCTAAAAATCTAATGTCAAAATCTTGGCTAGGGAGTTGATCGACATGCACTTTAGGGATCCTTAGACCAGAGATCCAAACAGAAAGAAGTGACCTTGGACAATGGCTGTTTTTAGGCAGCTTCTCACTGAATGTGGTTGAGTGTGGGAATGTGAGGGGTGGTAGGGCTAAAAATGTGTGTGCTACTTGGGAAACGTTTTCATGCATAATTTATTGTAATAATGTGGAAAATTCCACATGTATCAGGATGGTTGGATAAAACAGCAGCTAAAATAACAAACTTTTACAGAAATAGCATAGAAGAGATACCAGCATTAAGTATAATTGTGTGGATTTGTTGTTTTAATACTACTGACCCACTCTCACATTATACTGAAATATAGAGGGTTACCAAATACTAGAATAGCATGGCTTTGAGAGGTTTGTGTTTGATATATTAGGTTGTTTTCACACCTGATAGTCCGGTATACTCGGTTCGGTTGGGGACCAATATTCATAACATTTTGTTTACATTTGAGCTGGTGCATTTGCATTCACACTGCACTGTGCAGTCGAGTCAACCTGTTCCCCCATTCGCCTGTGGTGGAGCTGCACCAAGAGCTACTGAAAGAAGCGATACAAAAACCTCTGAAGAAGACACTTCTTCTTCTGGAAATAAAAACAAAAATGGAGTGGCGTCAAGTTTTATCAGTTTTAGGAGTTCTATTTTGTCATTATTCAACAATGGACTCAGCATGAGTGGAAGATGAGGCAGAAGACCATGGAGAATATTGTTTTTCACACAAGGCAAGCCGACGGCTTCATATGAGGTAAGAGAAATGCGTGTTTGTTTGCCCTGTGTTGTAGTCCTCTTCCTGCTTGTGGAGCGGGGCCCGGTCTGCTAACATTCACACTGTACTCAAACCGCGCTGGAGTTCTCTTCTACCGGACCGAGACCTAGGTTTTAGCCCGGGCCAGAGTTCGCCTTTTTGTTCCGTGACAGAGTTCGATGGCGCGTTCACACCTCCCCAAACAAACCGGACTTCCTAGGCAAATGGGCTAGAGCTTGGGACAACAGGGCTGATGTGAATGCACCCTTAATATTCCTGTTGGAACTTCTTAGTTTCAACCTATTTCCAGTATATTTCATTTTCTTTGTTGTGGCTTCTGATGCTTTTTAAAAATTTGATTATTCCTAGCTTTTTATTTCCTGTATGGCTATGCTTCGTATTGTGTAGGTTTGGTGTTCTGCTTTCATTTCTGTCAGTATGTTTTCAGTTGCTCTTGTTACTTGGATTATTTATTATTTATTTATTATTATTTATGTATGTATATATATATATATATATATATATATATATATATATATATATATATATATAT
>NC_056509.1:30402368-30406355 GCF_014905685.2 Nematolebias whitei
GTGAATAACAGCGGGGCCATCTGTAACTCCTGGAAACTGGACCCCACGACGCTCCGATTCCCTCTGAAGGGCATGCTGCCTTATGACAAAGTAACATTTGTTCACTCTCCAGATTCTTACCCTCTTCATGCGTCTTTTATCATGTGAAACTGTGATATTATTTTTGTGTTTTTGTGTGTAGGATCTGTTTGAGCCACAGACAGGGCTGCTTCGATATGTGCTAGAACAGCCATACTCGAGAGAGATGGTCTGCAACATGTTAGGACTCAACAAACAGGTAAAACAAACTCTTTGCCTTCACACCAGACCCTCTCCCTGCACTCACCTCTCCTGTCCTGTGACATTCTATTGTTTCCTTTGCCCACCCTTCCTTTTTTCTTCTTTTGTTGTTATTTTATTTTTTTGTTGTTTATTATTTGTTTTATTTATTTATTATTTGATTTGTGTAAAAACATTTTCCAGTTTCTTAGTTTAATTTTTGTCTTTTTTATTAGTTTGCCCTCTGCATTTCCCAACTTAAATTTTTTTTTTTTTATATCTTATATATATATATATATATATATATATATATATACATACACACACACACACACACACACACACACACACACACACACACACACACACATACATATACCCATACATACATATACCGTATGGTCATGTAATGCAATGCTGCAAGCTCGTCCTATATTGCACTTATGTCAGTATTCCCTGTTGGGTTCATGCAGTTTCAGCTCAGCCCGGCTCACTGAGTGCTTCCACAGCTGTGTCCAAAGAGATTAGTCTCAACACAAAGCCGTGACAGTTACGGCACATAAATATTTATTTAGATTTGAACCATGAACCAAAAAACTCCAAATCTGATCTGTATGTTTGAATTGGCTGAGCTGATGCTAACTGTGCTGAACAGACAGCGAACTGTAGCTCCTTAGTCACCACTTTCTCTCTGTCTCTCCCACCCCCTTCCCCCCTCTCTTTCTTTCTTTGTTTCTACACCTTCTCTCTTTCTTTTGTCCTCTGGTTGTGTGTCGTGTTTGTCTGTCTCTCTACCATGCGCTCTCTAGACTCTGAACATTGCCCAGGTATGTCGTTGTTCCTCCTCTGGTTACACGACCTGCCAACTAACCAGCTCACCAGACGATTAGATTATTTTTTTTTTACATTTATTTATTTTTCTTTAGGCATGCTGGTTTACTAGAAATGGATAACTGGCAGGGGGAAATAAACAAAAAAGTAAAACAGAGCAAAGGAGATATGCAACAGAGCTTGAAATGGACGCAGAAGGGTTTCGTAAAGATAAGTTTAGCAAACATAGACAGATGTGTTTGAATACACATGTAATCATGTTTATGACAGAAAACAGCAGACGGATCAATAAACTGGCAGACTGTACGTATGAAATAAGATGATACGCAAGATAATATAGTCTTTTCACAGTTTAGTCATCATTGTGTATTAACTCTGCTTTAAATGCAACAGAGAGCAATAACACTAAAATGTCCTGTTTCAAGCCACAGAATGTTCACAATCTGTTGATTTGACAAGCAGTGACATTTTATTTGTGAACATTTTTCCTCATAATCAGGGTGCAGTAAGTCTGCTCTGTTGATGTTTTTAGCATTTGAGTTGCTCATTAGTGCTATAATCTGTTTGATGTTAGTCTTTAATGCATCTCATTTGTACTATATCTATATTTGCTTTTTTGTGGCTTAACTCTGTTGTTTTTGATCAAGATTTTAGCAACTCATGATTAAATACTAATTCCAGCCACAACTTGATGCTAATCGTCATACAGTTTAAAATTTATAGTTTTTGTGTTCAGAAAAAGCCCATTTTTAGTTAACATGAAGTATTTCTGACTTGAAACCCCCCCTGATGACATTTCAGGTGCTGCTGCTCTGCATGTGTCAATGTAGTCTGGTGCTTGCCTGTTAGTAAAGTCCTCGTGTCAGACCCGCACCACTGCTTTTTGTTGTGTTTATCTGAGGCAAACTAATTTCACAAAACAGTAATATATTTTCAGGACAACGCGATTGTTGTTTTGTGTGTGTCATATTTAAAAGCCTACAACAACATGTCAAATTAAGGGACATTTAGCAGTTCTGGTGCATTACTTTTAGACTGCTGATTGAATACTCAGTCAGAGAGGAAGCTGAGCTTGTTCAAGAAAATTTCATACTTGCCACAACAGTCTGGTAGCAATAGAAGGAAGATGGTGTGCTAATAAATATCAGAAAGTCCCCACACTGAGTTACTGCATAATAGGATTTTTTTAGACAGAAATTAATTGACATTTGTAATACTAAACTTAATTGTGTTTTTGATTATTGAGCCGGAAAAGGGCAAAGTGCCCAGACCCAGGATATGCTGGAGAGACTTGATTTCTCGGTTGGCTTGGGAACACCTTGGGAGGACCCTCCCAGAAGAGCTGGAAGAGGTGGCTGTAGAAAGAAATGTCTGGGCCTCTCTGCTCAAGCTGCTGCTCCCGCGACCCAACATTGGATCAGTTGGAAGATAATGAATGGATGGACGCTTGGAAAAACTTCATTAGCTTGTACTGTTCACACATAAACAAATGCCTGTTCTGGTCCACGCTTGCAGTTGCACCCATCATTCACGCAAGGCAGCATGGGGGCTAGGAATAAGGAGAATAAGATCTGACAAATCAACATGCAATCATCCATCCATCCATCTTCTTCCGCTTATCTGGGGTCGGGCCACAGGGGTAACAGCCCAAGTAGGAAGGCCCTGACTTCCCTCTCCCCAGCCATTTAGGCCAGCTCCTCCAGGGGAATCCCAAGGCATTCCCAGGCAAGCCGAGAAACAGTCCCTCCAGCGTGTCCTGGGTCTTCCTCTGGGTCTTCTTCCAGTGGGACATGTCTGGAGTACCTCACCAGGGAGGCGTCCAGGAGGCATCCTAACCAAAGAGGGGAACCACCACCCCAGATTGCCAATCCAGTGTAACTGCCCCCTATGTCCACACAATGTTGCAAAGGTGTGTCAACCAAGACAGCCCCACAACATCCAGAGCCTTAAGGAAATCAGGGCGAATCTCATCCACCCTGTTTCTTTGAGCATTGTGCATTTAATTTAAACATGTAGGAACACCACCTGTCAGAGCTCAAAGAAGGCAATATAATCATACCACTACCTACTGCATACGAGGGATGGGAGGATGACCTGAAAAAGTGGCCGCAGAATACATATACTGTACTAGCATATTTACTTAGCTACATTGACTCGGTTGCTTCCAACAGTGAACAGTGAGCGATGAACAACCTGAAAAGCTCTGAGGTGTGTTAGTATCTACACAGTAATAAGGTCAGTCGTGTTTTGTTAAAAGAGGTGGGACACAATCTTATTTACCTTAAAGCAGACATAGAGCCCAGCCAAAGCCTTAAAGCCCTCCATCACTGAGCTTGGGTTAATTGCAAAGAAAATTGTAATACTAAAGACGAACAAATACTATAACGCTGTGCTCTTCATACACTTCAAATCATACCTGATATTCTTGTCACAATGTTTTCAATACTTCTGAGGATCCAGCGTTTCTTCTCCGGAGGTTTATTTTAGTCCAGCCATGAAGTAGGATTCAAGTTTTCCTCTGTCAGCCGTTTGTCAACAAAGTAAAATAAACACACATACAGCGTTTTGTGTGATCTCTTCAATTTCAGATTTTTCAGCTACATTCTCCTTAATACCTCTTTTTGCAGGAACACTTTTTTTTGGTTTTTATTTGTTTTGGGATCATGTTCAAAACACTTTGGTGTTGTGGCCACTGATTTAGTTTGGTCTGGTTGTTCGTGCAGTTGCAAACACAACTGGTACCTGAACTCTGCAAGGTTATTTGAGTAAACTTTGTGGTTGTTAAATAAATGAAAACAAAACAATAACAGTGCTTTATCTGCAAAACTGAATGCAAATTACCATATTTTTCAGCCTATAAGTCATGTTTTTTTGCGTAATTTGCATGCCCTGCGACTT
>NC_056509.1:30406455-30421099 GCF_014905685.2 Nematolebias whitei
ATTATACTTTATACTTTGTTGTTTTTGTCTTGAACTTTTTTGAATTTACCATGTCTTGGATGACTGAGAATCTTCACCAGCTATTAATGACACAATCGGCTTACCATATTCCCCAACCTCCGTTCTGTTCGCTGCTTGGAGCAAGTCAAACCAGCTGCACTGCCCCGGCGAATTGCAGCTCATTTAACCATTAAAGTGCATTTATTAAGTAAAAGTTCAACTGAGACACACCTTTGCTATAATTTTGAGCAAACAAATAATTGTTTTAGGTGCTTTTCTTGTTAAATTTCGAAGAAACGCAGCGGTCCTCCTTGTTTTTTTTCCTCCATTTGCGCGCTCTTGGAGCATCGAGGCAGCGAATACAGCTGATTTGACTGTTAAAGTGCATTTATTAAGCAAACATTAGACTGAGACACACCTTTCTATAATTTCAAGCAAACAAACAATTGTTTTAGGTGTTTATCTTGCTAAATTTAGAAGAAACGAGCAGCATTCGTGCTTCCTTTTTTCCCTCCCTCTGCTCGCTCCCGGACCACCGAGGCAGTGAATACAGCTAATTTGACCGGTAAAGTCATTTTATTAACCAAACGTTAGACTGAGACACACCTTTACTATAATTTTGAGCAAAAAAATAATTGTTTTAGATGTTTATTTTATTAAATTTCTAAGAAATGCGGAGGCTCGTCCATCTGCGCATGCCCGCTGCGTCCGCAATCGGGTTTTGAAATACAGATGATTTGACTGTCAAAGTGCATTTTTAAAGCAAAAGGTAGACTGAGACACATCTTTACTATAATTTCAAGCAAATAAATAATTGTTTTAATGTGTTAGTTAAATTCTTGTTAAAGTCCTCCTGTTCACGCTCCCGTGGCCACCATTTGGCAGCCCATCGATTTTTGGCACAACACCGGCCCACATTTTCGGGTTCGGCTCACATTTCCGAGTTGTCAGCGGTGACGCGTAACAAAGCGATGCATCAGCGGTGATGCATAATAGATGCGACGTATATGGCGAAGTGACATTTTTATGGATTTTTCCACTTTTTTAGACATATTTGGACTGATGCGACTTATAGGTTGGTGCAACGAGTACGACGGGAAATACAGTACTTTAAAATAAACTGCGGTCTGTGCTCCACTACCATGGTTAGCCAATGCTTACTGTTACTTTCTGTATCTTACAGGAAGTTGTTTCAATAATCATTTATACAGTAGAGACCCCAGGAATAAAGTGGATAGGGATTGCTCAGACTTTTGAATTGAGATTTTTGCAACGTCATAACCAGTTTATATTTACTTGGCATTGATTGCACTTAGAATGTTCAGAGTTTGAAGAAATAGTTTCTGTCCAACATGGCTGATGAGGTAACAGCAAGTCCAAACTGTCGAGATATGCCACATCTAGAGAACGGACCAGAAGCTAAAAGTTGAAGCCACCATGGACGAGTGCCTCCTACGAGACTGGCTGCAGTTCAGTTTTTAAATTTCACCCCTTCATGTAAACAAATGGAACATTTGCCTCACTTAAAAATAAAAATTTACCACAGATAATATTTTCCAGCTGTTTATTTTTGTTGATACCATACCGGTAGTTCTTCTTGCTCTTGTATGTTCAAATTTGCATATCCCCCCACGCTTAGTTTGTTATTTGAGGCGTAAGAAAAGTGTCACGTTACACTATGATGGACCTCGTCACAGCCTGTTATGGTTGGGAGGGTGTAAAGCAGTTCATCTCCATGCTTTGATTGTGCAGCCTCTGCCTCCAAAAGTAAAACTGAAGTGCTGCCATTTGCAAACGATCTCAGTTGGGCTTTTGTGTAACTAAAAATAATAAGAAATGGTCAGACAGCAAACAGGCTAGATGTTTAATAATTGTTTTGTTTGCTGTGGGTTAGAGTGAATAAGGAGCAGTCTTCTAACTCAGTTCAGAACTTGTTCAAATATTCAGAAATGACATCTGAACATTAGTCTTATCTTATTAATTTTTAATTTAACTAGGTGAACATTTCTTATTGTTGACAGAAGAGATGCTGTCTATCCTTTTCCTCTTTCTCTTCTTCTTGTTGCGTTCTGTTTTGTGTGTTTGGGTGCAGAGGAAGTGAGGTTGTATCAGAAGCCAGTTACCAGTAAGAAGGATGTGTAAAAAGGCAGCAGCCTCCTCCTCCTCCTTTTACTCTCAGTCTCACTACTTCTCCACCTCCTCACCTTCCCAAATCTTCTGTTGTGCATGCAAGAACCAGTCGCATGTTTCGGGTTGGTTTGATGTTTGATGCTGTGCTCTTTCAGTGACTTTTATTTTATTTTTATTTTTTGCTGTGCTGTGCTGTTCAGTTCCTTGTCTGCGAAAAGTTTTCTGTCTCGTGAAGTAAAGTGCAGAGATCTCCTTCTGCTCTGTCAGTGGTGTGTGACTTCAAGTTTCTTCTCTTAGATATGTGATAAAACTTTTATTTTTAGCCTATAAAGTTTGCCTTAATTAAGAAATGTGAAGTATATGTGTCAAAATGATTGCATTAGATTTGTGTATTTATTTACCAGTAGTTGTATTCAAGTCAACAACCTTAATATTTTTAGTAAATTTGATGTTTCTGTTTAACAAACCTGCATTTTAAACCAGTTTCGAACTACTTCAAAAGCATCTAGATCAGGGCTATTCAACAAAACTGCTCAGGGGGCCACAGGTCCTGAAAGACAGCAGTTCAGGGGCTGGACATCCAGCAATTTTTCATTCAGCCTTTATTTAGACAGGTAAATCCCATTGAGCCTCGAGGACTCATTTACAAGAGAGACCTGAAAATTAAAGTCATTATGTAGCTAAACCAAGTATTACAATGATCTGTTACCTTTAAAACATGTTTGTTTTATTCCATTGAGTCATAAATGCAATTAACAGAATCCAAAACAGACCCCACCACCCCTCAAATTTTTTTTTTTAAATTTATGAACTCATTGGTGGGCCAGACTGAAGTCAACGCGGGCGCCAGTTGAATAGCCCTGTTCTAGATCATTCCTCTAAATGTAACAGGTTTATCTTAAATAGATTGCTTTGTTTCTCCAAATAATAATACAATAAAATGCAAATCTATTCTTGTTTGAATTATGGTTGTTTTACGTGCTTCTTTTAAGATTTCTAAAACTTCACTAGAAATTAGTTATTCATATTTTACTACTTTATGACATAATTAGTGTTTTTGTAAATTATCTCATGCTAAATGCACACAAAGACTTTCTTTTGTTATTAGTTTATACATGTTAAAATGGGAAAAAATAGTTTTTTACTCCTGCAATCTTCTGCAGGTGCTGGAATTAAACATATACACCAACTTGGATTCTTGATTTTAGGTCTCCTTTTAAAAATAATACAACGGGTCAATTACAAGAACATAAATGTTGGATTAGAGCTATAGTAAAACAAAACCAAATGACAGACAGGAAGGAGATGCAGTCCTGCATGCAAGGAATTGAAAAAAAAAGTTTTTTCCATGTCTGTATGTAACAATGTCAGAAGGCCAAAAACCTTCATAAGTGTAATAATAAAAAATGTTCCTCTTTCTGTTTTTCTGTTTAACCTTCTCCCCCTTTGCCCCCTTCTTTTACATGCTCCCTCCTCCCCCTCACCAGCAAAAGCAGCGATGCCCGGTGCTGGAGGAGCAGCTGGTGGACCTGGTGGTGTACGCCATGGAGCGCTCTGAGACAGAAGAACACTTTGATGCTGACGTCGGAGGAACGAGCCAGCTGCTGTGGCAGCACCTCTCCTCCCAGCTCATCTTCTTCGTGTTGTTTCAGTTCGCCAGCTTTCCGCACATGGTGCTCTCGTTACACCAGAAGGTAAGAGGAAGCAAGGCACACCTGCTGGTTACTCAGTCACGTTTTTTTTTTTTTTCCGGACCAGATTAAAAAAACTCAAATCTGGGTTGTTGGAAACTGCAACAGTGTCAGTGTTACTGATCATCTACAGTGTTTCCCCTAGATAACTTGCCATAGCTGGGCGCTCATCTCGTCCTTGATTTTTGTCGGGAAGGGGGGTGGCAGAAGACAGGGACGGAGACATGTCTTGAGCTGCCCAATGCTGTTTATATTGATGGTTGTGGGGGGTGGGGGAGTGCGCACAGTTCGGTAGACGAGGTGCTCGGTTCTGTTGACAGGGCGGGGCGCCCCACTTGTATAATGGTAGAGGAAACACTGATCTAACTGTATGCTGTGGATGTCATGACAATAATTCTGTTTTTATTACAAATCAAGAAACATCAGGAGGCAGAAACGCACCTCTGGTAAATGCCAAAACAATGGAGATATTTATTATTAAGAAAGGAAGCTTACTTCAATCATTTACTATCAGAAGCCTCCTAATTTATTTTATTAAATTACTAGCCAGAGTTAGTGACCATAGGTGAGGGTAGGAACATAGACCGAGAGCTTTACCATACAGCTCAGCCCCCTCTTCACCACAAAGGCCCGGTACAGAGTCTGCAATGCTGCAGATGCTGCACCAATCTGTCAAGCTCATGCTACATTCTTCCCTCACTTGTGAACTAAACCCCAAGATACTTGAAATCCTCAACTTGAGGCAGAACCTCACCCTCGACCTGAAAAGAGCAATCCACCCTTTTCCAGTTGAGGACCATGGCCTCAGATTTGGAGGTGCTGATTCTCATCCCAGCTGCTTCACACTTGGCTGCAAACCGCTCCAGTGAGAGCTGAAGATCACAACATTATTTATGCCAACAGGACCACATCATCTGCAAAGAGCAGAGATGGATTCCTGAGGCCACCAAACCGGAATCCCTTCGCCCCCTGGCAGCACCGAGAAATTGGGTCCATAAACGTTATGAACAGAATCGGTGACAATGGGGAGCCCTGGCTGAGTCCAACTCACTGCTGGCAATGCGAACCAAACTCTCGCACCACTTTTATAGGGACCGAACAGCCTGTAACAATGGCCCCCAATCCCATTCTCACAGAGCACCCCCCACAGTTTCCCCCGAGGAACACAGTCAAATGCCTTTTCCAAGTCCACAAAACGCTTGTAGACTGCATGGGCAAACTCCCATGATCCCTTGAGGACCCTAGTGAGGGTAAAAAGCTGATCCAGTTTTCCACAGCCAGGACATAACCCGCATTGTTCCTCCTTGATTTGAGGTTCGACCAATGATCGGACTTGCTTCTCCAGTACCCCTTAATAGACCTTACCAGGGAAGCTAAGGAGATGATTTGCGTTGTAATTAGAACACACCCTCCAGTCCCCCTTTTTGAAGAGGGGAACAACCACCCCAGTCTTCCAATCCAATGGCAAGGCCTCTGATGTCCACATGATGTTGCAAAGGCATGTCAACCAAGACAGCCCCACAACATCCAGAGCCTTAAGGAAATCAGGGTGAATCTCATCCACCCCTGGAGCCCTGCCATCGTGGAGTTTTTTAACTACTTCAGTGACCTCAGCTACAGTTATGGACAGACAAACTCCAATGTCTCCCGACTCTGCTTCCTCCATGGAAGATGTTCTGGTAGGATTGAGAAGATCCGAAAAGTATTTCTTCCACCTCCCAATGGCATCACTTGTTGAGGTCAACAGTGCCCCACCTTTACTGAACACAGTGTTAGTAAAGAGCTGCTTTCCCCTCCTCAGCTGCCTGCTGGTTTGCCAGAATCTCCTCGGAGCCGACTGAGAGTCTTTATCCAAGGCCTCACCGAACTCCTCCCACGTCTGAGCGTTTGCCTCAGCAACATTTAAGGCTGCAGACCGCTTGGCCCTCCGGTACTCCTCAGATGCCTCCAGAGTCCCACCAGCCAACAAGGACCGACAGGGCTCCTTTTTTCAGCATCTTACCCCACCGTCTGATCCAACTCACTACCAGGTGGTGATCAGTTGACAGCTCAGCTCCTCTCTTCACCAGAGTGTCCAAAAACAAGGCCACAAATCAGATGACATGACTACAAAGTCAATCATTGATCTACGACCTATGGCGTCCTAGTACCAAGTGCATTTATGAACACCCTTATGTTCGAACATGGTGTTTGTGATGGGCAAACTATGACTAACACAGAAGTCCAACAACATAACACCGCTTGAGTTCAGATCAGAGAGGCCATTCTTCCCAGTCACGCCCCTCCAGGTCACACTGTTGTTACCCACATGGGCATTGAAGTCCCCCAGCAGAATAAAAGAGTCCCCAGCTGTTATACCTTCCAGCACCCCCACCAACGGACTCCAAGAAGGTCGGATACTCTGAACTGTCATTTGGCGCATAGGCACAAACAACAGTCAGAGCCCATGTAGTGCTCCTCCGTTCTGTTTAATGGCCCTTTAAGCTTAAATTAGATACTGGTATTTAAACACATATTTACTGTGCACAGAAAGATTTTTTTTACTTTTATTTAAGCATGTTTCAGTCTTGACTGATTGGTTTAAAAATAAATCTGACAACTTCATCACCGTTGAGCTCTCATGACAGAAAGGGGAGGGGGGAAGACACCTGTTTCTCCGTTTCATGTTTGGATGTGACTTTAAAATGAGATCCTGGTATTTAAATGCATATTTACTGACACAGAAAGATGTCGCACAGAAAGAATTTAAAAACTAATATTAAAACATGTATCAGACTTGACTGCTTTTGCGTCTCCAATCCCCGACCATTGACAAGTTGATGCAAAGCTTACGGGCTGCAGCTCTGTTTCCTCCTCGACAGCTGATTGATCGCTTTTAACATGAAAGCTGTGTCATAAGAAATTCTCCTCGCGTTTTCCATTATCACTGAACAAATGAACAGGTCTGGCATGAAGCGCAAAATACGATTAACACCACGGGAATGATCTGAAGAAATTAATTCACGTCTATCCTGGGGTATGGTCCTCGAGAGTACCTAGTTGGTCATTCAGGTAAGACTTCTGGTCACATGATGATGGAGTGGGTGGAGTTATGGTTGAATATTTGAAACCATGAGCAAAAGGCCTTGTACATCTGATTACCTGGGGGCATTGAAACTACGTAGAGATGGCAGGAAAATAAAATAAAATGTAAAAATATAAATTTTGAAAATTATGAAAAAAAATACGTAAATAAGATCTCCTGCATAGAAACCGCGGGGTACAAAGTAAGAAAAAAGTAGTGCCTTTTACACCGGCAATTACAGTATATCTAGTCGGTACCTTTCAACCTCACGCACAAGCTCAGGCTCCTTCCCCGCCAGAGAGATCACATTTCATGTCCCAAGAGCCAGCTTTGGCAAGCCAGGGTCAGAGCGCCAAGGTCCCCACCTTCAGCCACTGCCCATGGCGTCATGCACCCGACTCATATGGCCCCTCCTACAGGTGGTGGGCCCACAGGAAGGCAAACCCACATTGCTCATTTGAAATGCCAATAACTGATATAATGGCTGGAAATTTTTTAGCTTTGTCCACCCCCAAAAGTCTTAAGTAAACAGTGAGTGGAGCGGAACTTGTTTATTTAGAGTGGCTGTTAGCAACCATGAAGCTAAGCAAATTAGATCCATTCTATACCTATACCCACAGTAGGTTTACAAGTGTTGCACTGGTCATAAAAACAGTCTTCCTAATGTGCATTCACATTTTTTATCCTCCACTATTCACCATAAAGTTAAGTGTGTTACAAAAATATAAATTTAACAAAGAAACGTCTTTCCCTGTTCATTGTAATCAGTCACAATTCAATTCATTCAACCTTTATTTAGACAGGTAAATCCCATTGAGCCTCGAGGACTCAATTGAGGACGACAAAGATAACATTACTAACACTGATATATATTTACCTCTATGTTAGATTTATTGTTCTGGATAAAGTTTTACAAGGCAATAGCCTATGCTAGGTTATCTAAACGTTAACTTGCTAACTTGAGAGGCACATAGCTAAGGACAAGCAGGTTGGAGGATTGAATAGGATTTATTATTGTTGATTTATTTTACAGATCAGTTAAAATAAACTTGCCATGCTGTGTTCAACAAAATGCACTACACGGTATTGTTACCTGCTTCGTCTGTGCTGAATGTGAAAGTGAAACTTAAGATGAACAGCTATGACTTGAAAGTACTCACCCCCTGCTGGATACATTGGACAATCACAGCTATTTCCCAGCATTTTAGGGGTGAAAATCAGACAATTTATATTGGTGCATAATGGGCCAATTATCACAGATACTGATACAGATACTGATACCCTAACGCCCATATCTGCCTAAAATATCGAACCTACCGATATATCGGTCGGACTCTAGTATAAAGTAAATGAGCAGAAAACCTTGATAACATGTTTTTATTTGTAGTAGCCTACGGTCAGCTCACAGTTGCTGAGTAGTGCTTTAAAGATGGGATTTACTGCTTTAAAGAATACATTAGATTGTCAAACAAAATATCCTCTAAGGTCAGCTCTTTCTGACTTTTCAAAAGCCCGAAAGAGCTGACCTTAAAGCTCTTAATAAAAATTTATTCATGAAAACTTAAAAAAATTATCAAGGACTCATACATGTTACACTGTGAGCTCAGTATTATAAAATCTTGATAGGAACTCTTGTCATACTGTAGGATATATGATTGAATCAATGTAAGACAGTATGTCTTCTTGACGAGAATTGACTACGTCTTAAAGAAAATCATTTGTGAACCTGGCTTTGCACAATCACCAACTTGAACTACCAGTGCTCTACTGAATGGAGTTATGCTTGAAAAATTCTGCCTTTTCACATAAAAGCAGAAACAATAAACTAAAGTCCAGGCAGTGTGTTTTTTTTTTTTTTTTTTTTTACATTTTAATGCTAAATTTTATTGTGCAGCCTCAGTTTTTTTCTTCTTGGCTGACAGAAGTAACACATTGTTGATCCGGCTTGTTTTAATGTTTAAATCGACCATCAACAAATCCTCCTTATAGGTCTTAAACACAGTTAAATAAACACACTTAAATACCAGATTAAATACAGGTTTAATGAACATTTCCACAAATTTAAACAACAAAAATGCTTTTGTGTATGTAACATGAGTCTAGACGCCCACGAGCGTGGGACACTGATCTACGTGGACGACATCCTTTTGAGACAGCCGACACTGGACTCTCATTTGGCTGAGATCGACCACGTCCTCAATCAGCTAACGACTGCTGGTGCTAAAATCTCACTGTCGAAATGCCAGTGGTGCAGAACCAAGGTGGATTACGTTGGCCTCCTAGTAGGCCCGGACGGAATACAACCACAGTTGACTCGCACCCAAGGCCTGGACAACCTCAAAGTCCCAACCAATCTCAAGGAACTGCAGAGTTTCTTGGGACTGTGTAATTACTCTCGCCAGTTCATAGAGCATTATGCGGACCTCGCAAAACCACTGACTGAACTCTTAAAGAAAGACGTTCCTTTTGTCTGGACTGATACACAGCAGCAGGCGATGAACGCTCTTAAAGACAGGCTCAAGTTAGCCCCATGTCTAGTCTACCCAGACTACAACAAAGAGTTCTACTTGGAAGTGGGCTTCTCACCTCACTGCATGAGTGCAGGTCTGTACCAAATACACGACAAAGACAAGCGTGTTGTGGCCTACGCCAGCAAAACGATGGCAGGCCCTGAATTACGGTATTCAGACTGTGAGAAGGCTCTATTGACCACTGTGTGGGCAGTGAAACATTTCTCCTGCTATATTGGTGGACAGAGGATCATTGTTGAGACACAACACCAGCCAGTAACGTTTCTGAACAGCCAACGCATCAGAGATGGTGTGGTGACAAACTCACGTGTTGCAACCTGGCTTATGGCACTTCAAAGTTTTAACCTAGACATCCGCTACGGTCAAAATAAGAAGTCGCACTTGGGCACTGATTTGGCAATCTGCCAAGAATGTACACAGGATGTACCAGCCACCCAACAGCCGGTTGTGAGTAAACCCTCAGCTGCTGAGGACCCAAATCACCACTTCTTTGATGGCAATATCTGTAAAGATATGGCGACATTGTACGTGGATGGATGTTCATTCCACCACGAGAAAGTCTGCAAAGCAGGTGTTGGAGGTGTTCTCCTCCAAGACCTGGAACAGGTCACATTTGGCTATAAATTGGGCTCTCAGTCTTCTCAGTACGCTGAGATAGCTGCAATCCTAATAGGCCTACAAATGGCAGTGGAACGCTCCATCCAGACGCTAGTCATCTGCACTGACTCTAACTATGCTCGACTCAGTTTCTTGTGTCATCTCGCTCTGTGGAAACAGAACGGTTTTCTCACAAGCAACAAAAAGGTGGTAAAACACAAAGAGCTCTTCATGACATGTGATCACTTAGTGACATCACATGATCTACAGATCTTCTGGAAGAAAGTTCCAGGACACTCCAGGGTCCCAGGCGATGACAAGCACTACAATGACCTTGCAGACTCCCTAGCCAAGGAAGGAGCCGTTGACGGACCCACGTGGTCCTTTGACCCCTCCTGGCTACTCAACACTCAGTCGTCACAAGCTACAACTGAGGTAATGGCAGTCACACGCGCACAAGCTGCAGCTAAACCTGCTGATAACACAGTTTCTGTGCGCCCGATGTTGACTGACCCAGACATCATCCAACTTCAGAAGTTGGATCCTGCAATTAACTCGATGATGCTGTATCTGACTGACCCAGACAAATACACTCCATCGAAAGACGAGCTGGATTCCAATCCAGACCTCAAAGTTCTCTTTCAGCTGCGCAAACAGCTGAAACTAGTTAAAGGCATCCTAACTTTTGCTCATGGACGGACGTCCTCACCTGTGTTCGTGGTCCCCCATGACCACAGGGGGGTGATGTTAGTCCATGCACATGACCTTCCGTCCGCAGGACATAAGGGTGAAAATGCCACGCTGAAAGCATTGAAACAGATTGCTTATTGGCCTGGAATGAAAAAGGATGTCAAAGACTACATAAAAGGGTGCCTGATCTGTGGCCAGTTTCAACCATCCAGACCACTTCACAGAGCACCACTGCATAGTAGAGGCATTGCATTTCCATGGTCGGACCTCCAGATTGACTGGGTCGGACCACTCACTAAGACCTCTAGAGGAAATAAATATTTTCTCACGGTAACCTGCGCGTTTACCAAATGGGTAGAATGTCTACCAGCCCCTAATGACACAGCACAAACCACTGCTATGTTGTTAATGAATCATGTATTTTCAAGGTTTGGACTTCCCCTTAGGGTGAACTCAGACCAAGGTACACACTTCACAGGTGAAGTAATGAAGGAACTGTGGAAGACGCTAGGCGTCAAAGCCAACTTCCATATTGGCTACCACCCACAGGCTTCAGGCCAGGTTGAGAGAGCAAACAGGACTGTGGTGAGTATTTTGAAAAAATACGTAGCCGCAAACCACAAGGACTGGGATGTGAAACTCCCTCTGGTCCTCATGGCCATAAGGGCCACTCCACACACGTCGACTGGCATCGCTCCTTTCGAGATGATGACGGGTCGACAAATGACTCTCCCTCTACACCTGTTGTACCAACCAGGCGATGCTGCCATGGCAACAGCCTACACCACACAACAATACATGAAAGACTTGGAAAGACACCTTAAAAACACTTTTGCTTTCGCACAGAAAAACCTGGAAAAATCAGCTGAAGGACGCAAAGCGTACTACGACCAAAAGGCCTCTCACGAGGAACTCCAAGTGGGAGACAGGGTCTGGTACTACACGTTTGCACCCAAAACTGGGAGAAGAGAGTCCGGGACCGGAACTCTCGCCCGTAAGCTGATGCCCAGATGGACTGGACCCCATCTGATAACCGACAAAGTGTCTCCAATTATCTACCAGATAAAAATCAGTAAAGGCCAAAAAGAGCCAACTGTTAAATGGGTACACCGTAACCAGGTTAAACCACACAAGGCGTGCAATAACTCCTCAGGAGACAAAGATCTCACAAAATCTGACCTCGTGGGAATAAGGGTCATCCAAGCAGAAGATAAATAATGGATAATAAACTTAACCATAGTTTAAATTCACAGGACCTACCCTTGACCATTACGAAGCTAAGACCTACCTCTTTGTGCTTCCATAGGACAATGATGGTACCACTCCTGGTAATCTTCACCCTCTTGGGTGCCACCCAAGAAATCAAAGCCCTCGTACATGCGGTAAATGAGTTAGCCCTTAAGGTTGAAGCGGATTACGCTGTCGCACACCTAATGGATAGGATTTTTGCTGACATGCTTAGAGATATCAGTTCGTCGGTAGATACACTAGCCACCGGTAGGATCCCACCGTATCTAGTCTCTCTACAGATGGTGAACGACATCCTCAGCTCCGCTACGCACGAAAAAGTTACGCAAACACAGGCACACCTGGCTTACACTCTCGGTAGCGCAATCCCAATCTACGTCAATCACAAAACATTTGAAATGGCGTTCATTATCAACCTACCGATAATTCCCTCAAACGGCATATATAGACTCAGGGACGTCGTAAATGTTGGCAATTGGCACGGCGAAAACCATGTTCAAATTGACACACCAAGGATGGTTGCGTACCACGACGACAACCCCTCCGTTTACCTAGCTCCAAACCTGCAGATGTGTGTTCTCACTCGGGAGATACACTATCTGTGCCTGAGCAAACCGTTTATGTGGAATAAAACCGCGGGCATATGCAGGTTAACACCTATTCCGGAAAATTCTAAGTGCTCAACGACCGTAACGCCTCGACACCTGGCTAAAGATGCAAAAGCGGAAATAATTGGCTCTCGTTGGCTAGTGAACGCTCCTCAAAGACAGGCGATCATAGCCTACGATCAACCCGGGGCAAATAGACCTTTGACGTTACCGGACAAAACGATGTGGATCAGTGTTCCCCAGGGAACAACCATACACATTGGTGATTTGACGCTCTATCACCTCGATCCGGAACGATGGGACGCGACTCTGGATGACTCAGAGTACCTAGGAAATATGTCTATAGACATAGATCCAGAGACTCTGGGAAGGATCCGTTTTGAAGGCACCCAAGTCGTCGACGTGGAACCAATAAACCAAGTTCTCAAGTCCCTCAGGTCCACAACTAAGAACCCGATCCAACCAATTAACTATGCGTGGTCGAGCGCGGACACATTAATCATAGCCCTGCTAATGACGATAACCCTCGTATTGTGTGGGATACTCGCATCCCTGTCCCGGGGCCAAACGTCACTCCGAGTCGACGTGGATCGCCATGCAGCGCACCTCGATATGATTATGCCTCGCGTAAGCGGGTCTGCAAAGAAGCCACTCACACGGGACAACGTGACTGAAACTGACAACCAGGGTGAGGAGGAGCAGTGAAACGATGTTTCTAGATGCTTAGTCACTACTCTTGTCGGTGTTGAAACGTTGTTTAGTTGATTTTGGTTGTTTCTGAGGTAAGAATGAATCTTGTGTGTAGTAAGTTAGAGACTAAGAAGCCTTTGACCATGCCAACATGCAGTTCATTCATTAAATTGCAATCTTTGCGGAGTCAATGTATATTATTGCTACTTTAAGTACCATAATCTACATTGATCTCACAACGCTTAAGCCGAACCTACTCGAACAATTCTATTCGGGGGGATAGCTAATTCTTTTTGATGAGTCTCGCCATAGACTTCCAAAACATTTATGAGGAAACCAAACACCCAATCTCAAGTCGTTCGTCTAAAAGACAACAGACATTTGAACCAAACTATATTTTGCCATGTAAAGCTAACTTAAGCCAAGTTAGAAATGGAAAAATAGTTTGGAACCCTTTTCTATAGGCTTAAACCCCTGTAGTTACCCCTTTCAGCATGCTCCACCCCTTAACTGGTAGTCGTAGCTGTTCCCAACCATAATAGCTTACACACCAGGTGCATATAGTTTAAGGCCTTATGTAAAATCCCCTTCATAAGCCCACCTTAAACCACATAATTGCATGACACATTGAACCAGAACGGCACAGGCTGGACGTCGCTGGAGACAACCTTCGCTGGAGGCGACCTGCAATCCTGACGTTGGTCTCCACTCTTCATCCGGTGGCCGCTTCTTCAGTTCAATCCAAGGGTACCCCTCTGTATGCTGATTAATCAACACTTCCAATCGTTGTGGATTTACCGTTGTGGATTATATGACTTTTTCCAATGGATTACAGACTCTGTTTCCAAGGGGTTAAAGCATTGCTACAATGGAATTATCGAGACGATATGGAATTATAATCAACACAATGGAATTACCAAGAACATTGTGGGATTACCTTGACTTTTGTTTTCCTTGCTGGATTACCTTGACTTTTGTTTTCCTTGCTGGATTACTTTTGACTTTTGTTTTCCTTGCTGGATTACTCTTGACTCTTGTTTCTTTGCTGGATTACATCAAGCTTCAAGGACAATCGACGGCGTAAGTCCATAGTTGGAATTCATCCCCATGGACAGGTGATGATTTCCAAAGGGGGGACTGTAGTGGACTAGGCCTACGTCGAAACTAAGTCTAAGGTCAAAACTCTTGACCTTTAGAACCTTGTGGGACAGGAACTGTCATTTCATGTATTTGAATACATAAATACAGGTTCACCCATCCTGAGACTTTCTTTCTTGAAGATTCAAGTGAAAAGAACACTCTCTTTTTTATTATCATTACTACCACAAATGTTGATAATCAAAGTGTCTTAGTTCAAACCATTTTAGATGTTGCAGTGAACTAATCAATTTTATT
>NC_056509.1:30421199-30424589 GCF_014905685.2 Nematolebias whitei
TCATTAAAGATGTATTTCTAAAATGTGGTGAAAGCTCACTGATAAATTCTTTGATGCCCAGTGATTCGATCTCCATGTAAACCAGCAGCCGGCTGTATGTTTCTACCAGCGCGGGGGCCAGGGCAATGCTGGACTTGGCATGGGCCAACTTGATGACACGAGTGGCGATGCTGCGGATCAGACTGGAGACAGAGAGGATGAGTTAAAATAAGACAAAAAAACTTAAACGTTTTCCTGTCCTATTTTTAGTATCTTACCTCATCTTTGCATGCACAGTGAGTGAATCCAGCAGGTTCATGGGCAGAGGAGTGACTGATCCCGACGCTATGCAGTTGGTGCCGGGCAGGTTGATCTTCAAAGTCCCATTCCCGTAGATGGTCTCTACCAGGGCACCCATAGGCAGACTGAAGCACTCAGAGTTGGTGCTGTAGGCGTTACAAAGCAGGGCAATCTTATAATCAGACATGCCCAGTGTCTTCGTACGAAGGGACTGCTGGAGAAACCTAAAGATGATGGAAGAAGACAGTCTTCAGGCTATTATGTCGATTATGTTTAACTATTGGACTGAAAAAGTTAAGGATCTGTACTCATGGTGTAGTTTCAGAGAGTGAGGTATGGGCCTCTGTAGTTTGGAGTTGTCATTCTGAGCTTTGCGGTTCAGATGGATCCAGATGCAAGTCATGGCAAAGGAATGGGTCGACTGAGGCTTGTTAATGTCAGGAACTGGAATACACTGAAGGAAAAGAAAATTAACGTTCCGTTTACATCACTGGCATTTTGATAAATTGTTACTAAACAGGTCATTTTAATTGTTTTATGAAAAAAATTTGCTAAGTTCACAACAAAAAGCAAAAGAGGGGAAAAGACTTTGAGTACTGCATCACAGAACCATTTTGGCTGAAGTTACCTCTTTTTCTGGGTAAAGCAGGTCAAAAAGCTTCATGACTGGCAAGAAGTCAGCTAGGGCATTTTTTTGGATGCTACCCGATATAAACTGCAGCAGGACCCACATCAGGTGATCTCTCCCTTTAATAAGGCCTCTACCTGCAAGCTAAAGATGGAGAATGACAGGAAGAAAAATAATACTTTGAAAATTTTTTTGATTTAAAATTTTTATGTTTTAGTTTGTTGGATGATTCAAGGAAAAACATTAAAAACTGGTACTTTTTGATCTTATCCAACACATCATACATAAAAGCATTTTTGTTGTTTAAATTTGTAGAAATGTTCATTAAACCTGTATTTAATCTGGTATTTAAGTGATACTAACTGTGTTTAAGACCTATAAGGAAGATTTGTTGATGGTCAATTTAAACATTAAAACAAGCCGGGTCAACAATGTGTTACTTCTGTCAGCTAAGAAGAAAAAAAAACTGAGGCTGCACAATAAAATTTAGCATTAAAATGTTAAAAAAAAAACACTGCCTGTCATAGTCAGTGGACCCCGCTGACCCCCCCCCCCCCCCATCAACCCCTGTCTCATACTCACAGCCCCACCATGTCATGTTTCTGCTCCTCTTTGTCATCATGCTGTTTTTCTTCTCTGTCATTAGCCACGCCCCCCTCTGCACTTTCAGCTCATCAGCCCTGATTCACTGCACCTGTTCTTTGCCTTATTTAAAGAGTTCCACTTTCACTAGTCCTTTGCCAAATTATTACACCACTCTTGGTCACTGACAGTAAAGCCATTCATCGCTTCTTGTGCCCTTGCCTTGTATCCTCGCCTGTTTTTGGACTCCTCGTCTTGCCTGCCCCTCTTGGATTGGTCTGCCTCTCTGGCCACGGTAACACACCCTGTTTCCTCTACTAGACCACGCTTCACGGATTACATTTTTGGATTTTGTATCTGGACCTCTGCCTTCCTGTTCATGACCCCTGCTCTGACAACCGGACCCAGTTATTGAATTTGCCCCTCAAACCACGTTATTGCAGCTGCTCTGCACAGGACCAGTGACGTCATCGCTGCAGTCTTGACAGGTGACTCTCACACTCCATCTGCCTGTGAAGACTAACTCAGCTGATCCTGACTTTGCACCCACAGCCTACAATAAATAAAAACTGTTCTTGTTTTTGTACTCCTGTGTTTAGCTATTTTCAATCCAAAACCCTGGTTCGTGACACTGCCTGGACTTTAGTTTATTGTTTCTGCTTTTATGTGAAAAGGCAGAATTTTTCAAGCATAACTCCATTCAGTAGAGCACTGGTAGTTCAAGTTGGTGATTGTGCAAAGCCAGGTTCACAAATGATTTTCTTTAAGACGTAGTCAATTCTCGTCAAGAAGATATACAGTCTTGCATTGATTTAATCATACATCCTACAGTGTGATGAGTTCCTATCAAGATTTTATAATACTGAGCTCACACAGTGAAACATGTATGAGTCTTTGATATTTAAAAAAAAAAAAAAGTTTTTCATGAATAAATTTTAATTAAGAGCTTAAGGTCATCTCTTTCTGACTTTTCAAAAGTCAGTCCACGCTGGACCTGATTTTAATTTGTTCGTGACAAATTCCTTAATGTCTCACAATTTCAGTCATGGCGTCAACGGAGGAGGAGGAAGCCGTTGCTTGCCTCGTAGCAGACCAAACATTCCATCGCCGGGCAGTTTATTGTGCACCACAGAGTACGCGTACGCAGTCAAAAATTGAGCTTTGCACGGACATGCCCTGCGGGCGTCCACTTTAAATCTAATCCGGTACGCGCGGACTGACGTACGCACGAGTATACTGGAGGGTTTAGCTTCCTTTCTTAATATCTCCATTGTTTTGGCATTTACCTGAGGCGATTTCTGCCTCCTGATGTTTCTTGATTTGTAATAAAAACAGAATTATTCTCACAACATCCACAGCCTACAGTTAGATGATCAGTAACACTAACACTGTTGCAGTTTTCAACAACCCAGATTATTATTTTTTTTAATATAGACAAAAAAACAACACATGACTGAGTAACCAGCAGGTGTGCCTTGCTTCCTCTTACCTTCTGGTGTAATGAGAGCACCATGTGCGGAAAGCTGGCGGACTGTAACAACACGAAGAAGATGAGCTGGGAGGAGAGGTGCTGCCACAGCAGCTGGCTCGTTCCTCCGACGTCAGCATCAAAGTGTTCCTCTGTCTCAGAGCGCTCCATGGCGTACACCACCAGGTCCACCAGCTGCTCCTCCAGCACCGGGCATCGCTGCTTTTGCTGGTGAGGGGGAGGAGGGAGCATGTAAAAGAAGGGGGCAAAGGGGGAGAAGGTTAAACAGAAAAACAGAAAGAGGAACATTTTTTATTATTACACTTATGAAGGTTTTTGGCCTTCTGACATTGTTACATACAGACATGGAAAAAACTTTTTTTTTCCAATTCCTTGCATGCAGGACTGCATCTCCTTCCTGTCTGTCATTTGG
>NC_056509.1:30424689-30435101 GCF_014905685.2 Nematolebias whitei
CAACTCTTGCATTGGAGGACGACTGCTCTAACCACTCAGCCACAATCGCAACGAGTTGACACTCTTATTTGCATAAAACATGGCCTTATATGCATAACTGTCTTTTACAGGCGATCTTGTGTACAGTAGTCTCTCGTTTATCACGGGGGATTCGTACCCTGAAGCCCAGTGATGAGTGAAAAACCGAAGTAGGAATTGTAGTACAAGTAGTAAAAATAGTAGTTTATTTTAGTATATATAAATGTGTTTTAAACCCTTCACACACTCTTGCAATATTCTAAACAATGTTTCTAGACTCAACACTCTACATGAGCACAGAATGTCATGATTTCCCTCTCTCTGCCTCGGCTGCACTCAGCCACCTGGAAGCGCTCTTAGCCACGCCCACTTCCCCGGTTCTGCATGGAGAACAGCTGATCAGCTGCAGCAGGAAGCTTATCCTGCGGTTTGGGCTGCAAAAAATTGCAGGAGGGAGGTTTTACTGCAGCTGGCGCTAAATAATTTTAAATAATTTATTTTAAATAAAAATTCATTTAAATCAAAAATCACAATTAAATCAGTGTGTCATGTCCAATCTTATTTGGAAAAACCGCAATAGAGCGAGTCCGCGATAAATGAACTGCGAAGTATCGAGGGTTTAATGTAGTTAAGAATTTCAAGACAGTTTTGTAAATTGCACATTTTAACACGAGAAGCAAACTCAATTTCTCCAGTGAGATTGTTTAATAGTTATCTACAACAGGTAAGATAGTGTTTGTACATTTTAATTCCTGCTGAAAGGTGGCATCTCCTTATCTTTATTTATATTCAATATATTTAAAACTTGTTAAAACATTTAATTCTGTCACAAACTTTAAACTTTTGTTTCATAAACTAATGCATATACCCGCAGATTTTAACTGAACATGTCTCTTACCGTTCTCCTCCATCGTTGGTGGTTCAGCATTTGCTCTTTTTGCTCTTTTCACTTCATACATCTCCTTTTTATCTCCATGAGTTTGAAAAATTGTGACATGCATCTTTCAAGCGCAGCACATGTATGTTGTTTTGGCTGAGAAATGTGAGTCTCAGCCTTGTAGGAGACAGATTATTGAGCATTAGAGGCTGTCAGAAAGATTTGTTTGTCTGGGTGACAGGAACTTCTGCTCTCACTGAGACCTCTAGTCTACAGACACAAAGACCAAACTTGTAGAAATACTGGAGGAGGAAATAGAAAAATACTTGCGAAACCTAAAGGTAGACTCAGAAAGTGGATTAAAGTATTGCTGAGTTATTGAAATATGTTTAATTGTTTAAATTTAATTACAGAGAAGTTCAGTTGAGCTTTAATATGTGTTGTCCATAAGCTGAAAAACTCACAAACACTCGAGTATTGCATTTTTGACAAGACCCATTGAATCATAGATTCCATAACAAAACATATAAAGATAAATGACAAGACATGGTGACAATGTGTTTCTGTTTCTATAATGGTTATCCTGTTTTAGTTGTACATCTTCCCAATGACTTGACCTCTTAAAATGAAACGTTTATGTTTATCATCAATAAACTATGAGGCTTTTTATTGGGCTTACACTTGAGAGAGATCCATAGCACAATGCAGTTGCAGTTTTCAGCAGAACAAAACAACGTGACAGATAAAAATAATAAACTGAGTTAATAGCAACATCCAAATTACGTCTTTGTATACTGTAATTTCTTCTTCTCTGCCTCTATGAGTGTGTCTTAACTGTGAGTGAGCATTAAAGCAATAGAGGCGACCATTTAAATACTGTTAATGTTTCTGTGGAAAGGCTTTAAGCAGTAAATATCTTACCTGTGGTAGATAGCTCTTGACCTCAATTTGTCGGAAAAACAATTGAATCTGACAGAACCAGAGCGAGTCAATCCGTGCTTAATTTGAGCTAGCTCATGCTAGAACAGGATCTGGGAACTATTTATTTTTGACAGGGTGCATTCCGGTAACTGTTTGCTTGGATTCGTCAACTATCAGGCATACTAATAATAAAGTTATGAACAAATATGACAGCCTAGAACGAATAAAGCTTATATTGGATATGTAAACTAAAATAATTACAGAAACACTCGTTTTAAACACAACAGTCACTCATGAGCATACCACCTGCCTCTTCAAGTAGCATTTCCGTGTCTACCCTTAAAAAAAATGTCCACCCCTAAAAGAGTGGTGGGGGTGAGTATGCGGGCAGGAGCTCAGAGGCAGCCGCAGGCAGGCGCCTGGAGGTTTCACATGTGGAGTTGGACAACAACGAGCGGGGACAGTGTCGAGCTTGGAACCATTAAGAAATGAGGAGGGGGGTAGGATGTGTGACAGAAGCGTAGTCTTTACAAATGTAGGTAAACGTAGATGTTTAACAACCCATTAAAATACAGTAGTCTCTTGTGTATTATGGGGGATCTTTACCCTGAAGTGAAAAACCGTCAAGTAGGAATAGTAGTTCAAGTAGTAAGTAGTAGTTTATTTTAGTATATATATATGTACATATATCCATATACACTATATTAAGGTGTTTTAAACCCTTCCCACACTCTTGCAATATTATAAACAATGTAACGCCCACATCTCGTCTGTAGAGCAGAGATCCTGACTAGAGTTGCATTCAGTCCCAAAAATCTGGCCCGACCCAGCCCCAGCCTGTAGCCATCACTTCCGAACCCCACCCCACCCGACAAATTAACAGTAATTACAGGTCCAAAACACCCCCCACCCCCAGACATTTTTAATTAAGCTTTGACAGCTTATATAGTTATTAACGGTTGGCGGATGTGTGCGGCTGAAGGGGCAGAAGATTGAAGCTGAGGGGGTGTTTGTCCTTTCATGGCTGTCAAAGTGCATTAAATCCCTACTTCTGCATTCTGCATTATTCAGACATGGACCCTGCTCTGACTTGTTGGATATTTTGGGATCTCACCTGTTTGGGTTGTCGGCTGTGCGTGTCCACTGAGTACAGCTGAATCTTTTTTAAATTACACCGCCGCCTTCTCAAGGAAAGAACAAAGATGTTTCATTTGTTTGAATGTCTTTCTTTACTTTAACTAAACTTTCTTTTACTTCTTTCAAGGCCGGTCAACGCACGGTCAAATGGCCATGTGCGGCAGGTGATTGTATAGCATGCCATGTTGCCAAATAATTGGATCATCAGCCTCGTGCGCATCCGCTGATGCAATAAAAAGCCCAACACCGGCCCAACCCGCACATTAAGCACATTATTATGGCTCAACCCAGCTCTAATCCGGGGCGGGTCGGACTCCGGGTCAGAAATGATAGCTCTAATCCTGACACGCTGCATGAAGAAGCTTCTCCTGCAGCTTGGGCTGCACACTGGTGCTAAATAATTTACTTTGTAAAATAATTTATTTTAAATAAAACTTCCATGCCAATCGTGGAGCTTATCCATCAATCAGCCAATTGTGTTTCATGTCCAATCTTATTTTGAAAAACCGCGATAGAGCAACTCAGCGAAAAATGAACCGCGAAGTAGCGAGGGACTTCTTTACACCAAAATGCAGGAAATTGCATCTACTTTGTTCAAAATTTTCTGGGGGAGGACCTCCAGACCCCTCAGCCCCCAAGCCCTACAATCACCCCTGATAGATGCGTTCCTGCATCGATTGGTTTACAAATTAAGCCCTGGAGCTGACAGTTAATCCAGGAGTGGATGAAGGCCTTCTCAAAAGAACTCTGTTATCAAAGACTTCACAGTGATTCCTGCAATTTCCATATAAATACATACATACATAGATATAGATATCAGTAACCTTCACATATTTTCAGTAGGAATTTCATGGTTTTGTTGGAATAATTGTTTGATGCAAAACCGATGGCAATGTACCTGTTGTGTTTGCAGAAACCACTGTGAAAACAGATGTGAAACTTCACTGACATTCAGATGATGAGAAATTTCTCTCTATCCTCCCTCTGACGCACAAGACCAAGTGAAGATATCTGACGTTTCTGACGTAATCCTCACAGTTGTGGATTGCGAAAACCGCTGAATTGTGTGATATACATACTTTAATGGGAAACTGATTCAACTCGTCCAGCCATATTTCAAGTTACATTTATGTAAAATACTTTTCAGCACTTTTTTAAGCACTTCTGAAAATGGGCACTTTCTGCTGTTGTGATCATCTATAGCATTGTTTTCTGTTCAAACTGCCCACTTTGTTTACTCGTTTCTTGTAAAATATTTGCTGGAGGACTCACCAAAGAATAGGATAAGACAGCTGTTGCAACATTTCTGACACTTTTTGAATATAAAGCTGCTACATAATTATCCACTAGATACCATTACCTCTGTTACACGAACTAACGCCAGAACATCTGGACCACATATGAGCATCTAAAGCTGTAGAAAAAAAAACAATTTGTATTTGACAAATTGCTCCACAACCCTGAATAAAACATAAATCTGTGGGCACAATATCAACACATTTATAAAGCTGTTTTGTGAATATCTATTATAAAGACTGAAGTTAAGATTGTGTGATTATTTTGCTTTTGATGTTGTGTAATGCTGGTCACCAAAGGGTGGATCACAGTTTGGTTCAGGATCCAGATGAAGTCATATTTGGACCTCGAGGCTGTACCTTTGGCCCTTTCCGTTACACGAGGACACACAAAAAGTGGTGCTGGACTAACATGTGACATAAATGATTTGTGTTTCCACTCCCTAGTCAGAAAACCAAACTTAATCAGTCTTTTGGCTTTCATTCCACAATCTGTATTTTTGGTTTTATATTTTGTATTTTGGTGGATGGATCTTTTGGTTATTGTTCTTATTTTCACTTACCTGTGTTCTGTGATTTTCCCTTGAGTAATTCAGCTCCTGCCCCGCCCACTTTCACCTGATCCTTGTTGTCCCTTCACAGGTGTTTCTGGTTTTAGTTCATTTGTTTGCCTTTATATTCCTCTTGATTTTGATTTGGTTCTGTATCATTCACTACATGTGTCTGCCTTTGCTCCATACCTGCATTTCTAAAAAATAAAAATAAAAAATCTAGAATTGCGCCGCTCAGGGTGACAGCATGTTGGAGTAGCTCTGTTACATTCGTTCTGAATTATTGCTTTTGAAAACCTGAATTCCTCTTTTTTATGGATGTAAATCGCTTTTTTCAGATGCTTATTTCCTCTGCTATCGGATGCTGTGCAGCTGGAAGTTTTTTTACT
Source organism: Nematolebias whitei (assembly GCF_014905685.2). Classification (NCBI taxonomy): domain Eukaryota; kingdom Metazoa; phylum Chordata; class Actinopteri; order Cyprinodontiformes; family Rivulidae; genus Nematolebias; species Nematolebias whitei. The sequence goes on from NC_056509.1 coordinate 30,429,878, forward strand.
GAAACCTTTTTACTTTGGGGCATTTGTTATGGTGCGTAACCATGGCAGCAACGTGTTTTTTAACAACCAGGAGCAGCTGATTAACATCTCAAAAGCTCAAATACCTCATCTACAGCCCCAAATCCCAAATGAGTTGAAAAGGAGGTACCATGGATGTATTCCCATCAACCTGGCGGCGATGCTTGAGTACCTGACTGCCGAGATCCTGGAGCTGGTGGGAGACTCGGCTCGTGACAACGGGAGCACCGGGATCATCCCTGGGCACCTTCAGCTGTCTGTCCATGGCGATGAGGAGCTTGGAGACTTCTGGGAGGAGTGACCATCGTTCAGGCAGTCCTGCTGCCCAGGAGGATGGAGAGGCCCGCTGGATCTGACAGCAAGCTGGATCCAGGTGGACAGATTGGTATCTGTGGCCAGATTCTTCCGGTTCGCCGCAAGAGATCCTTCCTTCCCACAGCTATCAGCATCTATAACAACTTTTGAATGAAACCAGGATGATGAGCTACGACAACACTTAATTTCCCTTTAGGATTAATAAAATGTTTTTTGTTTTTGTTTATTCCCCACAGGATCTGTACCTTGTTTGCTTCCACGTTAACACGTTTATTTTTAAATTAATCAGCTTTTGCTTTTTATAGATTTGCGTCCAGATCGATTTGTTTACACGTTGGGTTTCAAACAACTGCTAACCATGACATTTCAACCCCACAGTCTTTATTATTTTATATCAAAGAACCAGCAATCGTAGAAGGTATTTGTCTAAGAGACCAACAAATGTGCACACACACAAGCAAACATATCAGCCGCCTTTCTTTTAATAAAAAACATATTTGTAGTGACACTTTTCAGTTCTAGTTTATAGTAAAACAAATCTGTTGCATGTTGCAATTTTCCCAGACCTTAAACTGAGTAGAAACGACTTTTACTCCCTAAAATTCTTGCTTGTCATTACATATTTTTAGCAAATTCCCTTGTATCATCATTTTTGTCTTAGGTGTGTCTGAGTTCATCTTCGAAAGCGCAAAGTGGAGCATCAGTGCCGCAGGGCTGTCCTCTGGTCCGAGGAGTGGACAGGGCGGTGAGACAGGGTGAATTTATGAGACAACATTGGTGTCATAATCCTTCTTGAGAGTAAAGAAAACTCCCACTTTCTCCATCCTGTGCACTCCTATGACTGCAAGACAACATTTATAGTGAAGAAATGTGTGTGGGGGAGGGTGTGTGTGCGTGTGCATTTTTTAGCGTTTATACTAAAATAGAATAAAACAGAAAAATAAATAGTTTCTTGTAAATTAACTTTTTTATTTTATTTTCAATCCTCAGCAGAAGTTAATCAGTCTGTTAGGGTTTTTCTTTTTGCTTTGTATTTTCCTTCTGTTCTATGTCATATAAGCTTCGCCCTTTAAGGCCTTCGCTTTAGTGGGTTTATCCCGTTATGCAGAGCATAAGCACTGAAAAAAATTAGTCCACGCCCACCTGCTGTGTGGGCCCTACCCGGTCCGTATAAATTACGTTAAGAGCGGGAAATCGGCTCCCATTTTTTCTTCAGCGAGCTAATATAGCACTGTCAGAAGAACAAAGAAGATAAGTTGTGTAAATGACCAACCTTGTGAAGGATGCTGGGCCCGGCAGTCGACCTCCGGTCGTCCGGTGAGTTCTCCTCCCCGAGGAGAAGATGACAGCAGTCTTATTCCAAGGTAAGCGTCGTGGAACATTTCCCAGTGACAGGTCACTACACGCTGGACAACGCCATCTTGTGTTTTTTCCTCTTATCGCCGACCCTCGGGGCGAACCGGATGGTTCCTCCGGGGCAAGGCGTGCTCAGCTGCAGCCCCCGCTGCTCATTCCCTCCCGGGTAGCGTAGTGTAGGTGGAGGGGGGCTGAGTGAATGCTCACCCCATCCCACCTCGTTTCGCATCGGCGATCACACCGCTCCCGGCCGACGGCGCCCTCAGGGGTTGCCCGGCGGAACCCGGGAGGAGGCTGACATGAAGGGACCCCTTTTTTCTACGTCCCTCGCCTTTTCCCGCCAGTTCGGATGATCGGCGGGAAGGTTGTTTTTCACTGGGCTCCACTGTGGCTCACCGTCTTGATCCATACGGCCTCACGTTCCAACAGGACGTTCCACGGGCGAGGCCGCAGACGGTTCTTTCCTGGTAGATTAGAGGAGTCGGTCCCCAGTCCGCTCCCATCACCAGAGTTGAGGGATTCACCGAGCGGGGCTATTCCTCGGTAACCCCTCCTGGAGCCAAGCCTCGCGGAAGCTTCCGGAGCGAAGCTGCCCAGGCCGGAGCAGCGTCCCGTCCCTCCGGAGGAACACGAACCAGACGGCGAACACGCTCTCGAATCGAGCCCACCAATGTGTTTTTCAGGCAGCCGCAGTTAGCAACAACGCGCGCTGCTAGCACATAGCATGTCCAAGGGATTGAAGGCCGCAGACCTGCCTTGGAGACAAAGAACTCCCTCTGTCAGGCAGCTGACGCCAGCTCAACATGTGTGCCTCTCCCACGGTTTGCCTGTCGAGGACTGCAGCGCGGAGGACGACGACCCAACGACCCACCTGGCTTCGTTACTCCCCTCGCTGCCGGAGAATCTGCACAAGACCTGATGAAACATCGCGGACGCGCTGTTCAGAGCAGCTTCAAACCATGCTGGCGAAGTGAAACAGTCGGAGGAGGTGCCAGAGGCTGTGCACCACCTCATCAAGCCGCGCGGCCCACCCTGTCCCGCTGGAGGGACCGTCGCGAGCAAGCTTCGACTTTTCCACGGCCGCGGCTCTCGCTGAGTTCCACCACCAGCCCCGCCCGTCAGAATCCAGCCCTCTGCACTCCGGCAGCCTGCAGCTCAGCGTTTCCCCAGAGTTCGCCTGCAAGACAGCGCTCTGGGCAAACAATCGCAGAGCTCATGAGAGAGAAAGCTCTCAAAATGACGGTCTCCGGAGGGTGTGTGTAAAAGTGACACGAAAGTCGAAATAAATCATCATTAATGATCAAGTGTCTGTTTTTTAGCCAGTCTGTAAGCCCGGATGAGCTCACAGCGGCCGCACACATAAGAGCCGGTGTCCTTTATAAGGCTTTTTAAACTCACCGCCGCTCCAAGACATTATTAATCGCTTACAGGGCACGATGGTAAGTGAAAATAACTCGTTATAATCCCGGGCTGCACGTTTTTCACCCAAGTGATGTCAACTCGTACCCGTGGGATGAAACAGCCCCACACACGAGCCGGTGTCCTTAAATAAAGGTTTTTTAACTCACCGTCGCTCTAAGACATGACGAGTCGATCACAGAACAGCCTCCACACATGAGCCGGTGTCCTTAATTAAAGGTTTTTAAACTCACCGTCGCTCTAGACATGACGAGTCGATCACGGCACAACGGTAAGCGAAAATAACTCATTACCAACTAGAACTGCACGATCCTCACTCAAGCGGTGTCAACTCGCACTCGTGGGATGGAACAGCCTCCACATGAGCCGGTGTCCTTAAACAGGTTTTTAACTCACCGCCGCTCTGACATGACGAGTCGATCACTAAGATGGACAGCCTCCATCCAACGGCGCTGCGTTGATGCTGGCGCACACACACAGCTGCCGGCGCTAACCAGCTCACATCGGTATGAATGTGGTCCGCAGGCTGGTCCGGGTGGGGGTCCTTCTCTCTCAGCTTTCGGCAGCTCACCGCAGCTTAAACGTGAAGCAGCCGAAGAATCCGGTAATGAGTCCCACCTCCCTCTAGCGCGCGCCCCTCCAGCGAGAGCGGCGCGCGTCCCTCCAGAGAACAACGTGTGCTCCCGCGGGGCTAAGCAGCCTTCACTCCAACAGCACGGTGTAAATGAAGTCACGCCCTCCGCCTTTCAACGTTCGCACAGCGACGTCAAACGCGCAGCCCCACCGCGTCATTAGCTGTCACACGCTTCGCCTTCAGCTCAAGTCTCGCCCGGGGTCACACAGAAAACATTCCCGCGACGCATGACGGCGGTTGAGGGACGGACTGCTGACAGCCGTACAAAACATGACGCATCATTAACGCACGTTCATCCACGAACGTTACGTAGAGTGGCAAAACATGCTCGCCGTTTTTCAGATGGATGGACAGGGTTTATGCAAATGGTACAAGTTACAGTTTGCAACCCGAACCCCTCCATTCAGAGGAGTTATATAAACGGTCCCGTCATCATCATCAGACTGATTCTCTTCCCTAAATGCAGAAATCCAAGTGTTTTCTGATAAAAGTAATCTACAGAGTTCCCCAAGGGAGAGAAAACACGAGGGTTTTTACTCACGGATCGGAGGGGTGAGACCGTTCTTGGATCTGTTGTTTAACATCCAGAGAACGCATACCGATCATCCTAAAACACAGAGACGAGAGTTTTTTTGTTTTTACCTGGATGATCTGCGGATCCTGTCACTTCAGACAGGAGGCGCTGATGCAGGATCAGGTGTTGACATCACACCTGTTAATCTGGGCTTCGCCATAAGTGGAAGGAAGCTCGATTTTCCCGGCCCAGACATTTGTTTTTCTGGAGTGGAATTAAATTCAACCACCATGAAAACTCATTTATCACATGAGACGCCTCTAGAGGTGTTTTTGCACGTCTGCATGTGGATCCAGTAAAACAACGACGGATGATCATTGTCTTTTCCTCTGTGGAAGCAGACCTCCGACTCTGGGGAAACACCTTGTTTTTCTATCAGAGGGAGTCCCCCTCAGCAGACCCACGTCATGGGTCAGTCTTCACGGACACGTTGCTGTCAGGCTGGGGGGGGGGACATGCCTATCTCAAGCAGTAGGGGCGCTGTGGCCCCACTACACATCAGCACACATCAATGTTTTGGAGTGTCGCACAGTACTGAATGTGATTCAACACCTTGCTCCTGTGCTACAGAATCAACACGTGTTGATTCACACAGACATCATGATGACTGCTGCATACATAACCATCAGGGTGTGCGTTCAGCCAGATGTTACACATTGTGCGAAAGCTACTGAGTTGGGTTCATCAAAACCTGCTTTTATTAGAGCGGTTTACATATCCGGTGTTCTGATGTGACGTCCAAGGGCGGCCCACGTTACGTGGACCGGATCCTCCATCCGGATCTGATGTTTTTCAGACGCAGCAGAAGTTGGCAAAGCAGCTGTGGACCTGTTTGCGATGCGAGAAGAACGCTCAATGTCAACTACGGTTTTCCCTGAGCCCGCGAGACGATCCATCGCTGGGGGGGG
>NC_056509.1:30435201-30438460 GCF_014905685.2 Nematolebias whitei
ATATATATATATATATATATGTATATGTATATGTATATGTATATGTATATGTATATGTATATATATATATATGTATATGTATATATAAAGTTGTTGTTTTTTTGTTTTTTTTTTTTCCTAAAAGTATTTTGTGGCGAGAAATACAGTATTAGCTGCGGACTCCTCGCGGACCGTGAACGCACCAGCTGGTTCGGACGCCTCCGAAGCTCCGCCCCCTTTGCTCTGACATCAGAACGGAGGAATCCAAGGAATGCCGAGCTCCTGGGAGAAGTCCTCCTGGTTTAATGGTTTTCCAGGGGCCACGGAGGAGACTAAACGAGGAACAAAGGAGTCCCCCATGCGCCCTATCCCTGTCTCTGTCTGTCCCTGTCTTTGTCTGTCTCTATCTGTCCCTGTCTGTCTCTGTCTTTAGGCCCGGAATGATTTAGCGTCGGTGGGGCCGATTAATATGCATAACCTACTTTTTTTGTTGTTTTTTTTACTTTGTGTAGACCTATTTCTATGCAAATGTGTTCACAATTTGGTAGCTACAATCTTCCATCTAAAATAAGTTGACAATTAGAAATAAAACACACAAAATTTCAAGTTTTTTTTTTTAAATAATCAATTTTAAAATATCTTTGACACAATAAATATTTACAAAAGGCTTTGCCTTGAAAGACTGAAGGATTATAAATAGACATTTTTACAATTATTGCAACAAACTATCAAAGTCCATGTGAACCTACCACACACAGCATACTCATTATTAGGAAAACAAATATAAAGTTGGCTGAAAACATGTTTTTGAATAGCGTGGTGTTGAGGGGTGCAGAGTGTGTCAATGACAGCAGCTCACACATGATTTACACATGTTTATCCTGTTAGTTTGAAGAGTTTTAACAGTGTGAGTGTTCGAGATGATGAGGAGCATCTTCACTTTCAGCACTTATTTATGAGCCAACTGCAGCCTCTTGTGGCTCCCATGTTCACAGCAGCAGATAAATGTTCTTTTATTTTTTACGATTTTGGACCTTATTTCTCTAATTTATCACAAGAATATAACTTAACTGTATCATCCTGATGCATGCTCCATAATCCAGGTAGAAAAATCTAAAAACGTTAAGTCAGGTCCTCTGGGCGGATTCTCGTTGAAATGGTCGTCTTTTATCCAAAGGACTTCTTCAGTTTGAGGAGCTGCAACAAACTCATTCTTATAAATAGCACCTTCACATAGTGGATCAACCTGTTTGTTATAGACAGCCAAAACTAGCTGATAAAGGAGGTCCATCAGCCTAACGACTGATCGTTAGTGCCCTGATGCCCTAACTGGCTGTAACTATTGTATCCACCACTGCACCCTGTATTCACTGGTTAACTGGTCATCATTAACTTCACGCAGACTCTCTCACTGGTACATTTTCATTTTGAAATCACTTCTTGGTCTGCTGCCGTCATACATCTCCTCCTACATGTCTCTGCGTGAGTGCAGCTACAGCGTGCGCTCTCAGGACATTATTACCTGCAGTGTTCCCTCAGTGAGGACTGAACTTGGCAAAAGGTCCTTCTCCTACTCCGCTCCTGTTTCCTGGAATATCTTACAAAAAGATCTGAATCTTTCAACCTTGACCTCTCTAAGTGACTTTAAACATCTGTTAAGTTCTTGGCAAGAACCAATGCAGACATGTTCCTGTTTTTAGTTTTCTACACCACCTTATAATCTAGATGTTTGGTTGTTGTTGGTTTTTTTGGCTACTTTTCCTTTTAATTACCATTTTATTTTCATTTGATAAAAAAAAAAATTGTATGCATCCTTTATGTTGTCGTTGTTGTTCACACTTTGTTAAAAATTCAGGTCTCTCTTGTAAATGAGTCCTCGAGGCTCAGTGGGATTAACCTGTATAAATAAATGTTGAATGAATGAATGGCCGCTTGCTATTCACAGAGGGCTGAGTGATAACAATAACAGCATGTGCACATCCTTGATAGAGAGGAGTGTTGGTTTGAGAGTGGAATGAAGGAAGCCATCTTTGTAAAAAGAACCCATCCATCATTTAACAGGTGACTTCCTGATCTGAGATTCCTGAATGAAAAAAATGTTCATTTGTGTGGTTCTTTTAGAGTTCATCAAGCCCAAAGTGAGTTTTTGGTGCTGGATGTTCTGAAACCTGACAGGAAGCACTGTTCCTGGTCATTGTCACCTTTGCTTTTGGTGTTCATTTAGCACGTTTGCACTTTTCAGCCAGTGATACAGTTAAAGTGAGCAGTTTTCTTATGAAGTGGACCAGTGATTCAAGAAAACCAACTGGTCAGTGATGAAGTTGTGCAGCATCAGGATGGCAGCCTGAGCTAAACTGTTTGTGGTGCTCGTCTCCGGTGTGAGCGTTTAAAAGAACCACCTGGAGAGACGGGTGCCCTTTAGAACCCACACATCTTTTTTATTTTTTATTTTCAGGATTATCCTCCACTGGTTATCACTTATCGACAGGGTGTTGGCTAAAAACGAACCAGCCGTTAGATCCAGATGGTCAAAGATATAAAAGCATGAAGTGATGCTGGGGAAATCTCAGCATCTCATATGAGCAGAACTTCATTTTGATGCTGACGGGTGTTCATTAGAGCAGATGGAGAGGTGTGGGTCAGAGCAGAAAAAACATGGAGAGCTGTAATTTATCACCACTCTCTCTGTCAGCTCCCCTCTCCGTTGACTTTAATGATGGGAAAATCCCCCCCTGAAAACGTTCAAGACTTATTTATTGTTTTCCCTGCGATCCAGACGGTTTCCTTTAAATCACAGACAAGATTTAAAGTGAGTCTTGGTTCAGCTGCAGTCTGCTTTCAGACAGAACTGTGGAGCTGCAGCTCACTTTTTTATCCTTTTGTTTTGTTTTGTTTTAAAGACAATTAAAACATTCAAAATGCCTTTTAAGAAGCTGCTTAACCTTATAATTGTTTCCTTGAGAAGAAAACTTTGTTTTAAATTTCTGTGGTTATGACAAAAGTCTGTAAAAAAAAAAAAAGTTTGTTTTGTGCTGTTGTTGTTGTTTTGGGCTACTTCAACCATTCATAAGTCAAAACATTCGGCTCGTAATACGATAAGACATTCAGTGTTTGTAACTTTGTCAACTTTTTGAACTATTTCACTTTATCTAAACCTTCCCCCATAGAAACCCATTGAAATCTACTGAACTCCTTCAAAACCATTGTTCTTTGCTCAACTTCAGCTTTATTAGATATATATATATATATATATATATATATATATATATATATATATATA
>NC_056509.1:30438470-30440416 GCF_014905685.2 Nematolebias whitei
TATATATATATATATATATATATATATATATATATATATATATATATGCTCCAATATATATGTATATGTATATATGTTCACGAGTGAGGGAAGAATGGAGCGTGACATTGACAGATGGATTACTGCAGCATCTGCAGTATTGCGGACTCTGTACCGGTCCGTTGTGGTGAAGAGGGAGCTGAGTTGTAAGGCAAAGCTCTCTGTTTACCAGTCGGTCTACGTTCCTACCCTCACCTATGGTCTCGAGCTCTGGGTAGTGACCGAAAGAATGAGATCGCGGATACAGGCGGTTGAAATAAGTTTTCTCCGCAGGGTAGCTGGACTCTCCCTTAGAGACAAGGTGACAAGTTCAGTTATTCGAGAGAGACTCGGAGTAGAACTCCTCCAGGTCGAGAGGAGCCAGTTGAGGTGGTTCAGGCATCTGGTAAGGATGCCCCCTGGGCGCCTCCCTAGGGAGGTGCTTCGGGCATGTCCAACTGGGATGAGACCCCGGGGAAGACCCAGGACAAGCTGGAGAGACAATGTCTCTCAGTTGGTCAGGGAACACCATGGAATCCTCCCAGAAGAATTGGAAGAGGTGTCTGTGGAAAGAGATGTCTGGGCCTCCCTGCTCAAGCTGCTGCCCCCGCGACCCGACTTCGGAATAAGCGGAAGATAATGGATGGATGGATATTTATATATTTGATTTTTGATCTTTTTTTTTTTTTTGCTTTAGTTTTCATTAGCTTTTAGCTATGGGTTTGTTTTTTAGCTTTTAGCTACGGCTTTGTCTCTTTAGCCTTTAGCTATGGCTTTGTCTCTTTAGCCTTTAGCTATTGGTTTGTTTTTTAGCTTTTAGCTATGGCTTTGTCTCTTTAGCCTTTAGCTATGGCTTTGTCTCGTTAGCTTTTGCAATGGGTTTGTCTCTTTAGTTTTAATTTCTTTTTTCTTTCTTTCTCTTTCTTTCTTTTTTTCGCTTTAGCTTTAGTTTGTTTCATTAGCTTTTAGCTATGGTTTAGTTTAGCTTTAGCTATGGTTTTGTTTCTTTAGCTTTTAGCTATGGTTTTATTAATTCCTACTGTTTTGCTAGTTTTAGCTCACATAGACATCAGTTTTAGCTTCTGTTCGGCTTGTTTGAACTTGAAAGACGCAGGTAACAATTCATCCTTCAACTAATTTCATTCATAGTTCAGCAGGAAATCTTCAAGCACAACAAAAACACAGAAATCAAAGTTTTCTTTTGTTTTTGTTTTTCTTTTGGTTTGAGTGAAATAATTTTGATAGTTTGTATAATTTCAACTCTGTTTACATTTTGCTTCCAGTATTCATGCATTCATCTCCTGTCTGTAAACACTGGACAAAAACTGGACACAGGAAAAATGATGTAAAAGTGAAAACAAAGATTATAAAAATGAATTACATTTCAAATGAAAACAACTTTTAGTATAACTCTTTGTTACTATTTCAAACCTTCATGTAATCAAACATCTCGGTCCTCTGTAGAAAGACAAACAAGCGGTTGGAGCGGCCTTGTGGCGGCGTTAAAGAGTCAGATCAAGGTCTGTTTAATGACTTTACACACATCTAAAGCTCAGGCTGTTAGTTCATCATTTTGTTCAGAACCAACAGAAACAAAAAGCAGCAGAGTGAAGATTTCATGGTCGTACCATCACAAAAACAGCGAAGTCCTCGTTTAACTAGCTGTCCTCCATTCACGGTCTTCGTAAGTGAAACCTGTTGGTGTCGATTGAAAGACAAACTCTTTAATCAGAGCTGCTGGGATCAGGTGTGTTTTCTGTCTGACTGATGTCGTTCTTTGTAGCTCGTCCTTGAAGGAAACAAAACAGCCGAAGTCGTCGAGAGAAGTCCAACACTTCACACTGAAGCAGGGAGCAGAATGTGATTTTCATACATCACATCACTGTTTTCTAACGTGTGTGTGTGTGTGTGTGTGTGTGTGTGTGTGT
>NC_056509.1:30440516-30447979 GCF_014905685.2 Nematolebias whitei
GTGTGTGTGTGTGTGTGTGTGTGTGTGTGTGTGTATATACCCTCTTCATCTGAGGTGCAGTCATGACGTCAGCCCAGTGAGTCAGGTTCTCATAATGAAGTTTCCACACAGGGAGGCATGCACGTCTTCGACAACAAGAAAGCGACCGTTTCAAATCGACTTCACACACGTCCTTGTAGAAAACACGTTCTCGGCCTCGTTGTTGAGGTTTAAGGACACAAACATGACGAATATCCACTTAAAATCAGCAGCTCTGTCCGAAACATATCCCATAATTTGTATTTTCTTTTTTTTTTTAAAATCACCATTTTAATACAAAACTAACCAAGAATCACCCACGTATTGGATTTAAAGGTTTCTAGAAGTGTATTAAATCAGAAAAAGATCAGTTTGCTTATTTTCTGTGGCCTGCAGTATTGATTGGAAGCTGAGTGGGTGGTCATATACAAAAAGCCACACACTCCTCCTTATTTAGAGAAGAGTAGCTGAAGCCTCACCTCCATCACACCCAAAGGCCTTGAGATTTGACGCTGTTTTACTTTGTGCGTCGATAAAAAGAGCTTTCTTCTTCTGAGGGAGCAACAACAAACCCATCTCCTGCTGACAGAGAGCAAGGAGAGGACCAGCCGGGAGGTGGACGTCTGCAACATCTGTGGACCAAAGCAGCAAGAAACACAAGAAGGAGACATATTTGAATGAGGTAAAACATTTATAATCCTTACGTAATTTGTCATGCATGAAGAATTGTGCTTGTGTTGTTTTATTCCTGATCAAGGAGGCTCTGATGTTTGCATAATGCCTCACATTTCATAGTTTGGGGTCACTTTTTTTAAAGTCTCGAGTTGGATTTATTTCCCTTCGTCTGCAAGTGGCAACTCTTGCAAACTCTTGAAATAAGAACCAAACGCACGCTGCTTTTGTTGCAGCTCTTTTCCTTCTTTAATCACAAGCGAGGACGTCTGTGCAGAACTGAGCTTTAAATGAGTCACACAGCAGGAAAAGATGATAGCCCACCACCGAGGGAGAAACACCAGGACATCGTTTCTCCTCAAAGACATGAATATTACCTCACTCCCTTGGTAAATGTTTCAGCCACCCACAACGAGAAGGAAAAAAGCTGCTCGCTTCTTAAAGTGTTCATATCTGCACAAACAATGGGATTCCTCAGTGTATTCATATGATTAAAAAAATGAACATTTTGTGCCTTTAAAGGTGAGATTTAAACGTGAAGTCCTTTTCCTCGCTCCGACGACACTGAAGTCAGCAGAAAAAATAACCTGCCACTTTTCCTACAAGGTGTCATACGTCTTAATGTAAGAACTCTTTATTATAATGAATTCTACTGACAAAGTAAAGAAAATGTAAAGAGTTGATGATTCTGATGTCACCACCAGGCTGTGTGGCCTTGTGCCTTTTATTAGATTTTTTTCTATAACATCAACATCTGGGTCATTGCTTGTAAAGGAACAATGTAAATTCTAAGGTTTTTAAAATACATGTGTAAGGGCTGCCTTACTTTTTTAAAATTCAATAAGAAAAATAAATGTTTCTATTGTATGTATTAAAAATCGTGTGTCCAAAGCTTTGTGATCATTTGATTTGGATGTAAAAAAAAAACAATTATTAAACTCCTTTAGGTTGTGTTTGGAATGATCTAAAACTTAAAGTTGTGTAAACCTTTGTTTATATTGAGTTCATTTGACAGTTGGTGAAAATGCTTTGAGAAACTGAATTTACAAATCTATACGTTTCTGGTCATTATGATAAAAAGTATTGGACTAAAACAACATAATTAAAAACGTAAAGACCTGACATCTAAAGTAAAGAAATCCATTTAGCAGTGGAATTTAAATTTAACGTTTCTTGTCTTGTTGAGCTGTGTTTCACCTTAAATGCCTTTTTTTTTCCCCAACAACTTCATGGTTAGTTTGACTCAGTAAAAGCCGAACTAAATTTAGCCTAGCCTTCTATGAAGCCATGTTGTTCCAAAGTTTTAATCCAAGATCTTAACGCTCATTAATTCATAATATGTGTTGGGGATGCCTCTCAGCCACAATCACACTTTAGCTCAATATCTGTAAAACTTAATGAGTTAAAGTCATTTTAATGTTTGTCTAGTTAGTCTAGTTAGCATGATGATTAGTCAAAACTTTGGATGGATTGGTCAAAAGGTTGTTTTTTTTTGGCTATAAGTCCACTAAAATATTTACCGTATTTTTCAGACTTTAAGGTGCACTTAAAATTCTTTAATTTTCTCAAAAATTGACAGTGAGCCTTATAATCCAGTGCACCTTATATATTAATTCTGGTTGTGCTTACTGTGAATGAGTCGAGTAAAGTTTGACTTATCTGACTGTTTTGTTTCGTTTAATGCGCCTTATAGTCAGAAAAATATGGTAGTTGTTTTTCTCTTTAGTAACATAAGGACATTCATTTTGTCTTGGGGGGGGGGGGGGGTGTAAATGGACAAAAAGTACTGTTTGGTTTTGGTGCATCATTAGCACATCAAAGCTAGCACCCCAAGCACGACAGCATGATTCATGCCAACTGTAATAAACAGTAGTTAAAAACAAAATATAATTTATAAAAAGGAAAAACATGATGGTTTCTGTTTATATTGAACCTTTATGTTCATCCATATTAGAAATGTAAACTATTATTTTACTCAGGCTGTTTGTGCTTTTACCATCTTCTTTCAGCCACGACACTCAGCTTCACCTCATCCATCATCATCATCTCAAAGATACTGAAACAAATGTAGTTATGCAAGAGAGGGAAGTGTTACACAAGTGAAATGATCAAGAGACTACTTTTTTATTTCTATGAGAAGGTGATTTTTTTACTCTGCTGGGACTGAATGCTTTCCAGGTTTCTAAAGAGACTTTGCTTTTCCTTTTCAGCTCAGAACATAATTAAATTAGTTTCATCTGCTGGAGATGGTGTGTCCACGCTGGTTGCTCATCATGGTATTCATGTGCAGGCCCGGGTTTGGGTCATTGTGCTGCGACTTCAGAGACATGGACAAAATACTGGTGAGTTCAGCTCTGTCCTTTGACGGGTTATTGTTTTTTTTATTTATTTATTTTATTTATTTTTTAATATTACCAGCAGACACAAACTCCTTGACTCGAGGTCTGATCCTGTTCCGGATCTGGATCTAGGATCTTGATCTGGGTCCATTTCAGTTTCAGTGACTCTGTTAAGGTTCATCTTGTAACTAAACATGAACAAAACCTTCATAAAAACAAATATGATGTAACGTCTCTTCAAAAGATGAACTAGAGGTTTAATGGGAAACGAGACGTAATGCGATATTTAAACGTTCATTGTGGGAAAGTATGTTTAATTAAATTTAGTATTCAAACTGTATTTTGGTGTCATTTGAGTCTAATGGACAGCTCACATTTTCAGTTTTGGAATTAATATGAACCAGCACCATGTTTGTCTCAATATTTTACACTTGTTTTAAAATACCTCCAATAAAATAACACGTAGTCTCTCCAAACAACTTGTTCCCTTTTTACGTTAAAGTTTGTGTTTTAGGGTAACATGGCAACACTACAAAGATTGGTAAATTTTACTGACAGTAAAAGTATTTGTTTTAGAATGAGGCGTTCACCACAAGTTTTATTTTATCAGCAACTAGAGAAATGTTGCAGGGAGAAGAACTAACCTTTATTAAGTCCGCATGGATACCGAGGGTCTGTTATTCTGACTGGAACCATCTAACCCCCCTGCTGCCCTGGGGTCAAAAATGACCCATAGCACCCTCGTTTCCTGAGGCCTTGTGGGTCATTTTTGATCCAAGGGCAGCAGAGGGAGTTAAACATTTTCCAAATTATTTTTCATTTTAAGATGTCAACAATGAATGAATAAAATTAATATATATATATAAAAAAAAATTCTACCTTCACTCTTGTGCAAGGTGGATGCCTTTTCTCTCCCTCTCCTGTTTTCCTCCTGCTCTTTTTTGCTCTCCGTCTGTGTATCAGAGCTCCTATTACACATCTTCTGAAATGGAAACTACTGCCGTGGATCTGGTCAGCTGGACTTTCAACGCAATCGACAAAATCGTTTCAACAAAGCGACAGGGTCCTGGAGAGCCCTCATGCCCAGCTGAGACGCACGCGGCAGGAAACGTCATGGATCTGTTGGGAGTTTGGGAGCTGATGTGTCTTTCTGTTTTGTCTCAAGAGGACACCGAAGAAGTTTATATAATTGGAATCACGATAGCAGGGTTTCTGCTTTTTGGCATCGGCTGATTCCTGTGTTATTGGCTATTGAGGAAGACAACGGCAGCAGTTTCGGCCATGGCAAAACTGCAGAGTCTGTGTGAAGGTTTGGTTCGTGCTTCGAGGACTCAAAATCAGCCAATTTATGAGCTAAACCATAAGATGGAAGCGATTTGTGAGAATCACAGGCCACCTGCGGCTTATGGGACTCGCCAGCATGTTGAAGACGACCTTGGAGGAGGCTCATAAGCGCAGACCAGTGGAATGCCTACAAATCTGGCTATTTTGGATCTAAAGTACCAGCAGGACTCAAGGCTGACAAGAAAAAAAAAACCAGTCTGCCTGAAAAAAAAATCAACAATTGTGGCTTATCTGAATGTGACTCTGTGTAACTGGGACCCTGTGTAAATAATCTCATTCCACCACGTGTACCACGAGATGCGGATGGCAAATCTCTCAAATTGACTCTCTGACTCCCCGTTTGGCCTCGAAAGCAGGCCGACTTATCACATTTTTCCTGGAATGTGTGTAAACTAAGGAAAAGCTTTGTATATCGCAAACCCCTGAGAACTTCTATGAAGGCTTAACAGAACTGGGCCGGCTGACACAAACATCTTATCAGGACTATGGTCTATTCTAGAAGTACTTCATGGATAAATCTCACCATCTTGTCATCAAATGTATATGTAATTGTGTTTATAAATGTGCTTGCTGGTAGAGGTTTTTGATGTCTTAAATTGTGTCCTGATATAAGACAAGATGTCAAGAGATCTTTTTTGTAATATCACTATTCCTGTCCTCATGGCCTCCTCTCTTCTATCTCTAAAAAGTATTGTGAAAAAGGACAAGAGGCCACGCTCCAGTAACAGCAGCTACGTGCACTCCGCCCATCTTTCAGACGACTGTACGAACATCATCTCACTGTGTTTTGGTACAATGATAATAAATCTTATTCTGATTCCGAAAACATTTGGTTTTTCATGCGGAACTTGAAATCGACTGGTATCTTTATGCTTTAATCCTGTAATTCCTCAGATTGAAACACCAGCAGAGCTGTACAATCATCGTGAATCTTCTTGATGTCTCTTTTAGGACTGTCTTCATCTCTGCACGTCTGTGACCTGGTCTGAAAGCGCTGGTCTCAGTGAATCTGCTCAGCAAAGATACAATGATGATGACAATCTCTTACTCAGCATCATTCTGTCCACCCTGACCTCTGAAGACAGAACCTCGGAGTTTGACCCGACTGCCCACAGGGACGAGCGCCGTTCTTATTCTATGGAGCACTTCCGCTGGGGGAAGCCTCCTGGCCGTAAACGCAGACCCGTTAAAGTCTTCGTATCTCCCCTGGAGGGGGGGCTCGTCCCTGACTTAGCCGACCTCCCACTTCGGGCTCGCAGGCACCTGAGAAGGAGCAAGGCCAAAGGGAAGGGGGGCGTTCTGAAAGCAGGCCATCAAAGTCAGAGTTGGTTGAGGCCCAGAGGCAGACCGTCGGATCTGCCGGAAAAGAAATATGGGACCTACAGGATGAGTCACTTCAGGTGGGGGAGCCCCCCAGCAACAAAGAGAAATGGCCGCTTTTTGAAGCTGAGGGAGGAGAACCAGCTGGCCCAGTTCCTCCAGAACATTTTGATGAAGGATGTGTAGAGGTTGAAAGGAAGGAGGACCGAGCATTTCATTTAGAACTTGTTGCCATCTTTAGAGTTTTATTGGGTCAGCAGTTCACGTCGGTTTGGATCTTTTGAAGCGAGGTTCTGTAGAAACGCTGCGAGCAGTTAGGATCTTGTTATAACATTTAAAGAACCAGAGTTTACTGAATTGGCTCGTCAACAAACGCTTCTTCAAACTGAGGTCGTTCCAATAGCCAGCTACATCAGGTAAGATATTTACTGTTCACAACCTTTCCACAGAACCCCATTCTAAAATATGTGAACCACTGCTTAGCGAGTACTTTATCTCGACAAAAACAAGTTTCCATTTTTATTTTTAGAAGGAACTGTTTGTATGGATACTCAGTTCAAGACACAGACTTATGTTTTTGTAAATAAAATATTCTTTTTGCAAACAATAACTTTTAGTCATTTCATTTGAAATGATCAATTTTATGTCGTCATCACTGAATCGATGAGAGCAGCTGTCCAAAGAGGCCGGAATCTGCTGGTAGATTTCAACAAGAGTAGCAAATGGTACAAAATACGCCCCTCGGTAAAACAGGTATCAAAATCCTTGAATGAATGCATGAAAAATAAATTCCTTCAAACAAGAATCCTGAAGATTTGTCCATAAGGGTGATTTATCTGACCAAAGTAGACTCCACGAGGACCACTCAAGATTTATTTGGAAGTGGTCTGAATAAAAATAAAAGCCAATGTGGAGCCATAGTCTGACGGACAACGTCCTGTGGACTGTCCTATGGATGGACAGATGAGGACAATATAGGGGACAACAGGTTTGACATTTCTATGCAACTCTGATGTCAAGCTGGAGCAAAAATGAGGTTTTAACAAAGGGGTCGACTGTGCCCTTGACCTTTGACCCTGAAATCAATAGTTTGACATTCCTACAATAAAGGGTTATCGGACAAAGGAGCTGTCCACAGACGGACGACATCAAACCATAATATGTCCCTAAAGCAGTGGTTCCGAACCCTGGTCCTTGAGGAACACCATCCTGCATGTTTTAGTTTCTCTGCTCCAACACACCTGATTCAGTGGTTTAATTACTTCCTTGAGTTCAGCAGAAGCCTGTTAATCAACCTTTCATTCAAATCGGTGTGTTGGAGCAGAAGAACTAAAACAAGCAGGGTGGTGTTCCTCAGGGACCAGGGTTGGGAACCACTACAAACATGGGCGTCTAAAACTTTGAAATAGTTCCTCGGGTCAAAACTTGGCACTACCCACACATCTAAAGCACATGGGCTAAAAAAAAAATAAAATTCCTTATTTCATTATGACTGTAGTGAACCAGATGACCTCAAATCTACCAGATGGACAGAGACTGTTAGTTTCATTGATCTGAATTAGTCTGGGCCATCTGATGACTTTCTTTCTTGAATTAATCAAGCAGAAAAGACAATTCTTTATAATCATTACTGTCTTACAGATGTTTTGATAATCAAATTGTGTTAGTTCACTCAATGCTTATAGGTTGAAAAGAACTACTCATCTTTATTTTACATAAACAGTAAGTAATGATTTTTATTCCTCATTCCAAGAAGAAATCACCTGAATA
>NC_056509.1:30448079-30456919 GCF_014905685.2 Nematolebias whitei
CATTGCATTCAGTTTTTATTCACAATTTGTTTAGTGTCCCAACTTTTTTGGAATCCGGTTTGTATTTAAAAATCATAAAATGTGATTTTCTTTTTTTTTCTTTCTTAAATTCTGTCTCTCTCAGTTGAAATGTACCTACGATAAAAATAACAGACGTCTTCTTTCTTTGTGGATGGGAAAAGTTACAAAATAGGCAGTGTATCAAATACTTTTCCCCCCACTGAAGCTATAATTGAAAAAAATTTTTTTGCTTGTTTTGTCAGCCTACAAGGAGCTCGAAGAGGAGTCGTTTGTGTCGAGATGAAGACGAACCCCCGCAGCAGCGCATCTCTTCCAGATCCCCTCGGAGGAGCCAGAAAGTCTCCACCACTCCACAGGTAAACCTGCTCTTATCAGACCGTCACACAGAGGGCAGTGGTTTTTCCACTCATGGTTCTTATGAAAAGGCTGTGAAATGTCTCAAAGGACAATATTTGACTCTTAAGGGCTTGTTTTTATGTCAGAAATAGTCTCTAAAAAAGCCAAAGGTTGTTTCAGTTGTGGGCGTATTCAAAGCAGTGGAGATGAACTTGATCTACCAGTTCTGCTGCCCTGCATCAATATTCTGCACAGTAGAGCAACATGTTGTTTTATACCTAGAATTTTTAGACAACTGTTAATTTAAACCTTTTAGTGTCTATCCAATCCCATCGCTGAGTCTGTGTTTATTAGTAGTTGACGAGGTCAAAGCTCTTCGATAAAAGGAACCATGTGGTAGTGATGATGTCATTATTGTCATCATTTTGTAATACTTGTGTACCTGTATGTTTTGTCTTTGCAGAAGTTTTCAAATGTCATGACGCCAGATAAGAAGGCTTCACAGAAAATAGGGCTGAGGTTAAGAAACCTTCTTAAGCTACCCAAAGCTCACAAATGGTGCATCTATGAATGGTTTTATTCCAATATTGACAGGTAAAGTCATCGTCACCCTCGGAAGACAACCATTTTTAATGGATACACTCAAACAAATTTTTTAAAAAGTGTAACTGACACTTTTTTATTCAACCATTATTTATACAGGTTAGTCTCATTGAGCCACTTAGGAGATCTGAATTTTATATTAGTCATTTTGTCTTAAAAAAAATATATAATTTGATACATATTTGAAACGGTTAATCTTTTGAATAGGATTATAATTTTAGTTAAATATCTGCAATTACAAACAGAACAGATCTTTATTAACTTAGTCTGTAAATTTACCTGACTGTTCAGAAGAATACATCAAATTCTGTAGCTTAAGTTTAAAATGTCTTGGTTAATTTATTTTTAATCTTGCTCCAGACCCCTTTTTGAAGGCGACAATGAATTCTGCTTGTGCCTCAAAGAGTCTTTCCCCAACCTGAAAACAAGAAAACTGACGAGAGTTGAGTGGGGAACAATCAGGAGACTGATGGGGAAACCTCGACGGTACGCTACGATTTCTAAACTCTAAACCTTTTCCTGTTCTCGTTTTGTTTTTTGCTCGTTTCATTTGAAATCCGAGAACTAAGAAAAGTGTTGTGAGAGCGCTGTGCTCCGTTGACCCCGTCAGGTGTTCCCCAGCATTCTTTAATGAAGAGAGAGCGGCGCTGAAGCAGAAACGTCAGAAAATGCGACTTTTGCAGCAAAGAAAACTGTCTGACTTGTCAAACTGCAAAGACCTTCCTGATGAAATCCCTTTACCGCTCATCATAGGAACTAAAGTTACCGGTGAGATGAACACACATTACCATCCTTCTGTGTTTAATTGACAATTATTAATATGAATAAAATTATATAAAAAATAAAATAATAATATAAATTGACAAATGTTTTAAATTTTTTTATTTGATGACAAACTTAAACCCAAGACGAAGGTTTTTGCACTCATACAAATATACCCAGCAATTTTGTAACGTTCTTTTTAAACTGAATGTTTGATATTATGGCTGCAGTGACACTGAAGTCCCTCAGTAGAAAAATAAAATAAAGAAAACAAATTGTATTTATGGCTGCAGACATACTTTTCCTTTCCTGGTGTGTAGAAACATGAAGAAAACGTCTTTGCTAAAAGGTAAGAAATGCTTTGTGTTCAACAGCTCGTCTCCGAGGCGTCCACGACGGACTTTTCACGGGTCAGATTGACGCTGTCGACACCACCGCTGCAACGTACCGTGTGACGTTCGACCGCAGTGGTCTAGGAACTCATACTGTGCCCGATTATGAAGTCTTGGTAAGCACCTTAACTTCCTGTATGCTTTCAGAAATCATTTTGATTCTCTTAGTGGCAGTACTGAAGAAGTTTTTAGTTCATGTTTTAAATAAATTTAAAAAAATGTTTTACAGAGCAATGAACCCAACGAGACCATGCCCATTTCAGCCTTTGCACAGAAGCATCGGTCAACACGGTACATGCAGAACCTTGTGACTCCTCCCAGAGGACCCTACCCATCTGTCACCACCCCTGTTCACCTGGTACTGTACACAAACCTAATGATGGACAGTTCTCACACTGTTCATTTAAATTTGCTTTGTGAGTAAATTAATCTTAACCACCTGCCTGGACCACGTATACATATGAGTAGTCAGTGTCTTACTTGTCGTGTCGTTTTCCTGCTTTGACACACCTGGTTTGAATGAACGATTAACAGGCTTCTGCAGAACATGACGTAATTAATCACTGAATCACTGAATCAGGTGTATTGGAGCGGGGAAACAACTAAAACATGCAGGATGGTGTTCCTCAAGGATCAGGGTTGGGAACCACTGCTTTAGATGAGGAATATTTGCTCCTCTGTTGTTGGTTAGTTTGTCTCAGCTGTAAGGACTCCTACCTGAAACTTTAGCTGATGTATACTGCAGGTTTGACACCGACTGTTTAAAAAAAGTAAATTAATTGTTTTGAAACTATTATTCTTTGTTAGAATATTAGTGTTTAAATAGTGGCCATCATACTAATGTGTTCAGCTGCACAACATTTTATTTTTGTTTGTTTACAGGACAATGATCCTCTCATGAACGCTTCACCGTGGAAGAACAAACTGCCCAGTGCAGAGGGAGATACACTGGGAGGATTTCCTGTTAAATTCCTGGTCCAAGTTGTAAGTATTTCCTATAAAATGATGACATCCTTAAAAACAAACAAAAAAAAGTATATGTTTTTATTTATCTTTTGCCCCCAACAACTTATTTTTTTTCTCCCCACTTTCCTGTTTGTAGACGAGGCTGTCCAAAATCCTCATGATCAAGAAAGAGCACATCAAGCACTTAAAAGAAATGAACACAGAAGCTGAGAAACTGGTACAAATGCAATTTAAAGTAACTCAGAGTTAATTCATCTGCGAGGCCTGACCCAACTGCACGTGTGTTCCCTGTATTCAGAAGTCGTACTCGTTGCCCATTGACCTGGACTTTCAGAAGCGATATGCTACCACTGTGCTCGAGCTCGAACATCTCAACAAAGATCTGAACAAAGTTCTTCATGAAGTTCAGCAGTTCTGCTGTGAAGTAAGTCAAACTGTACATTTTATACCCTCACCGACCCACATATTAAATACTACTCAGTGAACTACCTTATTTTCCAGCGTATAAGTGGCAGGTTTTTGCATAAATTGGCATCCCTGCAACTTATACAGCGAAGCAACTTTTTTTTTTTTCCTCATTTATAACCCAATTTTTGGCTGGGATCTGACGATTTCATTCATTTCAACATGGAAAATATTGAACACTACCATTTTCAGCCTTTAGAGGGCCCTCGACTAATTCAACTGAGACACACCTTTGCTATAATTTCGAGCAAACAAACAATTGTTTTTAGGTGGTTATTTTGTTAAATTTCGAAGAAATGCACAGGGAGTCATCCTTCTGCGCTCTCCCGCAGCTGCAATCGGCTTCTGAAATGCAGCTGATTTGACCGTTAAAAGTCCTTTTTATTAAGAAAAAGCTCTTGAGACACACCTTTGCTATAATTTTGAACAAACAAATTATTATTTTTAAATGTTAATCTTGTTAAATTCTTGTTAAAGTTCTCCTATGCATGCTCCTGCGGCCGCTATTTGGCAGCCATTCGATTTTTGGCACAACAAGGCCCACATTTCTGGGTTGTCAGCGGTGACGCATAATAGATGTGACTTACGATATGACGCATTTGTTTTTTTCCCACTTCATTAGACATATTTGGGCTGGTGCGACGTGTACGGCGGAAAATATGGTAAACAGCTTAGATAAGCTGTGATTTTTTTTTCTTGGTGATGTTTGAAGAGTCTTTCATCTCTGAAGCTCGCTCCAGATCAGGGCATGGTTCCAGCCGACCATCCCACAGAGCTGCGGCGGCGTTGTGAAGAGGAGGCTCAGCAGATGGTGCAGCAGGGCAGTTTCCAGAGAGACGGACAGCAGAGTGTGACAAATCCCAGCCTCACACACCTCATCTCCCGCCTGACCACACTGCTTCTGCAGATAAAGGTAGAGGATCTACACACGGGTTTAGAAACCTATGCCAGAATTGTGATAAATGTTCTTTTCAAAGCATTTATGTTCACTACAGTTTACAGGTGCTGGCCATAAAACTAGAATATCATGAAAAAGTTGATTTCCTTCAGTAATTCCATTCAAAAAGTGAAACTTGTATATTATATTCATTCATTACACACAGACTGATATATTTCAAATGTTTATTTATTTTAATGTTGATGATTGGAATTGACAACTAATGAAAACCTTTGACACCTTGCACAAGGAGGGCAAGACTCAAAAGGTCATTGCTAAAGAGGCTGGCTGTTCACAGAGCTCTGTGTCCAAGCACATTAATAGAGAGACAAAGGGAAGGTAACAATGTGGCAGAAAAAAATGTACAAGCAATATGGATAACTGTACCCTGGAGAGGATTGTGAAACAAAACCCATTCCAAAATGTGGGGGGAGATTCACAGAGTGGACTGCAGCTGGAGTCGGTGCTTCAAGAACCACCACGCACAGACATATGCAAGACATGGGTTTCAACTGTCGCATTCCTTGTGTCAAGCCACTCGAACAAGAGACGGCATCAGAAGTGTCTCACCTGGGACTGCTGCTGAGTGGTCCAAAGTTATGTTCTCTGATGAAAGTAAATTTTGCATTTCCTTTGGAAATCAAGGTCCCAGAGTCTGGAGGAAGAGGAGAGGCACAGAATCCACGTTGCTTGAGGTCCAGTGTCAAGTTTCCACAGTCAGTGATGGTTTGGGGTGCCATGCCATCTGCTGGTGTTGGTCCACTATGTTTTCTGAGGTCCAAGGTCAACGCAGCTGTCTACCAGGAAGTTTTAGACACTTCATGCTTCCTGCTGCTGACCAACTTTATGGAGATGCAGATTTAATTTTCCAACAGGACTTGGCACCTGCACACAGTGCCAAAGCTACAAGTACCTGGTTTAAGGTCCATGGTATCCCTGTTTTTAATTGGCCAGCAAACTCACCTGACCTTAACCCCAAAGAAAATCTATGGAGTATTGTGAAGAGGAAGATGCGATACACCAGACCCAACAATTCAGAAGAGCTGAAGGCCACTATCAGAGCAACCTGGACTCATAACACCTGAGCAGAGCCACAGACTGATCGACTCCATGTCACGCTGCATTGCTGCAGTAATCCCGGCAAAAGGAGCCCCAACTAAGTATTGATGCTGCACATGTTCATACTTTTCATGTTCATACTTTAAAGTTGGCCAACATTTCTAAAAATCCTTTTTTTTATTGGTCTTAAGTAATATTTAAATTTTCTGAGATACTGAATTTGGGGTTCTATTTCATCCCTCCTGACCGCCAGAGGGCGGTGCTGAAAGCACTGAATGTTCCCTTCGCGCATGCGCTGATTCGAGTAATAATACCAACGGAGTCACAGGTGTGACACGGATGACCAATCAGAGGCTATATAGCCCGACGTCATCCGCTGCTCTGCTCCTATTTTCTTCTCGCGCGCGGTTCAATTCAGGGCTTCAGCCCTTTGGACCTTTTCTGAACTTTTTACCGTCGTCGGAAGCCCGACTGCCCGTCTGCGGGAGTAGCGTGTTCGCCCTCCTAGGGCTGCGACGGTTTAACCCTGTTCAAAGGTATTTCTGCTGTTTCGTTGGGAACTACGGCTGTTTCCGCCTCTCCCAACTTACAGCGTCTGACTACTATGTGTGTGATTCAACACCGGTGAGTAGTTTTCCTTATATTTCGCCGTTGGTTAGCGGTAGCGTTCGCTCCGCTCACGCTTGTTAGGAGACCTCCAACCGCGTGGTCGGCTGGACTGTGCTCCGACGTTGTTTATGACTACTATGTGTGTGATTTAACACTGGTAAGTAGTGGTTTTTTGCTTATATTTTGCTATTTGGTTAACGGTAGCGTTCGCTCCGCTCTTGTTTACTGGAGGCCTCCAACCGCGTGGTCGGTTGGACCGTGCTCCGAAGTTTGTTTATTACGTAGCCAGCTGAGTTTCTGGCCTTGTTTTATTTGGTGAAGGCGAGTGTTCTCACCCCCTCTCCCAATTGTCCTCTTACCAGCTGAGCTAGTGGTGCTAGCCTCTCTGAGTTCTAACCTTGTTTTATTTGGTGAAGGCGAGTGTTCTCACCCCCTCTCCCAATTGTCCTCTTACCAGCTGAGCTAGTGGTGCTAGCCTCTCTGAGTTTTCACTTGTTTTAATTGGTGAAGGCGAGTGTTCTCACCCCCTCTCCCAATTGTCGTCTTTTACCAGCTGAGCTAGTGGTGCTAGCCTCTCTGAGTTCTAACCTTGTTTTATTTGGTGAAGGCGAGTGTTCTCACCCCCTCTCCCAATTGTCCTCTTACCAGTTGAGCTAGTGGTGCTAGCCTCTGAGTTCTAACCTTGTTTTCATTGGTGAAGGCGAGCGTTCGCGCCCCCTCTCCCAATTGTCCTCTTTTACCAGTTGAGCTAGTGGTGCTAGCCTCTCTGTGTTCTAACCTTGTTTTCATTGGTGAAGGCGAGCGTTCGTGCCCCCTCTCCCAATTGTCTTCTTTTACCAGTTGAGCTAGTGGTGCTAGCCTCTCTGAGTTTTGACCTTGTTTGATTGGTGAAGGCGAGCGTTCGCGCCCCCTCTCCCAATTGTCCTCTTTTAACAGCTGAGCTAGTGGTGCTAGCCCCTCTGAATATCTTGGGCATAGCTGGGTAAGGAGCATGGACGGCTCTCACTGCTGTACAGTCTGTGGAGCCATGCTCCAGATAGATGACGGTCACGACCTGTGTCCTGCCTGCCTTGGACATGACCATCTGGTGGATGCCCTGTCAGAGAACCCCTGCATGAATTGCAGCGTCATGTCGCATGCTGTGAGGGTGGCCCGGCTGGCCCAGTTTCGCCCCAAACTCGGCGATGACCTCCCGCCTTCTGGGCAGGAGGCTCCACCTAGGCGCTCGAAGCGCCGGACTGAGGCCGCAGTTTCTGTGGCCCCTCCTGGGAAGAAGCGAGCCAGGTCTGATAGGGGCCTCTCCACAAGGGTGGAGCAGCTCTCCGCTGAATTAGCGGAGATGAAGTCCCTTTTTCAGGTACACCAACTGGGAACTGAACCAGTGGCAGCAACTGGACTCTCCTCCCCACCCATGCCTGAACTGGCTGTGGAGGAGGATGTGCTATCCTTGGCTGCCTCTGCCTCTCACTTTTTAGGTGAGGAGGACGGGCATTCATCTCGAGTCTCAGAGACAGCTTCACTCTCTTCTTCTCGGAGTGCAGTTAGTGGGTCGGGTGACGGCTCGATGCAGGACATTATGCGTATGGCCCTGAGACAACTGCAGCTGGACGTCCCGCAACCAGAGGCGTCCACCCCTGGAAGTGCCTTCTTCAGGCGCGGACTGACCCCTCCTTCCTTTTCTGTCCCTCCATCAGAGGAGTTCCTGAGGGAGTTGCATGGTTGCTGGCGGGACCCCAAGGCCTTTGCGCGCCTCTCTGCAGATGGCAGAGTGTTGGCGGCCATGCATGAGCCGGCTGCAGCAGGCTTGGATCGCATGCCAGCGATAGAACCTGCTGTTGCCTCTCTCATCGTGTCACCAGATGAAGCTCTGCGCAGTCATGTTCGGTGCCCACGAGCTCAGTGTCGTGTCACGGATGAATTCCTCTGCAGAGCCTATGCCGCCGGAGCGCGTGCTGGCCGCCTAGGTAATTCCTTGGCACACCTAATGCTTGCCCTCTCCGCGTCCCTTCAGGGGACTAGTGGTGCGACAGCAGCGATGGGCTTTAACGATGCAGCGCTTCAGGCCTTTGCACTAATGACGAGGGAGCTTGGGCGTGTGATGTCCTCCTTGGTCCAAGCTCGCCGACAGGTCTGGTTAGCTCAGTCAGCGTTGACTGAGCCATGCCGTAGAGCCCTCCGTAATGTCCCAGTGGTGCCGGGGGAGTTGTTCGGTTCGGCTGCCTTGGAAGCACTGGAACGGACTGTCCAGGCACGACAGAGAAGGCAGCAATTTTCGAGCCTTAGCAGGCCAATGCCCCCTCCACCTCCTCGGCATCCAAGGCGCCTGTCGGCTGGCTCCAGCATGCAGCCGCCGCCTGGGGGTCATAACCGGCCGGGTGGTCCTTACCCTCATGCGGTTCAGCAAAGGCCCAGCAGGAGCTCTCGTGGGTTGGTCCACCGACCAGCTGGGCAGGCTCGGACCAGGGACTCTGGCTGCCGCCCCCCCACGGCCCCTAGGGGTCGTGGAGGGAGACGGTGATGCCATCAGGCCGACCGTCGGATATTTCTCCCACCAGCAGCTCAGCTATTGGGTTGCTCACGCCTTGGACCCATGGGTGGTTGCCACTCTGACCCATGGTTACCGGCTACAGTTCCGACGGCGGCCTCGTATCTCAGGCCGGGTCAAGATGACTGTAATCGCCGACCCGGTG
>NC_056509.1:30457019-30458176 GCF_014905685.2 Nematolebias whitei
CCACATGCTCACAACAGCAGAAGTCCTTCAAGCTGTCACAAGGGAAGAATGGTTCACGTCTGTAGACCTGAAGGATGCATATTTTCATGTGCCTATTGCGGCAGAACATCGCCGCTTTCTCAGGTTTGCCTATCAGGGTCACCACTGGCAGTTCCGGGTACTTCCATTCGGGCTCTCTCTCTCCCCAAGGGTGTTCACTCGGTGCGTGAAGGCAGCCCTCTCTCCTCTGCAGGCCTGCGGAGTGAAGATTCTGCCGTACTTAGACGATTGGCTTCTCTGCGCCCCGTCTCAGGCCTGTGCCTTTCACGACACAAACCGCCTGCTCGCTCATATGTCCCAGTTAGGCCTCAATGTCAACCTGGAGAAGAGCTGCCTGATCCCTTCCCAGACGACCACCTTTCTTGGGGTGGTTCTGGATTCATCTTCAATGAGAGCTCGCCCATCCGCTCAAAGGGTGGCCGGCATACTCCAGCTGGTCAATCGGTTCAGGCTGGGCAAGCAGCTCCCCTATGTTGCCTTCCTGCAACTACTCGGCAAGCTGACATCAGTCACTCGGGTGGTGCCCTTAGGCCTGCTGTCACTTCGCCCCTTGCAGAGGTGGCTCAACAGCTTTCGCCTGGATGCCAGGCTGCACAGGCATCGCAAGCTCGCAGTGACGTGGTCATGTCTTCATGCCTTGACTCCATGGAGGGACGAAGATTATTTGTCCAGGGGTGTCCCCATGGGAGTGGTAGTGTGTCGCAGGGAAGTGGTCACAACGGATGCCAGCTCCATGGGATGGGGGGCTGTATGGCAACGCAGAGCGGTTCAGGGCCGCTGGGGTCAAAGAGACCATTCCAAGCATATAAATGTGCTGGAGCTGCGTGCAGTGCACTTGGCACTCAGGCACTTCCTGCCTCACCTGGAAGGGAGGCATGTACTTGTTCGGTCGGACAACACCTCTGTTGTCTACCACATCAACCATCAGGGGGGCACCAGGTCAGCACAACTTCTGAGTGTGTCCAGAGAGCTCCTGGAATGGGCCTCTCCTCGCCTGTCCACCCTGCGGGCAGCGTACTTGCCAGGGCGACACAATCAGGTCGCAGATTTTCTCTCCCGCCAAGAGTCCCCTCCGGGAGAGTGGTCCCTCCACAGAGACATAGTGCTGATGATCTGGG
>NC_056509.1:30458276-30463163 GCF_014905685.2 Nematolebias whitei
TAGAAAGTGTGAGATGTAAAAGCTGAGGGTCTTGTATGGGGTAGCCTTTTCAATGACTTGTGCTCATGTGTTGAACTAAAGAAAGCAGCAGTTGCAGCGTCTCCTGGGGCCTGTGGGGGTTTTATGTAGTTTTTAGTTTTGGCCTTCAGCTACACCTGGCACTTAAGGCTGAATGTTTCTCAGTGGGAGTTCTGAACGCCTCGAACAGCCTCTCCACATAAACCGCTCATCAACTTCATATGACTGTTTCCATCTTAACTAAGAATGTATTTTTGTTGTTGAAGCCATTTCTAGACCCACTAAACTGTATGATTTTCTGTACAGCCTTTGCTTTCAGACAGAGAAGGCTTTCTTATGTTTCTGTGTCAGTTTGAAACTTGTACAAGAGGACTCACTGTACCTGTTCTGGTTCAGTGTTGGTGTTCTCATCAGGCACTAAATAATAAAGCCGATATCTCCCTGGGCTGCAAATGTTAGAGATTAGTCCGTGACTCAAAATTCTGAGAAAATTGCCACATAAATAGGTATATTTTCTCAGAAAAGTTGTGTGAATGATCATGGTTTGCTCTGAAAATCTTTGCCTATTTTTTGTTATTTATTCACTCACCTCTGCTCACACCCACTTTGGTAGACACCCCTACAATTTATTCTACTGGAATACAGTTTCAAAATAAAGATGGGCAGGTTTGGACCCTTTATCTATCTTCAGCGTGGTTTTCAGAGCTGGCTGCAGCCTCAGATGTTTGATGTCAGAAGGAGAGCTTGTGCCAAAGCACAGCTCTAGAGTTGCAGAAACTAAATTAAGTGCACAAGACGAGAACTCTTCTGTTGTTAGGATGCACTAATTTCTTTCAACTAATTCATTTCATTCTTCAGGCTTCCAAATTGCAAGTTTCTGCAATTCTCAGGAGGAAATCAAGAATCCTCCTGAACATTTCAAGACATTTTGAAGACTCACTTGCAAATTAAGGACTAATTAATTAATATCTGATTTTTGATTATTGGTCTGAATTATCTTTAACGACCGACCAGCATGTTTGCAGAACTAGATATTTACATAATATCTCATATCTCTGCCAATATGATATTTGCACAAACAGCAGCTTGCATGTTTACAAATAACATATTTGCACCTTAAATTTAAACCATTCATAATTAATTTAGCTTCTTTCCTATTTTGGAGTTAAGTTTATATCTTTCTTTTAGTCTAGGTTTGTGTTTATTTCAGTTGTGTGATGGGAACTCACAAGAAGAAGCAAGGAGCAACAATGGAAAAAAGTAACTAAATCTTAATTTAATGCTTTTAGTGGTTGATGGAGCCCCAAAATTAAAGTTAATAATAATAACAATAATAATACTAATAATAAGATTGAACTTGCATGTACCAAGAATTATGTCTTTATCACAAGTTATGATAGCAAAAAACACTTTCAAGAATTTTGTTTGTGTTTGTTTTTAGCTGAGTTGTCATTTCTGAGTAATAGCTATTGTTTTTTTAAATTTCTTTTTTTTTAATACCGCTGAAGGATTTATTTTGATTTCATTGTGAAGTTTACATGTGTTCTTTGTGCCTGGGTGGATTTCCTCTTTTTTAGCCTCTCTTATTGCAGTCAAAAATGAAAAGAAAGAAATAAAAATAAAAAGATTATTATTATTATTACCTCTTTGGAGGTCCTGAATGTGTGTGTTTTTTTTTTTTAAATCTTGTTTTTCTAACCCTCTGCTCCTTAAAAGTCAAGTTCTTGATCAGAATTTTTTCAAAGTACTTTATATTAAATCAAATAAACGTAAATCATATAAAATGTTTCACCTGTGTGGGACATTCAGTACTTTTTTCATTGTTTTAAATCAGAATAAAAAAATAAATGCATGCACTTTGACAATGACTAGAAGTTTCAAGCAATCATAAAATTAACAAGCTGTTTTGTATGATTTTCTATGTTCATATTTCTCATTTAATAACAAACAGGATAATTTTTTTTATTCTTCATCCTTCACTCAAGGGCCTGCACTCATTTTCCTTCAAATTAAACTCTTCTTTGATTTGCCTTCCAAATGGTTCTATAATTGCTTTTCTCCTAAAGTAGCTTGATCTCCCCATTCTTAGCGTGACCTTGAAGAAACCCATTGTCTCTTGTTTACAGTACAAACTGAGGAAATGGGTTTGTGATGCTTTGTGGGCAGCATCGCTTTGAATTTTCAGAGTGCCGTTGCTGCTAAAAGTTGGGCCAAAGTTTAGAGAATTACGTCAAAGATCCTACTATTTAAGCTGTAAATCTTTCTGGTGTTGAAACATTCATGTATTTGTAGTTTTATTATTTGTAACTGGAGCAAATTAGAATTTTTACACTTACAGGATTTTGCCAGAGTCTCAGGTGACCTTCTTGGGTTTGCATGTTCTCTCTGTGCATGTGTGGGTTTTCTCTGGTACTCCTGATTCCTCCCACAGATCAAAATGCATGTTAGGCTGATTGGTAACTCTAAATTGTCCCTAGGTGTGAGTGAGAGAGTGAATGGTTGTTTGTCTCGTTTGTCTCTATGTGTCCCTGTGATGGACTTGTGACCTGTCCAGGGTGTCCCCCGCCTCTCACACAGTGATGGCTAGACATGGGCACCAGCGACCCCCGCAACTCGAAAAGAAAGAAACAGGTAAAGATAAAGGATGGATGGATGGATGGATGGATGGATGCTCTGTCAGACTTCAGTTCTTCTTTAGCCCTATTAGATCATGATTTATTGTTAGATAAACTTAGGCATTATAAATATTCATTTCATACTGTAGGATGGTTTGCTAGCTATCGTTCTCAATGAGAGCAATGTTTATTTTTTAATGGCAGTTTCGCTTCTAAAAAATAAATCTAATGTGGAATTCCACAGGGCAGCTGTTTAGGACCTATGCTGTTTTCAGTTTTCACTAATGACCTGCCTTTTGACCTGCAGCATGCCAGAGCAGTGATCTATGCTGATGATACCACGATATATGTCAGGTTCATCTGGTGAGAAACTGTCCAGCTCTTTGGCTAGCAAATTTAAGCAAGATGTAAATTGGGTGTATACAAATAAATTGATTTTAAACTTATATAAAACCAAAAGCATACTATTTGGAAATTAAAAACTCAGCCAAAACTAAACCTGTCTACAAGTGGAACAGCCATTACTCAGGTAGAAGAAATTAGACTTCTGGGCGTCATTTAGGACAGCACGGTGGAGTGGTCTCGGCAGACTTAGTGCACTGTTGTACTGATGGGAAGACAACTAGTTGTTATAACAATATGTTTACATTATATATACCATTAAAATTAATCTCGCAAATTGTTAACAGTTGTCTTGTGTCACTGGCAGTATTGTCCGATGGTGTGGTCCAGTGCTTCAGAACCAAACTACAATTAGTACAAAATAGATTCAGAGTCAGAGTTTCTTTATTGTCATTCGCACCTCATGTGGTACATGTGGTGGAGCGAAATTATGTACACAGGGTCCCAAAAATAGAGCAGCTCATCTTGCATTGAATTGTTCCATTTATACAAATATTATCAGTATGCACAAAACATTAAGTTGGCCTTTGGTTAAAAATAAAGTTGAAATGGCCCTTTTATGGTTTTTTTTTAGAAACATTGTGGTGTCTAAGATACCAAATGTTTTATATAATTGACTTTTATTTAGCCAAACTTTACACAATTTTAATGCAAGGCATGCTTTAAAAGGTTGTCTTTACTCTTCCACCATGCAACAGCAATGCTGGACAAAAGAAAGCTATTTTTAGAGGAATGAAAACACGGAAGTCTCTTCCTTCATCTGTGTTAAATGTGACAACTGCTAGAGCTTTTTAAAGAGCCCTGCTAAATTATTTTATTATATAAAGTGTTATAATTATACATTTATGACTTATTTATCATATTAGGCTATGCCACTAATAAGTGTGTTTAACGGTCTTTGTCATAAATGTTTTTTTTTTTAATGACGTGGACCCCAGGAAGAGTAGCCATTGTTATGGCAATGACTAATGTGGATCCAAATAAATAAACAGACAAATAAACAAACTTCACCTTTTTACTCTCTTTCCATCCTTGTTGACTCATGTCTTATTTTTGTTTCATGAGAAAAAACAGTGCAGACGAGTCCTCAGTGGTTTGATGAAAATGGCAGATGTTACAGTCATATTTAAAGGTGCTGCATTTAGATTGCTTTTAGACAACTCAAAGTGTGTGTGTGTGTGTGTGCGCGTGTGCGTGTGTGTGTGTGTGTGTGTGTCTCAGAGTGACAGAGGGTCTTCTGTAGTTGTGTGGGCTGAGAGAGGCTGACAGCAGCAGACATGTGCTGACACCTGGCTCAGACAGATAAAGTAATAAACACAGAGTATCTCACCATCTATAAGGAGGTGTTGAAGATCTTTCCCTCCATCTTTTTCCTCCCTCGTTTTCTGTCCTGCTTTTGTTATCACTTTTGGTCCCTGCCAAATTCAAACATGCTTTATTGATGACAGAGAGGAGTTGTATGTGTTGGCAAAACTGCAGATTTCAAAGAAAGACTAAAGTAAATATGATCAGAATAAAAAAAAGATAAACCTTGTTCAATGTGCGTTGATCACATTTGTGTTGCTTTGTCCTCCCAC
Source organism: Nematolebias whitei (assembly GCF_014905685.2). Taxonomy (NCBI): domain Eukaryota; kingdom Metazoa; phylum Chordata; class Actinopteri; order Cyprinodontiformes; family Rivulidae; genus Nematolebias; species Nematolebias whitei. The sequence continues at coordinate 30,462,889 of NC_056509.1, forward strand.
CTTCAGATGTGTGTTGTTTTCTTTTCCTTCATGGATGGATGGATGGATGGATGGATGGATGGATGGATGAATGGATGGATGACAGATGGATGACAGATGGATGACAGATGAAGGGATGGTGGATGACAGATGAATGGATGATGGATGGATGACATATGGACAGATGGATTGATGACAGATGGATGGATGGATGACAGATGGCTGGATGGATGACAGATGGATGGATGATGGATGATGGATGACAGATGGATGGATGGATGATGAGTGGATGGATG
>NC_056509.1:30463263-30471479 GCF_014905685.2 Nematolebias whitei
AACAACCTAGCTCCATCTTATATTCGAGATCTTATTGTTCCATATTTTCCTAACAGAGCTCTTCACTCTCAGACTGCAGGCTTACTCGCTGATCCTAGAGTTTCCAAAAGCAGAGTGGGAGGAAGATCTTTCAGTGATCAGACTCCTCTCTTGTGGAACCAACTTCCAGTTTCTGTCCGTGAGGCTGACACATTGTCCAGTTTTAAGACTGGGCTTAAGAATTTCCTTTTTGATAAATCCTATAGTTAGGGTTGGTTTGTTGTGCTGTTTTAAGCTTAGACTACTGGAGGACAAATTGACCTCATTTCCTTAAATTCATTGTTGCAACCGAATAGTTTTCATTTGATATTATTTATTTCTTAACACGTGATTCTTGACCTGCCATTGTGTATCTGTTCCTCCTTCCTGTTCCTCTCAAACCAGCCAGTCAAAGCAGATGGGCACATGTCCTGAGCCTGGTTCTGCTAAAGGTTTCTTCCTCATGAGGGAGTTTTTCCTTTCCACTGTCGCCTTCATGCTCGCTCAAGATGAGAGTTCTGTGATGGAGTTCAACTCAACGCAGTCTGCTCCTCAGATAAATAATGTTATTTATACAAATGATTCTGTTCAGTGTCCTGAGACAACTGCTGTTGTGACTTAGCGCTAAATAAATAAACTGAATTGAACTGTTACATTTACACAGATTATGAAATAGGCATTTAAATTGACACAAAAATGTAAAATAATTCTGATTCTGTTTCATATCAAACCTTGAGGTGATGTTACTTCATTAAAAAGTGACTGAATTAACAGAACTAAAAAAGACGATTAATCATCTTAAATGTCTGGTTTATTTTGCGACTTGTTGAAGGGATGATAATCTAACAAAATCCTATTTTATTCTTGGCCATCACCTTTTACGATCCTATCTATCAGTAACTTTATAAAAAGCACAGCCGATGGATGGGGTGTGGAGGTGAGACCGGTTGAGTGTTTGAGCGACTCTTAGAAAATTGGGCAGACAACGATGGGAACAGAAAGGGAGAGAAGTAGCAGTAAATCACATTAAAAGAGTCGAGAGGACGGCCGACGACAAGAAGTAAGAAGTTGAGTTGGAAAAAAATAGTAGTGAGGTGATGGATGGATGACTAAGTAAGAAGATAAATAGGAGAAGGGACTGAAGGATGAATGGGTGGATGCCTCGACACATGGCCCCGGGGAATCAGCCATTATACATGCAACTGTCACTCAAGATTAGAGGCATAATTAAACTCCTGTCGCACTGTGTGTGGCTCCAAAGTGTAGTGCGTGTGCACTTGTTTGTGCGTGCATGTGTGTGTCGTCTCCCAGTGTGTCTGTGTGGGAGGAACAGACTTTGACAGAGATTGATGGTGAAGGGAAAGCAGGCCATTATGTTGTGTAGCTAAAGCAGTGATAGCCTCTCCACCTCAGTGTCTGTTTAAGCGACTGGCCATTTTATAGGTGTGGCACAACTGACCCCCGAGCACACACACACACACTCACACACACACACTGATTCGCCTACTATAGGAGCAAATTCTTTGGTTTTAATTGAATTTGGCTGCAATCCATAAATAGAACACCTCATGCTGAACTGTTTCCTAAAGCTAGTTCTGAGCAAATGATAAAAAGCTGAGTAACTTTTTTGGAAAACATTTAACTTAAACAGAAAGTCATCAGTAACGCATCAGTTCTGAAAAAGACAGATAAAAAAGATCCTTCTGACAGAAAAGAGCTCCAAAGAGTTTCAAGTTATTATGATTGAGAGTGAAGGTCCTGCACGTGAGCAGCTGCAAACTGACCAAGGCTGCATCTTTCTGTGTGAGAGAGAGTCAGAGACCCCACTGCTCCCCTGCAGAGATGAGTCTGAGCCTCAACAAGTCAGCCAGCAGCAGCTACAACAGAGGAGACACTCGGGAGGCTTGCCTTCACATTAAAGGCTATTCCACACAATCACAACGCTGTTTATGTTCAGGGTTATATATATCTTTTGAGGAGTTCTGTGGAATGAACAATCACTATTTTACCTGTTGTAGATAAGAGCTTCGTCTTGATAAGATGACCTAATGACTAGTCAGAGCTAAAACCAAAAGTTGTCTCCAAAATGTCTCAAAACATTTGGGGTTCTCAATTTCTTCGTGAGATTTGAAGAGCGCTGAAGTCTTGTCTCTTGAATCGTGTCAAAACATCTGAAATCAAAACTGTCTCTTAAAATAGATGCACTTGTCATTAACCCTTCTCAGTTCATTTCTGTTTTTCTAGAGCGCTGACACTCCCAACTGTAGTTTTTTTTTTTTTTTTTTTGCAACCATTTTAAAACAATTATGTATGTATTTGTAACTTGAGACTGGGTGCATGAAACGTGTATCAAAGTGTTCGGGAAACAAATCCACCTATAATTTTTCTCTTCCTTCACGAAAGGTTTTCTCTCTGAACTCTCCTTGTGACAGGTGTTTTAGTCAAACTCCTTTTTGTCCACTGTCTCCGGAGAGGGTCATGCCAGCACAGGTTGAGCACTTGATACATTTACTCAGGGCTCGCCACCATCTCATCAAATAAGTGAATAAGATGGTAAAAGTAAACTCATTTACTACACCTGCACTACACTGATTAAAAATCTACATTTAGTTTGTTTTCACCAACTCCTGCAGTCATGCACTGTGTCTGATGCTGAGCAGGAGCGGGTGACTGATGTGCATGGCTGTGCATACAAAACAGACCATGATTTTCAAAAGTTGGCCCAACAAAATGTGACTACATGGCCAAATGCTTCTTTAATTGTAAAAATTTAGTGAAACAATGAGACATTGGCCTATTTTCTCCCAATTTTGAATCAACAATTTTAGCCCAATGGGCTAAAAACAAACAAGCAAACAACTAAACAATTTCTAAAAGTATAAAAATATAAAGTATAAAAAGAAACAGTAAGGATCTAAGATATACACTAAGACATATGCTAAACGAATGCCAAACGGTATGCTAAAAGATCTAAGATCTTCGATAAACTCTAATAATGTAAAACATGAACATGAGTCTGTGGTGAGCAGATGGATATGAATGAATACAGCAGAATGAGATAATCAGCAGCTTGAGATCAGCAGCATGGATTATTTTCAACCTACTTTAGCACTTTTTTAAATTCTAAACTGATTTAGCATAAAATAAACAACTTCATAGACGGTATTTAAGGCTTTGACATGTCTAATCGTTTGAATAGCCGCCATTTTTTCCCCACTATGCTAGCACATCCATAGAGACATAAACAGACATCAACTTTTTAATGAAACACAACATGGATGAATTAAAGCTATAGCCACCAATTTAAATCCATCCATCCATCCATTTTCTTTACCCGTTTATTCCATTTTGGGTCACGGGGGTCGCTGGTGCCCATGTCCAGCAATCACTGTGCGAGGGGCGGGGTACACCCTGGACGGGTCGCAAGTCCATCACAGGGACACATAGAGACAAACGAGACAAACAACCATTCACTCTCTCACTCACACCTAGGGACAATTTAGAGTTACCAATCAGCCTAACATGCATGTTTTTGGTCTGTGGGAGGAAACCGGAGTACCCGGAGAAAACCCACGCATGCACGGAGAGAACATGCAAACTCCACCCAGAAGGCCCCTGGACCGGGGTTTGAACCAGGGACCTGTTCGCTGAGAGGCAGCAGCTCTACCAGTTGCGCCACCGTGCTGCCCAATTTAAATCGTCTACTTTAAAAATTAATAGTAATCCATATATATATATATATATATATATAGATAGATAGTGAACCCTCGCTATAACGTGGTTCACCTTTCACGGTCTCGCTGCTTCACGAATTTGCATCGTGCATGGTGTTCTGCATTCTGATTGGCTAAACAGTCTCTCCAGTACAGTAGTTATTTGTAAAAAGACGTTTATACAGTACTTTTATTTGTTAAACAAATGCCTGGGCCTGTAAAAAGGTTTTGTTCTTTGGTTTGAATGTATTATGGAGTATTGAGCGTGCAACAGGGTATTATGGAGTATTTCATTGTATAATAATTGTAAAAAAAAAAATAAAGGTTACTACTTGACGGATTTCGCCTATCACGGGTTCTTTTTGGAACGTAACCCCAGTGAACAACGAGGGTTCACTGTATATATATATTTTTTGAACTGCACCGACCTTTTGGGGTTTTATTTTGAAACTCCATACCGGAACTGCGTCGTGGTGGCGTCATGTTTGACTTGACAGATGGCAGGCGGGAGAGACGCTCCTCTCTCCGCTGTGGCTCTCGGTCGGTTGGTCCATCCCGGTGCCCATTGTCTCCTCTTTTTATACCCCCACACTTCTTCAACACAACCCGGACACGACTAACACAACCTCGCTTTTATTTCGCCCTGCGCGCGAGACTTCGGTTTTTTTTTTTTTTCCACAACGTTTTTTTTTTTTTTTTTTATTTTCTTCCCGAAATTTAGACGTTCTTATTAATTTTTTTTGTGTCGCCGTTGAAGAAGTGTTTTTGTGAATTCAACGACCAGGAGCGGTGACGGTTCTGTCAGTAAGCGGTGCCGTGGACCTGGTGGGGATTCGAACCAGCAGCAGCCACTGATCCTCCTCAGGGGCTGACAGGACCCCAGACACTCGCGCACCATCGTCTCCTGGATAAGTCCCAGCGTTCTCCTCCAAAACTCTAAACAGAGACCGGGTGGATGTGAAGCAGACAGCCGTGTTGTGGTGGAGGATGCTACTCCCCCTGAGAGCAGAGCAGCTCGTCTGTGGGATCAAAACGAGGCAGGGACCACTTTAACTTCTTCTTATCACCTTAAATTAGGCTCCTTTAATCACACGCGGACGCAGGCGGCGCCTAATCGGATTATCAGGCAATAGATCTGCGAGGTTTTGGGGAATCTCTCCAGCTAAGATCACCATCATGTCCAAGTAAAGTGCAGCTTCATAAGGATGCGACTGAACGAGGTGATCCGGATTGTTGCTCCAGTCTGGATGAGTGGACCCTGAGCTGAGACAGGTGTGACCTTTTTATCTTAAATGCAGGAGTGTTTTTTTTTTTTTTTTTTTTAATTTTAACAAACCTGGTTAGTTTTATTTGTCCTGCATTAAAATAAATCTGATCTCCATAATCTAAAATTGCGGATGTTTCATGTGGACTTGATTTGACCCCATACCTCACCTTCCATCTGTGATCCCTAACTTGCACGTGTTGGAAATCCAGGGGACCACAACAGACTGCCTCAACCCGCCTTCGATTGTTCTGAGCACCATGAGAACTGGGGCTCTGGTTCTGTGAGGCCGGTCTGCCAGTGCTTCGCGTTGGGCCGTTCTGGTCGGACAGACGACCCTTGGTGGGGGCTTGAGAGATTTTGGGATTTCCTGCTCCACGTGGACCTTTGCGCAGACGGAGGAGGACATCATGGGGTGCTGTAGTGGCAGGTGCACCTTGGCCTTCATCTGTGGCATGCAGCTGGTAAGTGCTAAGATTACTATTGATCCTGCAAAGACGATGATCCATCCTGATAAAGGTCTTGTGAAAAATCTTGTAAGAGCTCAGCAAACAAATGAGTTGTCGTGGGGACACGTTGGAACATTTTCACTGGGATGACATGGAGCTGGGCATGGGCAGGCGGGAGAGTATAGATGAATTACACAAAGGTCACGATTTCAGAAGTTAATACGTATCTAACAACTCATGTGCTGTATGACTGAGACCATACTAAGAATTCATCGTGACCTTTGATGGGTTGCAAAATGATAGACACCAGCGTTGGAGAGAAATCGGTTTTGTCTGCTTCGGCATGAGGTCTGTGTGACATACGAAGAACAATGTGGACTTCCAGATAAGTCCCTCAGTTTACTGCTCTTTCTTCTATCGCCCTCTGGCATTGGGACCTGTTAGTAGAGAACAAGACAGACATGAACAAGAATGCATACATGAGTCCAAGAAGAGGTAGATAAACCTGAAGCAGTGGTGTTTTTTTGGTGGGGTTGGTGGCAGAATGGTGACTTTTTTTCTGTCACTCTTTCAAGTCCACGCCAGCCGAAGCACAGCTTCTTGCCCTTGCTGCCACTCAGAAACAGGCAGTAGTCCGGTCACCTGCCATTCAGATCTACAAACTAGCTTTTGCCCCAGAACATTTTGAGTTTGCCCTCATGATCTGACCTTTTCCGCAAGTGGGAGGTCTTTTTGTCACATGGAAGTACTGAAGAGGGTCTTCAGCGGAATGGGTTTTATGTTGATTAGAAGTAGACCTATTAATCTGCCAACAAATTTTTAATCAGCCGAGACAGACCGCTTTTAAAAATAGGCAATCGGCCATGTCGGCACATACTAATCAGTTACCAAGTAGGGAAATGAAGATGCAGCTGCTGGAGCTACAGCCAGCTCACTGTATCCCACAATTCAGCTGTGTTAAGCACAAACGCCCCTCTATATATTAATTTTAAGTGTACATGGTTTTCCAGTGGTTGTTGAATATGTTTCCTTAAGCTAAGTTATTATTGTCATGTGCTGTTAACTGAAAACCCTGCTAAAGATCAGAAGATAACTTCAGAAAATTTAATAAAAACAAGAAAATGTTTACATAAAAGACAGCGAAGTTCATGCTCAGTCATCCAGGTACCAAATCCAATAATGCTCAGTCAGGTCATCGGGACAGTTTCTTTTCTGAAGCAACATTTCGCCCTCTATCCAGAGGGCTTCATCAGTCTGCGGAGTCCAAAGTCAACTGTTTGGTTGGTCCACTTAAGGACTGTACTGCATGGTGGGGAAACCGTTTACTTGGGACTCCTCAGACTGATGAAGCCCTCTGGATAGAGGGTGCAACGTCTCTACAAAAACAGAAACCGTCCAGATGACCTGATTGAGCATTATTGGGTTTTTCATAAAAGAGCTACTTCATGCGGAAACTGAATCACAGGTTTGTGGTTTAGTCTCTGTAGCAGGTCAGCCCACTCATGTTCCTGTCGTGGTTGAAATGAAGAGCGGCACGTCACAATTCAAAGAGACTTTTGAAACGCAACACCCTTTGGTTATGACAGCTAATAAGAAAATAACAAGAGAGAACATCAATGAAACGTGTGTCCATGTGTCTGGTTTAAGGCGTACACCCAGAGACCTGTAAGGTCAGTGTTTAGACCGCGCTAACTGGATGGTTCTAGCTTTATAGAGGGATTTTCTTTGAGGTAACAGATCTAAAAGGAAGTCTAAATGGGAGCTTGCATGTTGTCAGCGTCGTTGATTTATTCATCCGCTCCCTTCCATCCCTTCAGACGGCTGCTGGATGATGTTGAAGCAGAAGCTGACTAAATGTGCTGTACTACAAGTGGAGCTGAGAGCAGAAATTGCCCCACTTTTGGCCTATAAATAGTATTATCAATTATTATTAGATGGCTTAGTTCAAATTAACATATCTATAATCAATTCAAAGACTCTAATAAGAAATGAGTTTATAAATATAATTATTATTGCAATGCTATTTTTTTAATCAATGGATTAAAAACTTTGAATTCAACTGTTTGTTCTCAGAAGTGTGTGTTTCAAATAAGAAGGCATCAGTGAATGCAAAACATATCCAGTAGTCCCTCGATTATCGCGGGGGTTACGTTCCACACATCACGGCGATAGCTGAAAAACCGCAAAGTAGGAACGCTTTATTTATTTTAGCATTTATGTATATTTTAAGGCTTTATAAACCCTTCCCACACTTTTGCAATGCTCTAAACTCTTAAACCTACATCATTTTAACAACATACGTATAAAAATGATGGATAAAAAGCCAATCCGCTATCACTGTACCATTATTAAGAAATACAATCTAATGAGCTTTGATAGCTTTATTAGTTTGTTTTTTCTTAAACTGTTCCATAAATGCATCAATCATGTAACACCTGAGCCATTACTGAGAGACAGAACAGCAGTAGAGTCACTAGAAGTACCACAAACCATGACAGTCAAATACCATTTTGCAGGACAACTTTTGGACAGACAGCCTTCTCTATTAGGAGTTGTAAGATTTGGAACTCATTACCATTTGATTTTAAAACCATAAGTGTCATTAAAATAGTAACTTCAAGGCTTAGGAATTTGATAAAGATGAACCAGAATTGTACTCATTTTTAAATATTGTAGTTGTTTTTGACTCAATAGTTTTAAATACATTGTTTTATCTTGCTTTTTCATCAGCTAATTCACAACACTTGTCCCTAATCAACAGTAAATACAATA
>NC_056509.1:30471579-30474491 GCF_014905685.2 Nematolebias whitei
ACATAACACGATTGAATCACATCTAGACTGAGGCCAAACAACACTCAGTTGGCAATAAATGATGTTTGTTCAACAAATGGGGGGGGGGGGGGGGGGGTCAATAGTTCAGCTATAACTTGTGCAATCCAGAAGGCTACAATGTGATTATTGATGCATTTTTATAATCTAGATTCTAGATGCACTCCCCCACTTCCCCCATGTGAGACTGGGTCGTTTTAAAACAGTGTTCAGCTATTTCCAATTAATTTACAAAATTTAGAATAATTTGGGACGTTGTATGATGTGTAAATCAAAACAATGCAATGGTTTGTAAATCCCATAACTCCATGTTTTACTCACAATAGAACATATGCGTGTGTTTAAATGGAAATAAAAGCCATACAACAAAGTTCAGTCAGGTCATCTGGATAGTTTTTTTTTTTTTGTTGAGACGTTTCATCCTTTATCTAAAAAAGGACTTTATCCATCCGAGGAGCCACAAACAAACGTGGATGAAGGAAACTGTCCAGATGAGCTGACTGAACTTTTGTTGGATTTTTGACCTGGATTACTGAGCAGGAGTTTTGATAAAAGCCCTACAATTAAGAAAACGGTACGATCATTTTAAGTTTGATTGCACAACACTTCTAAAGATAAAATAAAAGTGGGGACGGTCAACAAAAGGCTGAACCACCATGAATAATGTACAACTGGAGGAGCCATTTTTCATCTAATCAGATTAACTGGCAATAGCCAAGATTTGGTCTAAAAAGAGCCTTTTAGAAAAAGTGAATTACTCAAACTGAACAGCGGTTCACAAGTCGGTGAAGAACCGTCTAAAAAATAGTGGAACATCCATCCATCATCTTTAAACACTTCTTCCTTTCCAGGTTGCGGGGGTCACTGGTGCCCATGTGCTGCAGTCACTGTACGAGAGGCGGGGGACACCTGGACAGGTTGCAAGTCTGTCACAGGGTTGTAGTGGAACAGTTTCACAATAATGTTCCCTTTTGGCACAGTTCAAAAGCCTGCCTCTCTGATAGTATGGGGGTGCATTAGTGCCGCTGGTCTTTTTAGAGAAGGCCTTGCATATTTCAGCAAGACGAGCAAATCTTTGCGTTCTGCTTTTATTTACATTTTACCACCATTTTTTAGATTTAAGGTTGTATTTCCAGTTTGTACGAGACGTCTCCTTCAGGAATCTTGTACTGGTTTGTTACGTGAACGCCACAGATCACCCAGCTCTGTACTTCTACACGCCTGTCTTCCACCTTTCACAGCACTTGAAATATAACGTTTATCATTAATTGTCCAGTGTGTTTCTTCTACCCTTTATTTACTTATATTTCTTTGTGTCCTACAGATGTCTGAGTCAGTATCCCTACGCCACTGGTTCGAGTTCTGTTCATGTCCTACAAACAGAAGCATTCTGAAACCTTGGAGAGAGCCCGTCGAGAAGACCTGCTGTAGATGCTGAAACAGCGTCGGGTCATGTGACGGGCAGGTTTCATCCGTTTAGTGAACATCAGAAAAAGTTTTTTTTAAAGGATTCCGTTCAATGTAATGTCTTATCCCACATCACAAAATATGCGTGTGTGCGTATTAATCCTAGTCTTACCTATTTTTGTTGCGCTGTAGATGTTCTCTACTGGGAACACCGAGCCGAGACTGTAGAGGAGAACTTTAGCCAGCGCTGGTATGAGCTGCGTCGTGGTCACCAACACGTTGACACAGTTACTCCTTCAGGAAAGACACGTAGAACAGAACAGCTGTCAGTATTTTATTTAACGTATGCCTAATACACAGACTACGATGACGCTAATGGATCAGGTCCAACGGTCACAGGAGAGAGGGTGCAGTCTGAGTGGACTGGGAATAAAGCGACACCTGGAGCTGATGATAGAGAGGGACTTGAGTGCGTGGGTGAGCCAGGAATCTGTCAGAGCTTCCACCTCGGCTCTGAGCTGCAGCCAGGCGTCTCTTTTAGCCGGACCCAGCAGACCTGCAACATGGAAACGGTTTCAAGGTGTCAAAACCGTCTGGATGAACCGATACGGGCTCGAATTCAAAGGTCACATCTTTGCTTTCATGTCTGAATAATCTGCACACCGCTTTAAGATTTACTCATGAAGTCACCGCTTTTATATTTGTAGCTCAATTTCCTAAAACTTACTTCCAAGTTACAGCAGTCCTTACTTTAATGGAAAAACAAAACGTCTCATCTCCCTCCCAGACTCCATTTGTATCAGCTTACCCCCAACATTGTTTTTGTAAGTGCTATATAACTCCTTGACCCGTCGGTAGCGGAAGGCCAGCTTCCTCATCCAGTCGACCCCGCCGCGGACCCCCGTAGCCAGGCACAAATTAGCGCTGGTTGCAGCTGCATGGAAGCCATCAGTTGCAAAACTGTAAGTACTGTCAATAATAATAATGTTTTATTTGTAAAGTCTGAGCTGGAGGAACAGAAAAGTTGATTTGCTGTTATTGGTTATTACAAGAATCAACAGCTGCAGAAACTTCAACGTTTCAATAATCACCTCAAGTCCTGGCCGTTGTCGTCTGATGAGACGTCATCGATGTGGACCTGATCACATTCCTGCAGTCACAAAAAGGGCATCGTTTACATGAATGCATGTCGCCCGCCGCCTTGATCTGACATTTTATGCTGAGAAATGACGACGCTGTAGTCGTTCCGGTCAAACCTTATCAAAGACGTGAGATCTCCCCAGATGTTACACTCCTCTTTGAACTGACATTTATAAATACATGTAACATATCCACTTCAATTACTAGCAAAGGATCCATTTAAAGGCCTTTTTTAACAACAAAAATAAATAACACAAAGGGAGTGAAAGTGGTTTTTGTTACAATCAATATATCATCCATGTGATTTTATATAAACCATCCATTTCTTCCAGCGTAAAGTAAATTGG
>NC_056509.1:30474591-30484349 GCF_014905685.2 Nematolebias whitei
TGTATGTATATGTATATATATATATATGTTGATATAAACATGACTATAATAAAGGTTCAGTATTTTTAAGTTGCTTCCTTATGAAGGCTATGAACAAATAAAATCTTATTTGTTTTTGGTAGCACTATGAGCGACCTCATCTTGGAGAAATAGTGTATGATTCTGATCAAAATAACAAAGTAATGGCTAGTCTGAACAGAGCCAATTTCAAAATTTCTTCTACCGACTTAACACAATTCCAAAAATGTTTTAACAAATTTTCATAAATGTGTTTTATCATGCTCTGGGTTTAGAGTTAAACCCAGGTGTAGACAGACAGACACAGGGAAACTCTAGGGTAAAATAAAGAATAATGTAGTGAGAGAGCCGAGAGATGGATTTAGCTCAGGGGTGCTCTCTTACATTTTATAATATCTGGACTAGTTCAAGTACATGATATTATACTTAATTTAAACGGATTCTTTCATTTTTCTGGACTAAGTGATATTGTGCTTAGAAGTACTGTGTCGGAGATGGTCTAATCAGTGACATGAGACGTTAATTTTCTTTGACCCATCAAAATGAATGCGGTCATTTATTAACAGAATCAAAATTTAACATCAAAACATTGTACACTTGATTATTCTGATCGATTACAATAACACAGCTTAATTAATGAGCTTTACAATGAGAAATCATACGGCCATGATTTCTCACTTGCAGCTTAAAACAACAGACATTTCCTTAGATATCTGGATTAATTACTGCAGGCTTAGCTTATCTTTTTACTGGCGCGATAGAAGAGATGGAGTAAAGTTTAAGGAGGGAAAGTGGATACTTAGGGTTAACTAAGATAATAAAGAAAAGATGGGGAGTTATCTTGTTTGAAACCAGATAGCACGTTTCCCAGTGATTTCGGCTAGATGGTACCCGAGTGTCGACTCTTTACCTTGGTGGGGTTTCAGAGAGGTCTTCTCCTGGCGTCCATCAAGGCTGAGTCTTTTTACCTCCAGGGATTTATCCGCGTCTCATCAACTTGGGACCACGAGGCTGACTGGCCCAGCTTCCAAAATAAACTTCCCCGAAAGATAGGATTAAGTTAAGTGGAATTTCAGCAAACGTGCTGAACTCCTGAGATGTTGAATAGGTCTTTGGCGTAATGACCAGAATCAACACTCCAGACAGGTGTCATCTTTAGAAAATGACCACCGTGGACTTCACCCTTGTAAAGTCGCACTGTCTTTCTTCTCAGCAGAACTCTCTGTTCTCCATGGAACTTCGGTTCATGTCTCCCAGAACTTCGGTTCATGTGTAGAACTTCTGTTCCCTCCAGAACTACTGGAACTAGGAAGTGTCGACTTTTTAAAGAGTTCTGCTTCCGGTCCCATTTGGGAAGTCCTGATTGGTTGAAAGAACCAACAGGGGTGTGGTTTTAGTGACATAAGAGGTTACTACAAGTCAGAAAAACAGAGAAATGTTTAGGAACAGACAGAGAAATGTTTAGGAGCAGACAGAGAAATGTTTTGGCGAAGTGGGAGGACGCAGGTGCCAGTAGCTTCTTATTTACCGTCTGCTAGGTTTAAAAACATGACAGTTCGTTCCAATAACTTCTTTCTGACTTTCGACCGACATCACTACTTCTCATTTCAGACAGAAGATCAAAATGCATAATTACTTTGTAACATAGACATTTAAAATGATTTCTACTTTGAATGAGGATTAAAAAAATCATTAATACTGTTTCATAGTTGATTTAAAATGAGTAGTTCACTTCAACATTTAAAATGGTTTGAACTAAACACACTTTTGGATTATCAAGACATTGTAAAAATAGTAATGATAATATAAAAAGAGAGTGTTCTTTCAATTGATTAGTTCAGAATACAATGAGAAAGTCTCTGGATGAGCTAATTTGTATTTCTGGATTCAAATAAATGAAATAACAGTTCCTGTCCCATGAAGGTCTTCAGAGGCAGGTTTTGACCTGAGGCTTAGTTCACTACAATAACAATTTATTAAATAAATACAAAAACAAAAGCTGTCGTGGCAGAAAAAAATGACAAAACAAAGGAGCATGGAGGAACGGCTGAAAAGCCCAATCCACTGACAAGGGACTAACCAAACGAGACATATACAACACCTGGGGAGGACAATGAGGTTCAGGTGAGAGTGGGAGGGGCAGGAACAGAAACAAAGTGAGTGGAAAAACACTGGGAACTAAATAAACACAGGAGGGACAAAGCACAACAAAACACAGATCCTGACAATTTTATAAACCTTTCCCTTTATGTCAGTTGCACATTACTGTACATGTTTGTTCTGCTGCTGCAGATATTTACATTTGCAAATAACCATAAAATTATATGTAAATAACTGTTTAATGCAAAATTGACGGTGCTGTAAGGGTTTGTAAAATAATGTTCACATGAACCGCTATAAAAGTTTTCAGATTTGAGATGGCAGAAACCCCCTTTGCTCTTGACAACACTTTAATTAGCCATTAGCTTGTCTGTCCAGTCAGAATAAATCACTCTCTCGCCAAATTGAGGCACTTCAAAAAGCTATCTACAACAGGTAAGATATTGACTGTTCATACCTTTTCTACAGAACTCTTCTTTAAAATAACTGAACCTTTCCTTTGATATATTCATGATGAAAATAAGCAAAGCCTTTCCTGGACCAAACTATTCCTTCAAACCCTCATAAATAAAAAAACTTTGGGCATGACTGTTGTTTAATCTGGCAGGGTCTCATTTTTTTCACCCAAACACTGTGAAATGAGGAGTATGACAAATGAGGTGAAACATTCTGAGCAGACTATATATAATATGAAGCATGACTGGTACAACATAGATTTCCAAACTACAGCGTTTAAAAGGAAAATAACTAGTTTCAACTTTTTATGAGTTATTGTGTACATGTGCATTTTTTCCTCAAACTACCAGAAAAACACAATCTTTTATTTCTCTCTTTCACCCTGCCCATTGCATCTGTACTAAACCCTTTTCTGTTTTAATCCCCAGCCCAGCTGCGGCTGGTTGGCGGCTCGGGTCAGTGCTCCGGCAGAGTGGAGGTCTTCTATAAAAGCCAGTGGGGCACCGTGTGTGATGACGAATGGGAAATGGTCAACGCTGATGTGGTTTGTAGACAACTTGGTTGCGGTCATGCGGTCTCTGCACCGACTAGTGCCCATTTTGGAAGAGGCTCTGGTCCGATATGGTTGGATAATGTGGTGTGTAAAGGCCAAGAATCTGCTCTATCACACTGTGCGCATCGTGGATTTGGAGAAAACAACTGCGGGCACGCTGAAGATGCAAGCGTAATCTGTTTAGGTAAGAAAACTGGCTATTTTTAAAAAAATATACATGAATGATCCATTTTCCTCCGATCGTGCTGTGACGAACCCGCCAATCTGTTTCAGGTGATCTAAAGAAGCCCCAAATCACTTTAAGTCCTTCTCCTCGGGTAAACTGGGGCGAGCAAGTGGAAATCACCTGCACTGTCGCAACTGAACACTTAGGTGGGACATTTGTGCTGAAAAAAACCCAAGGATCGTTTCAAATGGAGAAATACTCTGAGTTTGAAGCTGCAACGTTTGTTTTCCTGAAGGCGGACTTCAGCCTTAACGGGACATACTTCTGTGAATATCATAAAAAACTTCCTAACCAACAAGCCATCTATTATCCTCAGGGAAACACAGCTGATCTCTCAGTCATAGGTAAAAACAAAACACATTGTTGGTCAGTGTTTGTAGAGTACTTTCTTTACCATTTTCAAATCTGTTTGTAAAACTCTCTTCCTCTGTCTTGCAGTAAAGTTAGAGAAGCCCAGCCTCTACCTAACATCTGGTCACATGCCAGTGGCTTTCAGCCCGCAAAAGTTATCAATCGCCAAAGGAAGCCCCTTCACCATCACTTGCTCCATTCATTCCAGATACCCCGAGGGTGTTTTCTATTTGACAAGGTCAAACAAAAACATTACTGCAGCAAAACCGACGTTGGGTTACTCCATCTTCTACGTGACATACTTTGAGTTCCCTGAAATCGATTTTAAAGACGAAGGAGAGTACGTCTGCGTCTACGGGGTGAACATTTCCAATGTACACTTTAGTTCCCTTCCCTCCAACTCACTCTACGTCTCTATAACTGGTAAGGCCTGAGAGGAAAATGTTCCATTTTTTTATTTTTATTAATGGGATACTGTATTGATATATCTATCACTTTGACTTTTACTCCCTGCAGGAACCTCGTCCTCTTCGGTTACTGCAGCTGTTGTGAGCATTTTAATATTGCTGCTCCTTCTGTTGGTTGTTGGTTTATGGGTCTGGAGGAAGAAATGGCAAAGTTCTGGTAAGATTTCCAATTAAATGTTACAGAAATGCACCAGTGACTAAGCAGGGGTCTGCAACTTTTATGACCAAAAGAGCCATTTCTGCCCCTTTGCACACTAAATAATAAATAAATAATAAATAATTTGGGGCTGAGATAGGGCAGCCGACTCGGGACCTGAAAGTCCCAGGCTCGATTCCCAGCCATTCCCACGTCGTGGTGTCTCTGAGCAAGACACCCAATCCCTAATTGCTCCCCGGGTGCCTACATAGCTGCCCACTGCTCCACCTGGGTGTATCTCAGCTGCAATGGGTTAAATGCAGAGAACCAATTTCGTCATTTTCTGGGAACATACAATGATGACAACACATAGCACTTATCTTTAAAATGTCTGGAGCCGCAAAACCTGCTCAAACTGTGATTATCAACTGGTGGCCCATGGCCCACTTCAAGCTTGTTGGAGGAGGCTTTTCCAGCCAGTAGGTATAATATTTTGAAACTCAAATATCAAATTATTATTCATAATTATTGATATTTTTACATTTTAGGGCAAAATTTATGTAAAGAAGAAAAAAATATATAAATATATATATTTTTTAACCAATTTTATAAAAATTCAAACACAAGCGTGCAGGCTTGTTTTTTTTCTTTCTTTTTTTTATTGTAGAAACAATTCAAAAAGTATCCTATTATGAAGTAATAAAGCATAAAGTTAAAAATTAGGCCAGTTTTGTTGGATACATAATTGAATTTTAAAATGAAAATAAATACTTCAATTTACTTTGACTTTTTTATTTTCTTAAATTTTTATTGTTATCAAGTTAACTTACCATATTTCTCCTCAGCAACTTGCCTTAAACGTATTCCCCACAAAACATTTGGTTGATTTGACACAAAGATCACACCGTAAGACAGGAAGTGAGCTAAAAGAAGTGGATAACAAATTACTATGTAGTCAACAAGTTTTACTTCAAAGTTCATGCTCAATTATCCAGGTACAAAATCCAGTAATGGTCAATCAGGTCCTCTGAACAGTTTCTTTTTTGTGGAAAGATGTTTCGCCTTCTATCCAGAGGGCTTCATCAGTCTGATGTGAACAAGTTTTACTCCTTGTGTTAGTACTATCATTCACATGTTGGCAAAAGAAATGACCGGAAAACTGCTACAACTAGACATTTCTTGTTGTCTGTACAACCAATAAACTTCAGTTTTATGTTAGTTTTGGCCAAAACTTAGAGCCGCTGCAGAGGGACCAAAGAGTGGCTCCAGAGCCGCAGGTTGCAGACCCCAGAACTAATGTCTAATAATTTTAGAGTGCGCTTTACATCACAGATTGTAATATTTGTTAAATGAATAAATACTTGTAACGTGTACATTCCATATTTTAGCTCAATATATATAAAACTTGAGAGTTATAGTCATTTTTATGTTTGCTAGGACTGATTAGCTGTGGCAGCCATTTTGAAATGGGTTCAATCCAAAAGTTATTTCTAGATGTGTCATTAAAATTTGTTCATCGGTTCATGAAGTGAGTTCTGTTGTTACAAGTCAGCTGTTTGATAATATTTGGAAGTCCACAGAATACTATCATACATTTGTGCTATTTTTAGCTTTAAATCTTTTAGACTTTGTTATGCTAGATTTACTCTGTCCTAACAAGAACAGCTGCTGGATCCATCATGATGATGCTGTGCTCACTTTCAGGTGTCGTAGTTCAGTTCAGCAGCAGGTTAAAGGAACTGAAAAAAGACCAGGAGGACAAAAGCAACGGAGCAGTGGATGAAAGGTAAAAAAGTCAAAGCATGTTAAGTTTGTTTTATTTAGTTCACACTTGAACAAACTGTTAATCTTGCTTCTTTCATATCTCTCAGGCCACATTTGGTTTGTTCATATAGAATATTTTAAATTATAGTCTGTATCTGAGGGTGGCCATGTTCCCCAGAGATTAGTCCTCCCTAATGTCTTGTTTTATTATTATTATTATTATTATTATTATTATTGTTGTTGTTGTGTTTTAACAAATGATGTACTTCTGCATACTCTGTGTTACTTCAGCTGTTCAAAACATTCAGTTCATTCAAGAGCTACAACTTTTTTTTTCCACATAGAAATACACTGATTTCTTTTGATTTCTATCTGAAACATGCTGAAATCTGCATCAGCATACTTGTGCGGCTTTTGTCGACTTAAGCTGCTTTTAGCTTTTAGCCACAGTCTGGCTACTTTGAACATATACAGTAGCTACCCTTTTATAATTTTAACGTATGGATACTGTTCTGCTATTTTTAGCTTTTAGCTAACATTTAGCTACCTTTACCTATTATTTTGTTGCTTTTTTAGCTAGCCTTTTGCAACCTTTAATTAGCCTTTCTGCTACCTTTAGCTTTGAATGTGTGTTGGGGGTGACTTCACTTCAGCCTCACCAAATCAGTAAAACTGACTGAAATATTGTATTTTTTGTATCTGTTAGATGTGGCAGCCATCTTAAATCAAGGTGACTCCAACCGTTAATCAGTAGCTGTCCATCCGATGATTACTTCCTGGTAGTTTTATTCAAATCTGTCCGCCACCTAATTAGATATCTTGAGAACAAACATTGACTTCAAAAGTGAATGCCAAAGTTTCAGAAACATTTTATGCGATCAGTTCCTGATTCATACCAGCTACTACCACACCAGATTTTAGCTCAGTATCTGTAAAACTGATGGAGTTACAGTCCTGATTGTGTTTGCTAAGGTTGAGCAGCTGAAGAGGCCATCTTGTTTCAGATTGGCACCATAAGTTCTGTAGATACACATCCAATAATTACTTTCTGGGAGTTTCAATAAAATGTCCAGCAGTCCATGAAATATTATGCTAACAGTCAAACACAAGAAGTCAGGCATGCTATCGTCCACTGCCGTTAAATGCGATTGATAATTACCTGCTGTTGTTTTTAAAAGTGGACCTAAGTGTCAAACCTTTATTTATAACAACTGCTTTCTTTGATTTTTTTTATGTCTTTAGAAATTGGCGTGTTTCCAGCTTTTAAATTTGTAACCTATTATCCGAACTGCTCTTATTACATTAATATTACATACAGTACATATATTTAGACACTAAACTGGTGGGATGTTGTTTTCTGTGATTGTTATATTAATGATTTCCCTCCTAAAACCATTTAGGGAACGCACCAATAAGCTGTATCAAACTAAAAGCTCCAGTCACGACCCGAAGGCCTCAAACGCCGGAGCTGATTCTGAAAGGGCTGATGAGCAAGTCCCTGAAGACCTGGCGGGACGAGTGTGCTACGAGCTGGAACCTTTGGTCGACGCGTGATGCCAATACGACTCAAGCAGCAGCTTCTGTTTAGGATGTCACTTCACCTCTGAGTCCCACAGCAGCAGACTAAAAGGCAGCATTTTACTTCAAATAATCACAAGTCTCGTCGTAATGTCTGAAAACTGAAACAAGCTGATTCAGAGTTTTCCATCAGAGCAGCAGAGTGAAACTCTCACTAATATCGATAGAAGTTTGTGTTGTTTTTCGTTTGTTTTCTACTGTTTCTAAATATGATTGCTGTGTAATTTACTTTATGATCAATTTAAATGTTTATTGACGATAAAATGTCATTTTCAGCACATCAACAAATGTGTTTCTTACATTTTATTTCCTCCATATGCCAGTGGTGATTCGTAACGATGCGTGAGATTCTCTAAATGGCAACAATAAGCTTCAGGAGTCTGTAAAAGACGAGATGATTTCTCTTATTTGTGACATTCAATGACTGATCAATAAATGTGTGTTTTATTACAACTCAAGGCGTTCAAACAATCTTACACTTGTTTCCTGAGATTTCACATTCTGGATCTTTAAAAAGAACAAAGTAATTCCAGGAAGCTGAAGGTTGTCAGAAGACTACCTGATTGTATACATCAGGGCTATTCAACTGGTGGCCCGGGGGCCAAATCAGGCCCATGAGTGATCTCAGTTCGGCCCACCAATTGGTCCATTTTTAAATAAAACTACATTTTGAACCATAAAACAACCATACTTAATGAGAATAACTGCTGGATGTCCGCCCCCTATAACCCATAACTGTGGTCCCCTGAGCAATTTAGATGAATAGACCTGGTATACATGTGCAGGGTAATCAGTTGTAGTAAAGAAAAATATGTTTTTGTCTTTTCCTTTGTCAAAAGTAAAAATGTTATAGTAGAAATGTAACCGGGGGCTGCAGTAGCTTGGTGGTCTTGTAGTCCTGAGGTTGTGAGTTGGAGACCAGGTCGCATCAGGAAGGGCATTATATTACCACATCTTTAAGTTGAGTTTGCATGACGTGGCAACCCCTGCAGAAGGAAGCTGCAGAAAGAACAACCCCCCACCCCATAGCAAAATCATAACCTATTGCAAATAGATCTTTAGTCTAAAATTCAAATGCAAGATGTGTTTGATTCATGTTTTGGCAACTGGTTGCATTTTTGTATACTCTATACAAATACGTACTGACACGCAGTATGCCGACGTCCCCCGTTGCTGGAGGATTTGAAAAGTGAATGTTTGTTATTTTCGAAATTAGTGTTTTTCTAGACTGGAATTGAACAGAAAATGCAAGTACAACTTAATGTTTTTGGTTCAAGATATTCATGAGAGGATTTGTGTTTTGTTTCTGTTTCCTGGTGCCATATTCCATTTACCCTCTGTAAACCTCCAGTGTTTTTTCATTCAGCCTGCCACCCTCACCTGTCCCCAGTGTTCAGCCCAGGTGTTTCCACTTTGACTCTCACCCAGTTTGTTTGAACTATCCCTTATCACCTCCTCGCCGTCCACTCATTGTTCTATAAAGACGTCCTGGTGCTTCTCGTATTTTCCCCAGTCTGTCTTGTTCCTGTTCGCTCCATGATCTGTGTAAGTTTTGCTGCCACATCAGCTTTTTGTCTTTGTTAATAAATTCATTTTATTTACTTCCTGTTCCCCTTGTCTGCCTGCACTTGGGTCAAACCACCGAGGATCGCAATAATTCAAGTGGGTACATGTTACAATGGTATAAAGAGAGGTAGGGTTTTTTTCTTGTCAGAGGTGGCGCAGCAATGGATCCTGACAAGCAAAGGGTGCAATTTTATCCACCACCAGGCACAATGGCGGTGCCAGGGGTTGGCTATTGATGCCCTTGGCCACCATAGATTAATCTTTGGCCACCGCACCGACCACACCAATCATTTGAGGAAACTATACTTTTAAGCAATATAGAAACTAGAAAACATGGTTTCCTCAAATTATGGGGGTTGCTGATTTACACATGTATGTGGTGGTGGCCATCTTGGATTTTGAAGTGGCAGCCCTGTTTTTGAAAGGAAACTTTCCTACGCCTAGCTGCAGCCACACAGCAAAATGCAAGTCTGTACCCCACCTTGTTTCATGTTATTGTAGTGAACCAGATGACCTCAAATCTACCAGATGGACAGAGACTGT
>NC_056509.1:30484449-30489693 GCF_014905685.2 Nematolebias whitei
TATATATCCCTGTATAAAAAATGGTTGAATGAATATTGCTCGCCACATTTCGTGCCAGAATTTAAATTACGATTATCTTACAAAAACGAGAAGTGTTGAGGTTGTAGCCATTTAGATCAAACCTATAAAAAAAACAATGTTATGTGGGATCTCGTGCCACAGTACGAGAGCCGTTCGCACTCGTAGTATATGTTGAGAATGACTCGCAGCTACTACCGCACCAAATTTTAGCTCAGTACCTGTACAACTGACCAGGCTGTAGCTGGTTATGGATTTTCAAATGTTCATTAGCTGCACTGGCCATCTTGAATTGATGTGACTCCATAAGTCAATCAAGTTCCAGATCCAATTATTACTTTGTCTCATTAAAATTTGTACAGTGGTTCGTGATATTTTGACAAGAATCAGTCTTGAGTCCAATAATTAGAGTCAAAGTTTTAAAAAAACAGATCTCACGTAATCAGTTAGCTTTCAGAGTCTAAGTTAGGGATGAATCTCAACTACTACAAGACCAGATTTTAGCTCAGCATTTGTCAAATTGATCAAGTTACAGCCAGTTTGCGTTTTATAACGTCAGCTGGGTGACCAACTCGAATCAGACAAACTCCAAAAAGGCATTCAGTTGTAGATGTGTACCCAACGATTACTTTCTGAGACGTTCATTAAATTCTGTCCAGTGATTCATAAGATATTTTGCTAATACAACAACCAGACAGACAAAAAACATTATCTCCCTTTTACTTTTAGCAGCTGGAGATGATAAAGCTATGATTACATATTAAATCATCCGCATTTGTTACAGAAATTTCACTGCCTTGCGTTGTGCAGCCAGTGGTCAAATAGACAGTCCCCTTGTATTTGTTCTAGTTAAAGAGACAAAGATAACATGCATGTTCCAAAACAGATGCCATGAAAAAGATATCCTGATGCATGCTCAAAGATGCTCTTCCATTTGAAACAAAAGTCACTTAACAAGATCTACAGATTTTGTGTCAAAGACAGGATACCATGTTAGGAATAACCTACATTTGCTCATAAACAAAAAATGTTGCTTACACAGTATATTGATAGCCCCTGTCTTTGACTCATGTCTGAGAAAATGTTTTAACAGTGACTGCAAACTAAAATTGAACTAGTATAATGTTACCAGGTATTTTCCTCACTATAATAAGTAGTATACAGCACTACTACAGTAATATATTAGTACCACTATAAATGTAGTAAGAATAACCACCAGAAAATGCTGTCTAAAGTACAAAACACAAAAAACACACAAAAAATACAAAATAAATAAAGTAAAACAGTGTGACAAAGAACATAAAGCATGATAAACATTCAAAGTCTGGCTGATTTGAGGCAGACAACTTCACTTATCGTTCGATTTATTAACTAACTGCGCTATGTTTTGATATACTTTGGTTTATCTTTACTTTTCAAGGTAATACCAGCAGATGAAACAGACTTCTTGTCAGTTAATATAAAGTCAAGGCACCACCGCTTTCCAGCCAAAACTTTCAATGACAGTTGGCTACTTCGTTAGCTTAGAGCTAGCTTACGCTAGCAAGCTAGCACGCAGCCAACTCGCTGAAAAGTATCTCACGACCTACCTTTTTTACTTTTTTCACATCCTCCTCCATTTCTATACGATGACTATCGTCCTCATATTCACTTCAGCTTGGAGATCCACGTGAGTCAAGACGCAAGCAGCTTTTAGACGAATCTGGCAGCAGCTAGCTCGCTAAGCTAACGTAGCTTAGCCTTCGCACAGAGATGCTGATAGCCCATCCTAATTCCCTTTTTATCCCGAAGCCCTTTCGTACAGGAAATGCCAGTTTTAGCCTAATCTAAAAGAAAACCTATGTCTCCATATGTTTGGAGCTACTAAGGAAATGTTTTGCTGGAAAAGCAAACTCGAAGAAAACAGTCAAAACTTTTCAACCGTGCCGCCATTTTAGGCGTTGAACTGCTGCGGTCCAGCATCATCGCGACGCGCTTCAACCAAAACAAGCTGCTGCTGATGCTGCTGCTGCTGATGCTGCTGAGGTGCTTCCAGCTGGACGAGCAGTGAGTCAGATAAAGAACAATCATTTACAAAGCTCCTACACTGTTTTAAGAAGTAACGACACGTATGGACTGTTGATCCTTTCCCCCCCTTTGTGTATTATATTAGTTATTAGTTTGCTTTGCTTATGCGTTTCATCCTCATTTTAAAGGAAAAACGTATGATCTAAAATACTTTTAAGCAATCGTTTTATTTATATATTCAAGGACTTTTATTAGTAATCACACTTAGCAGATGAAGTTAGTGTAGTGCTGAAGCTTAAAAGATGAAGCTCCAAGGCATTGTTCATATCTGCCATAACATTAACAGGCATTAATAATAATAAAACATAAATATGAACACAGCAAGTGATCTGCTTTGTTTTAATCGGTTTTCCTTACTTTACTGCCATACCTTTGACTTATTAAATTTACTTTTGCAAACTGCATTAATCCATCCATCCAAACCATCTTCATCCATCCATCCTCCACTTCTTCTTCATTGGATAAAATATCAAATTTACTTCAACACATAATGTTTCGACTAAATTATTTAGCTGTTTATATAAGGAAGACTTTGATCCTATGGTAATTCTAATTTTCTTTATTTGTCATACGCACATGTGGTGGAACAACATTGTGTACACATGGTCCCAGTTACATCCAACAAAAGTGTAAAATGTAAAAGAAAACGGTAATAAGATCTAAGATATGAACTAAGAAAAACGTTAACTAAAAATACGGTGAGCACTAGTAGTACCAAAACAATACACCGAACAGCAGCATGAACACGAGTCTGTGTGAGCAGATGAGTACGAATGAACACATCAGCATGAAACAGATCAGCAGCAACATTGAAACAGATCAGCAGCAACATGATGCTATTTTTCTCACAGTGATTACTCTGGTTAGGGATTCATGAGTCTAACAGCTTCAGGGTAGAAGCTGTTCCTCAGTCTAGTGGTTCTACACTTAATGCTCCTTAACCTCCTTCCTGAGGGGAGTGGGGCAAAAATTGTGTTTGCTGGGTGAGTGGGGTCCTTCATGATGCAGGTGGTCCTCTTCCTGCATCTGGAGGTGTAAATGTCTGTGATGGTGGGGAGACTGACTCCAGCAGATTTCTGTGCAGCCTTCACCACTCTCTGCAAAGCTTTTCTTTCTGCAGCTGTGCAGCCTCCATGCCACACATTGATGCTCGAGCACAGGATGCTCTCCACTGCACACCTGTAGAAGGAGGTGAGGACTGAGCTTCCCAGACCAGCTCGCCTCAGCCGTCTGAGGAAGTAGAGTCTCTGATGAGCTTTCTTGATCAGGCTGGTGGTGTTGTTGCCCCAGCTGAGGTTGTTGTTCAGGTCCACACCCAAATACTTCTAGCTGGAGACCACTTCCACCGCAGATGCTCCTATGTTCAGGGGTAGGTGTGTTTGTTCCATTTGAAGTCCATGACCTTCTCCGTCTTCTTCTTCCCACTGATGTGAAGGTTGTTCTTCCTGCACCAGCTCTCCAGGTGTTCCACCTCCTGCCTGTAGCTGGACTCATTGTTGTTTGTGATGCATCCCACCAATGAATAAATAATAAAGTCAATTAGTAAAAGTTATCTACTGTATCTAAGGAAGCCAGCAGATTGCATTGAATCTTGACTTCTTCACAGTCCTGAGCAAGCACAAAGGCAACAGTGGAAAGGAAAAACTCTCGTCTAACAGTTTATGAGTGCCACAGCAGAATAGTGGTTAGAGAAAAGGTTGCAGGTTTGTCTCGCAGCCTTTCTGGGTGGAGTTTGCTTGTTCTCTTTCTTGCGTGGGTTTTCTCCAGGTACTCTGGCTTCTTCCCACAGACCAAAAACATGCATGCTAAGCTAACTGTCTTGTTTGTCTCTACGTGGTCCTGTGATGGACTACCCCACCTCTCGCACAGTGACTGCTGGAGATACGTACCAGCTGTCCTGCAACCCAGAAAGAAGAAGCGGGTAAAGAAAATAGATGGACGGATTCATCTTTTTAGCTCGTTGACATCTCATACCTAATGTGAAGTTTTGAATAGACTTTTAAAATGTGCCAACTGCAGAAAGTCTTAAAAATAAATACTTGTAACTCCTGCTGGGAGAGCAGCAGCCAGAATGAAACACATTTGAGACACAAAAAGGAAACATGTTGGATACATAGCACTTTCAAATACTATATTTATTTTTCTCTTCTGGGATGAACAGTCTGATATATGAATCTACAGTAAGGCTTAACATTACATTTTCAGCATAATAGTTTTCTTTTTCATCTAAAATAACAAAACATACAAAAAGAACTTTAGCACCATATGTTATTAATAATAATAATATTCATATTGTTCCCAAAAATAGGGCGAAGGTACAACACTGGACATCAGTTTCGCTTTTTTAAATAACGGGGATTCGGCAAAACAGTTTACTTACATTTTATATTTAACAGCAACAAATTAATCCTTCCTTGTATTTTTTTTTTTTAATCACAACATAGGGATTATGTTTCAACGTTCAAAAAAAAAAAATCAGTTTTGGAGCAAATTTGATTACTAATTTTATGCCAGCTTTTGGACTATTCCCAGTAGCCACCTAAGTATCCCGATAATTTTGTGAAACACACCAACAAACTAACACAATCTCTAAACTGATTGAATATAAACAAAGCAAAATTTCCCGACACCTTTGATAACAAATTCAGTTACAATGATTGCTCTGCGGGAATATCAAATTCATATTAAACAAAATAGCACAGCCAATTCTACACGAACAACAACAAAAAAAAAAAAAAAATAGATACACACAGATAAAGGACATATACTGTAGATGACAGGAATTTACAACACAAAATCACGTTCTTTATATATATATATATATATATATATATATATTTCTTATTTATATTTTATATATATGTATTTTTTTTACCCAAATTCCAGCAGAAGTACATTTGTGCTCCTGTGCATCTGCTAAAAAGACACATTTTTCAGCTCCCAGCTTCTGAATCATTGCAAAATAAATCACATCATACGTGTAGAATAAACATTATTCGAGCAGTTAGAGTACCTGTTGATTTTTGATTGGAAAAATAAAAATGGCATCATTAAGAGTTGAGCTGTACTGTAAACTGTGTAGATTTGAGGTGCTTGGCTATGGAGCATTTTGAGACTGCAGGATATTTTTTTTTGTGTGTGTGTGTGTGTGTGTGTGTG
>NC_056509.1:30489793-30493192 GCF_014905685.2 Nematolebias whitei
TGGGTGGTTTTGTGGTGTGGGTGGTGGGGTGGGTGGGGTGGGGGCGGCGGGGGGAGGGGGGGGGGGTGGGGGCGCTGCAGGCTGTCTCAATTCACCAGAAGGCTATGTTTTCAGAGAGCCAAAACATGGACGCTGCAGTCAACTGTGGTAGCACCTTTTTATTGTTTTTTTTGTTTTTTTTTTATTTTTATTAATTTCAGCACCAGATTTTTTGATAGAATTTGTAGAAGAAACAAAGGTAAAAAAGAAATAAATGCACCAATTTGTCATCTGTACGTACTGCCTTCTGTCTACCAGCAGATCAATCTGCTGAGATGACAGGATTAGGTGGTAGACACTGATGGTAGACACTTATCCCAGGTCAAACACCCTAATGGCTTGTTGACTCTTGCTACACATTAAAATGAAGATGGTTCTGTTTTTGGAGATGAGAGAGCACCTACATTTTAAATGTTGAGGTCCACCTTGCAACGAGTTCCAAAGACATGCTAAGAGATGGACGAGAACCAAAAAACAAAACAAAAACATGCATCATCCAAAAGCAAACAATCAGGACTGTTTTAATATTCCATTCCTAAGAAAATGCAACATCACAGATTTTTGCACATTTTACTCTCAACCCATTCTCTGGTACATAAAACCTTTATGTTTTCCCAATTTGAATACAGGATGTACTTTTTCCATCTACACAAGACACCAAACACACAAAAAATTGACTTCTTGCCGGTACAAATTATTAATAATTGCAGGACAGAAGATGTAAAGGCATAGAGAAAAGTACAAAACGATCATTGATCAAACTATTTTGTGCCGTGGCTGGTTTGTGTTGGAACTTTCCATCAAACAATCCAAATGTGATGTTAGCACTTTGTGGTACTTTATTTTTGCACCCTTATTGCATGCTTTAGTATTTCTTGTTTGTTTGTTCTTTGATTTTTTTTTTTTTTAAGTGAGTCAAATCAGTTCTTCTCATCCTAAGCATTTCATTGTACTGTTAACTTTGTGTTAACTTTGCATATGACAAATAAACACAACTTGAACTTGAACTTTTGAGCTACTGTATCTCAAACATGATCAGTGAATTGGGGTTGTAGCAATTAGTAAAGATAAGGAAGCTGCTGTTCTAGTAAATGTGATCAGTATATCCTCATTTTTCCCCCTTTTTTTGACAAATCCAATAAAAGAGCAACCCATTGTTTTAGCTCACTTCTACTTAGGAAACAGTCCACCCCTGCCTGCGACATCTTAAATGAAACTAACATTAAAATAAGACATAGTTCGCTGATGTATAAGCTGACAGAACTGAGAAGTTGGTGTGAACTGTTTTGGGGGAGACAGTGTTGTTTGGTTTTGTCTTTTTCTCCGTGAGGGCATTGGTACATAAAAACAAATAAAGAAAGATGCTGACATTGTTTTGCGGAACTGGCTGCCATGGTTGGATTGAAGCATCGAAAGTAGCAAGGGCTGAGATGAACAAATATGCTGCTCGTACCGTCTTGCTGTGGGTTTTGGCAATGAAGAGGTGTTAACACTGGATAAGTAAGTGAGGCAGTTCTCTGTAGGGAATTTCTTTGTGAACTTGGTTATGGTATGAGGTGAGGTGTAGCAGCCTGACTACTAGATTAAACAGTTTAGACAGTTCTTCCACTCTATTATCTGTAGCTTAGCGCTTGAGACCCATGTACAAATTGAAGATAAAAAAAATCTTATAAAAACATAAAACCCATAACTTAACTGGCTTCTGACTAATCATTGGTTACAGGATGTGGCAAAGTGATGGTTTCTGTGTAAAAATACATAAAATATATGTTTCACGTAACTTCAGCGCTGTACATGACGATTCATTTTAGACCTTAAAACGTATTAAAACTATCACTTCTATTTCATTGACACAGTTACACAAGCATAAATACTCTGTATTTTATAAGTACTGCTAAATTGAACACAGCCCAGTTAGTCTTATTTCATACTCCTGTTTCTCCATCCCTTCCTCCCACTCCCCATTACACACACACACAGAAAATAATTAACGAATCACAGTGTATTTGCACCTGACTTGGACATGTATCCATCTCTGGAAAAGTTCAGCAGTGTTAAAGGATCCACTATAAACCAGGCAGCCAACTACCACAAAAAACTGTCCCAACCCAATTAATAAAAACAAATAATAATTCTCCTATTAAAGAAAATATGCAAACCATAATCGAATGGTACAGTTCTAGCTGAGGAGTGGTGGAAGATTTGTTAGGCTAAGGGAAACAAAGGAAACCCTTGAGGACATGCCTTGGAATGAGAACTGCATTGAGACACCCCTGAGTCAGCTTGATCAGTGGTCTTAGTTGTTGGTCCTGAGGAACCCCTGTATTGGCTATTTTGCTTAGTTTTTTCTTAGTTTACAATGTTATGTCATTATTTACTCATTAGCTAACTATTCAGATGGCTATTTCGTAACTACAAGAACTACTATACTAGCTACTATGATAAAACAATGTGCAACTTGGTTGTTTGCATACAAACATGTATCTATCTTGTGTGCTGGATGCTAACTCAGTGCTAGCTGACCTTCCAGTTCTCAATTACTCAGGGCTGAACATCGCTCTTAAGCCGAATGGTGGCAGACCCTGGATATTGAGGCTCTTAAGATATGGCAGTGTACCTCATTGCAAGTTCTCATGTCAGGATCTCCATTTATTCAGCCTCAACCTTCATCGTTCAGTGACCAGAGAGTGTGTGGGTGTTTTCCAGGAGCGTGCCAAGGCCCAGCACTGTAGCGTTGGGGTGGGAAGAGGGCGGAGCAGCAACCAAGGATGGAGGCGAACAGTCGGTGAGAGAACAGAACCGTGGCAAAGGGCTGAGGACACACATGTAGACACATCAGTTCACACTTTTTTTTTTTTTGTAGGTTGTACAAAAGTGGCTTTTCTCACACATGAACTCAAGGAATCATTCCAGCCTCTTTAGCAGGTTCTGTCATCATGTTCTTTTCCATCCCTGGCAAAAAATACCCTCTTTCACCTTTGCCCTGGACTTATAAGAGAATCTGCCTTTTACAGTACGATGTTAGCAGGCACATAAAGCCACAGCTAAGCAGACATCTAGTAAGTCAGGAAAAAGGCGCCTCTGTGTGGTAAAGGGCTCTTGGGCATCCCCCCGTTGGTGCTTTTCTATTAATTCCTTGTACTGAAATCATACCACACAATACAACGTAAAAGAACAAGAAACACATATTACATATTCAGATGAATCATTGAGTAAATAGGTAAAATTGACGTTTTTAACGCATTCATTTTTCTTATGAAGTATTCAGTAGCCCTCTGAGGGAATTTTAGTCAAGCTTCTTTGACTTAGAAGGCATGGTTTTATGTAGACATACATACATTATAATACTGTATATATATA
>NC_056509.1:30493292-30497319 GCF_014905685.2 Nematolebias whitei
TGACATGGCACCCCAGTGACTGTGGAAACTTGACACTGGACCTCAAGCAATGTGAATTCTGTGTCTCCTCTCTTCCTCCAGACTCTGGGACCTTGATTTCCAAAGGAAATGCAAAATTTACTGTAATCAGAGAACATAACTTTGGACCACTCAGCAGCAGTCCCAGGTGAAATGCTTCTGACGCAGTCTCTTGTTCAAAAGTGGCTTGACCTGGGGAATGCGGCACCTGTAGCCCATTTCCTGCACACGCCTGTGCACGGTGGCTCTGGATGTTTCTACTCCAGACTCAGTCCACTGCTTCCGCAGGTCCCCCAAGGTCTGGAATCGGCCCTTCTCCACAATCCTCCTCAGGGTCCGGTCACCTCTTCTCGTTGTGCAGCGTTTTCTGCCACACTTTTCCCTTCCCACAGACTTCCCACTGAGGTGCCTTGATACAGCACTCTGGGAACAGCCTATTCGTTCAGCAATTTCTTTCTGTGTCTTACCCTCTTGCTTGAGGGTGTCAATGATGGCCTTCTGGACAGCAGTCAGGTCGGCAGTCTTACCCATGATTGCAGTTTTGAGTAATGAACAAGGCTGGGAGTTTTTAAAAGCCTCAATAATCTTTTGCAGGTGTTTAGAGTTACGTCGTTGATTCAGATGGTTAGGTTAATAGCTTGTTTAGAGAACCTTTTCATGATATGCTAATTTTTTGGGACAGGCATTTGGGGTTTTCATGAGCTGTATGCCATAATCATCAGTATTAAAACAATTAAAGACCTGAAATATTTCAGTTGGTGTGCAATGAATCTGAAATATATGAAAGTTTCATTTTTATCATTACATTATGGAAAATAATGACCTTTATCACAATATGCTAATTTTTTGAGAAGGACCTGTACATAAAAAAAAACTTTTGCCTGCTGTCTTTTATGCTAAAAAATTTTGGCAGAGAAAGGAAGAGAGAGAGAGAGAGATCTCCAGGTATAATTTTTTCAAATTTGGATCAACATTTTTTAAATTTGATCAATATAAAATGGTGCATAATCATGCAGACAAAGGCTGGAAAAGCTGAGTGTAATGCTTAAAAAATATTTAATTAAGCATTTCACAGAGCAGCATGGTGGCGCAGTTGGTAAAGCTGCCGCCTCTCAGTGAGCAGGTTGTCCTGGTTTCAATCCTGGCAGGGTGTCTTTGAGTGGAGTTTGCATGTTCTCTCCGTGAATGCGTGGGTTTTCCCTGAGTACTCCAGTTTCCTCCCACAGACCAAAAACATGCATGCTAGGCTGATTGGTAACTCTAAATTGTTCCTAGGTGTGAGTGAAAGTGAATGGTTGTTTGTCTTGTTTGTCTCTATATGGCCCTACGATGGATTTGCAACCTATCCAGGGTGTAGTCCGCCTCTCGCACAGTGATGGCTGGGCACCAGTGACCCCTGCAACCCGAAAAGGAAAAGGTGAGTAAAGATAATGGATGGATGGAAGCGTTTGGAAGCAACAAAAAAAGATGATTGTAGATTTCAGGAGAAAAAGGAACAGGTCCAACATTATTTCCATCATGGGAGAAGCACGCTGGTGAAGATTTTCAGTCATACAATCATGGGAGAAGAAGTGAAGGTGGTGGAGAAGTATAAATATCTTGGAGTTCACCTGGACAACAGACTGGACTGGAAATGCAACAGTGAAGCGTCTACAAGAAGGGACAGAGCAGACTGTACTTCTTGAGGAAGCTGAAGTCCTTCAACGTTTGCAGCAAGATGCTGCATATCTTCTATAAATCTGTTGTAGAGAGCACCATCTCTTCTGCCATCATCTGCTGGGGTAGCAGCACCAGAGCAAGTGACTTAAAAAAGATCAACAAGCTCATGAAGAAGACTGGCTCAGTTCTTGGGACTCCTCTAGAACCTTTGGAGATGATTGTACTAAGAAGGATTTTTCATAAAATGAAGAACATTATAGACAACCCTCAGCATCTTCTTCATCAGAATGTCATACAACAACAAAGTGTCTTCAGTCAGAGGCTTCTTCAGATCTGCTGTAAGACAGACGCTACAAGAGATCCTTCCTGCCCACAGCCATCAGCATCTACAGTACAACAACTCTTTAATGAAACCAGGATGATGAGTTACAACAACATTTAATTTCCCTCTGGGATTAATAAAGTATTTTTGAATTGAACTGAATTTCATAACTATTTATGGTAACAGACAATGGGTCAGTACGATACATGAGTGTTAAAGAATTTCAGAGAAGTTGAATCCATTAGAAGCAAACCTATGGAGCAAGTTCCTCCTTGTAAGACTCCAGGCAAATTCTGCAGACTCAAAGAAAAACAGATAATGAAATTTTGATTTAAGCTCTATCATCTTAAATACAAAATATATAAAAGATTCTTTGATTTTATCACTGTTGCCTCAAAGTTCAAAGTTCTCTGGTTTCAATCTCAGCTGTAATCTTTTTTGTGTGGAGTTTGTGTTCTGAAGAGGAGAGTGACTCTCTGACTTTTTGTTATCAAAACACCTATAAATGTCAAAAAAAAGTCATGATATGAGAGTTCACGTGTGTAACATCAATGCAATGCACATGTGTGAAAGAACCATTAAATCTTAGCATTATATTCTGAACTAGACGAGAGCGCACACCTCTACCGAAACCCAAGGGTCACTTAATTCCTGGATCTGGATGATGATCCACATCACCACCAAAATTTAATAATTTGTTTTTTGTGACAACCTCAACATTTTATGAAAATCCATTAATAACTTTTAGAGTAATCTTGTGCACAGACAGACAAACCAACGCTACTAAAAACATAACCTCCTTTGCGGAGGTAATAAATTGGAGCAACATAAGACTGTTTTTTTTGTAGGGAAGGTCTTGCTTATTTGAGTAATACCGAGTTCAAACACAATCAGCTTGCATGACACTCGCCACAGCTCTGTCCTGGCATGAATAAAACTTGTGATAAAAATAAAAAGCACAGCCCAAATTATCAAGCAACTGGTGTCCCATATCAAAAACAATCTTTTTTTTTTTTTTTGCCATACATAATGTTTTTTTATTATAAAGAATAATGTGTCTCAGTTAAATTTGTTTTGTTTACTTTTCACTATTTTCAGTGTGTTTACTTTCTGGCAATAGCTGTAAGCTATTTTTTTTTAAATTGACTCGTCAGCACCACAACTTGAAACACACAAACGTCTCTGCTGTGCTGTGTGACACTGCTGGCACTGCTTGGGCAGTCATGACCCATTTTCTGAAATGTTTACAGTTATTGTTTTTGGACTATCTGCAACAGGCACATTGATCTATGAACAATGTTTTTTATTTTTTTGCTCCTGAGAAAACAACAGCAGCCAAACAAGTGACAGCCAGGACAGCAACTGTTACAAGCCATTCTAATCTCCTCAGCACCAGTCCCCATCTCTCCGTGTGTGTGGGTGTGTGTGTGTAATTGCGTCTTTGTTTATTTCTTTTCAACCTCCCATTTCTCCCCCCTCTGTCTCTCTGTCCACGTGGCAGCACCTATCTGATCAATCTGTACGTTCCAGTTGTGTGTGACAGCATTTAAATGAATGTGTGCTAATGATTAGGAGCAAATGAGTACATGTGAAGCATGTTGTTGATGGTAATTTTAATCCTCAAGTGACCGAACGACTTGATCTTGGGTCCAGTATATAGTACACGGAGTACACTTCACATCCATATTATTGTTGTGATCTGAGTACATATTACAACCACTGGGGGAGAGAGTAGATTTTTTTGTCCCAAGATTTGAAGACTGACCCACAAAGTACTGGCATGTGCTTTGGTAAACTGAAGTCTTACCAAAAGAATTGCCAAAAATAAAATAAAATAATTTTGGGGCAGCAATGTCAGAAAAACAAACCCTGGGCAAATGACAAGATCAATCTAACACACTGGTACCACATCCAAAAATAACAGTGACAAATCACAAAAGTTTCTAAACAACATTAACGCACACTTCTCATTAAAATAGTAGCAAATATATATATATATATATATATATATATATATATATATATATA
>NC_056509.1:30497419-30498578 GCF_014905685.2 Nematolebias whitei
GAACTATAGCCTGTATGATTTCCTGTAAGTCTTATATATGTTACACTTTAAGTACCCTGTATGATACTCTGTAAGTATCTTGTATGTTACATACCCTATCTATGGCCCTGTATGTTCTCTGCACGTTATCCTGTAAGTACTCATTATGTGACCCTGTAAGTATGCTGTATGTTGTCCTGTAAGTAACCTGTATGTGACCCTGTAAATATGCTGTATGTGACCCTAGGGCTGGGCCATATCACATCGTTCACGATAATATCGGTAAAAAAACTTGCCCGGGAAAATTAATTATATGATGATATGCAAATTTCATGGCGTAAATAAGTCAGTGTTTCCCCTACCGTTCTACAAGTGGGGTGCCTCACCCCATTAACAGAACAGAGAGCACCAAACTACCAAACCCAACTGCGCACCTCTCCCCCCCCCCCCCCCCCCCCCCCCACCTGTCGGTACTGGCGGAATTCTAAGCTAGCCACGCGCAATACTAGCTAGCTGAAAAACTAAAAACAATCAACGTGCAGCTCAGCTGTGTCTCTCTCCCACCTCCGCTCTAAACTGCCAGTACAGACAACGCATGGCTCAAATGTATGTCCCCCCCACTGCTCTAAACTGCCAGTATAAACAACACGCAGCTCAGCTGTGTATCTTGACCCATGGTTCCACAGTCGGTACATGGACCAAGAAAAGAGGCAGGTAATCAATGACAGAGCAGTCAGAGGAATGGAATCATTTCTGCAGGAATAGAGGAAGCTGAAACACTACCACAAGCTTCAGGGAGTTATACCTCAATTAAGGTAGGTTACATTTATGCTAAGCAGATCTTAAGCTTTCATTTTATTTAGTTTTTTGGGGAACTGCACCTGCACTTTAGTTTTTGTGGTAGCTATTGTTGATCTATATTTTGTGCAGACTTTTTCAATCTAAGTAACAGAAGGTATCACAAAATGTATTGTCATTGTCAGAATGCTCTGCAATATCACAATATTATATTTGAGCCATATTGCTCACCACTATGTGACCCTGTAAGTATGCTGTATGTTATCTTGTAAGTACCCTGTATATGACCCTATAAGTTTCCTGTATATGACCCTATAAGTTTCCTGTATGTGACACTGTAAGTTTCCTGTATGTGACCCTGTAAGTTTCCTGTATGTGACCC
>NC_056509.1:30498588-30505056 GCF_014905685.2 Nematolebias whitei
TCCATGTATGTGACCCTATACGTTTCCTGTATATGACCCTGTAAGTTCCATGTATGTGACCCTTTAAGTGCCTTGTATGTGATCCTGTAAGTATGGTGTATTTTATCTATAGCACCCTGTATATGACCCTGTAAGTTCCCTATATGTGACCATGTAAGTTCCCTATATGTGACCATGTAAGTTCCCTGTATGTGACCCTGTAAGTTCCCTGTATGCAAACCCTGTAAGTACCCAGTTTGTGACCCTGTAAGTACCCTGTATTTGACCCTGTAAGCACCCTATATGTGACCCTGTAAGTACCCTGTAAGTTCCTTATATGTGACCCTGTAAATACCCTGTATGTGACCCTGTAAGGTCCCTATATGCGACCCTGTAAGTACCCTGTATGTTCCCTATGTGTGACCCTGTAAGTACGCTGTATATTACTCTGTAAGTTCCCTGTATGTAACCCTGTAAGTACCCAGTATGTGACCCTGTAAGTACCCTATATGTGACCCTGTAAGTACCCTGTATGTGACCCTGTAAGTATGCTGTATTTTATCCTGTAGTACCCTTTATATGACTCTGTAACTTCCCAATGACCCTGCACATTCCCTGCATGTGACCCTGTAAGTACACTGCATGTGACCATGTATCTGGTAAGTTCCTTAAGTACCTGCAGCCCATCTACAAAACACAATTTGACCTAAAACCTTCAATTTATTTTTTTAAAATACGAAACATAACATGATTTGACACAAAAAACTTTTTAGCACCAACTGGTTGATTCTCATTAATTTGCTAGCCAAAATCAATGTTCCTTAAAAACATAACTTCAGAAACTGTTTATGTACTTTAAATCATTTTTATACTGGTTATTATTTTATTTAATATTTTTATTTGTATTTTTTGCATACATTTCATTTCTTCCACATTTTTAAGCACACAATACAAAACAAATATGCTATCATAGAACTGGGCAGAAAATAGATTTTTATAAAAGCAACCAAAAGTCTAACAGAAAACCTGTGGAGCACTTAATTAAGACAACTTCAAAGGATTAAAAGAACGTCTGGCCTTTTGGAAGAAAATTAACAAGTAATAACAGAAGTATAAACGTTTTGAACAGTACTGTGTATTGCTTATACTAAATTTGACTTGGAAAGACATTTCTCTTTAAGTCTTTTTTACAGTGTCCATTTTCTTCATTAAATTTTGTCATAGAATCAAGATAAAACTAAAAACTTTGCTTTGTATCTAGTTGTTTAAAAACAGCATAGCAAGAAACATCTGTCAAATACTGTATCTGTCCAAAATATTGTACAGGCTCAAGTCATCTAAACTATTAAATATTCAGTCTTTAAAATAAAATTATAACGATATATTGATAAATTGATACATCAATAAATCAGATGGGGAGATTGATGGATAGTTATTGCATCGTGTTTTGTAATATGTATACAGTCATGTTGTTCCACTTTCGAGATGTGACTCCTTTGATAAAGCCTCTGAATCACACCTTCCGACCTCTCTGATGTCTACCGCTCTTATCTTTAAGGGGACAGGTGTCTTTAAGACCTGCCGGCTGCATTGCTGAGTTAATTTATCACACACACACTCACACCCACACACGCAATTGTTTGTTCATCATTTCCCGCCATAGATAACATAAATATTCTGCAGCCACTACAAGATATATGGATAACCCACGCAGGAAACAATGATTGGGAACCATCTGTTGTCTTCAGCCAAGTTAGGAAACCTGTTTCTGTCAGAGTTACCAGGAAACAAGCTATTATGTCTATTAACATATTGCAGTGATAATCATTTTTATCACAAGTAAAGGCTTTCTTTTAGGGTTGCTCATTTTTCTTCATTTGCATTACTGCCTTACCTATAGCAGTGGCTGTTGAGCCTACGGGCATTTTACAACATTTTGTCAATACTAAAGTTGAACGTGGAACATTGTCAGCATGGGCTGTTTGTACACACTGAGCTCGCACACACTGACACAACACGCACACACTCAGACACATGGGTTTTCAATGTACCCTGTCAGCATTTTCTCTTCTTGTTGCCAACTTCCAGAGAAAGAAAAAGAGAGGAAGAAAACAAATTACATCAGCCTTTAGAGTGAGAATTATGCGAAATGGTCTTTTCTATGGCCACAGAGTTTTTTTGTGTGTGATACCTAATGAAAAGGAAACCCCTGTTCTTAGAAAATTGGGACGGTGTGTAAAATGAGAGCAAAAAGAATGGAATAATTTGCAATTCTTATAAACCAATATTTTACTCACATCGGGACACAGTGACGATGCCAAATGTCAAAACTAAGAAATTCTGCTATTTTATTTTTTTAAAGGCCATTTTGATGGGGGGGGTTGGCAAGTGATCAGTAAGAGTACAAAAATAAAAAATTAGAGGCTGAATCTCTTCTCTCGGAAGTAAAGATGGGCAGAGGTTTACCAATCTCCAAAATCTGTCTAAAAATTATGGAATAATTTCTGAATAACGTTCAACAAAAATTTAGATTTTAAAAAATGGGAAGTCGAAGACTTTAAGTACCCTATCTTTTAAAGTTCATAATATCAATTAAAAAAAATCACAATGTCCCAAAATTTTGGAGTTTTTTCCAGAAACCTCTGAACTCAAAGGATGAGGCTGAAAGTCAGTATTAGATGCTTGTGATCTTCAGGCCCTCGGGCAGCACTACATTAAAAACAGCTCTGATTCTCTTTTAGACACCACTGCATAGGCTGCACTCCCACAAATCAGTGTCTGTAAACACTAGGGGTGTAACAATATGCTAACATCACATTTCGGTTCGGCTCAGTTTCAAGGAGGGCTCGGTTCGGTTAATTTTCGGTACAAAAAAGGCCAAAATAAAGACTTACAAAATCTTTATCTTGAAAATATGCCAAGTAAACAAGTTCAGTCATTACAGATTTCTTAGCTGGAGGTGATCTGGTGGATGAAGAAGACTCAGCTGCTATCATCCTCAGACTGCAAACAACACAGAAATTAAAAAAAAAAATTGACTTAATAATATTATCATTTTAAATTAAAAAAGTTAATTAGATCGCAGTACTAGGGATGCACGATATTGGATTTTTGGCCAATAAATATGCCGATATGTTAAAACTTATTTGGCCAATAACCGATGCTGATACCGATATTTTATATACGTTCCTTTGTCAGAACATAGCCCTCTTATTTAGGCTTATTTGCTACAAA
Source organism: Nematolebias whitei (assembly GCF_014905685.2). Classification (NCBI taxonomy): domain Eukaryota; kingdom Metazoa; phylum Chordata; class Actinopteri; order Cyprinodontiformes; family Rivulidae; genus Nematolebias; species Nematolebias whitei. The sequence continues at coordinate 30,501,802 of NC_056509.1, forward strand.
AAATTGTTTAACAGCCGAACATGCCGTACCGAAACGGTTCAATACACCCACGTGTATCGTTACACCACTAGTATACACAGTTCACCGTGCCATCCCCAAATGCTGGTTAAAGCTTTATCTCGCAAAAAAAAAGCCATGTGTGAACACCATCTAAAAAGGCAGGTTTTATTTTCTCTAGGCCAAATCTAAAGTAAATGGACTGAGACAAAAACAAAAACTGCTCTGTGGACAGACAAACTGACATTTTAAATTCTCTTTAGAAACCACAAATGCCTTGACCTCTATAATAAAGAAGAAAGGAACCATCCAGATTGTTATCAGTACATAGTTGAAAAACGTGCCTCTCTGATGGTATGGGGTGCATTAGTATCTAAAGGTATGATGCAAACCACAAAATCTAAAATTTACTTTCACACAGGTAAACAAAAGCCTTGTATTGTGCTTAATGGAGTACAGTTGTCAAAGATGTTCAAAATAATACTTTGAAAAAGAGTCTTTTTTTCAATCAGTGTAAGCTAGTTCATTTATCCTAACTCGGATAATTTAGGTATACTTGACATGTACTGATATCGTCATGGTTTATAACTTATAGAAAAAAATTGTAAACAGGATTTGTGTTGTATATTCTTTTATTTATTTATTTATTGGTCTTTTGGAAATTGGAAATTCTCTTTGTCCATCTGTCTGTGTGTCCGTCCATCCGTGCATGCTGTGAGCTCAATAACTTGAAAAATACAGTAAGTGAGGTACCGACTTCCATTTTGGTGTGTGGCTGCATCAGAAAGGTTCCTTTTGAAAACTGGGTTGTGAGGTCAATTCCAAGAAGGTAGCTGCCATACATATGTAAAACTTGTAAGCGTGATACCTTGAAAAATAAGCAACGGGCCAACTTCATTAATGGAGTGTGGCTGCATCTAGGTGTAAAACAGGCTCCATTCAAAAATGGGGTTGCCATTTCAAAATCCAAGATGGACACCATTATATTTATGTAAACCAGCAACCCCTATCATTTGAGCAAACTATACTTTCCAGTTTTTATATTGCTTAAAAGTATAGTTTCTTCAAATGATTGAGGTGTTTGATGTGGTGGCTGAAGATTTATCTTTGGTGGACTTGGCCACGCCTGGTCAACCTCCACTGGTGGTGGATAAAACTGCTCCATTCGCTCTGACAAAACAAAAAAAATAAAAATAAAATAATACCCCTCTTCTTATACATAGTGTAACTCCTACCCACTTGAATATCTTGCACCAAAAACATTAAGATTTACTTGCATTCCCTGTTTAATTCCAGTCCGGACAGAAACACTTTGAAAACTACAAACATTCAGTATTCAAATCCTCCAGCGATTGGAGACATTGGCATACAGCTTGTTTATAGATAATAAGAGCTAAACTGGCATTAAACTAACTTGGTGGTACAAATATGTAAAACTTCTGACATTGTAATACTAAAACTTCAATGAAATAGATAATTACCACAGATGTATACAAATCCGTGTGCATGGTGCAAGACCATTTGTACTCAATAAAATTCAACTTTATGCAGAGTTGAAAATGTGTTAAAAGCTGTATTTTTGTGCATGTGCTATAAAATGTGCACCAGCTGCAGACTGGTATAATGACCACATTACTGTCCTATGAAAGTGTTAGATGGAGTCATTCCCAGATTTTGTTTTTGTTTTGTTGTGGCCCCATAATGCATCTTCCTACCATATGGCCTGTGCCAGTTGTATCATCAATGCACACACAGACAAAAGACACCCGACTGCACAACACACCATGTGCCTGCTTCAGCTGTCTTAATCTGAATTGAGGATGATGTCAGAATGTGACAGTCAAGGCTCTGTTCACCAATTTGTTTCATAACAGGTGTCACACAAAGACAAAAAGTGTGCGAGACTTTCGGGCGACTGTGTGTTTGCCCTTTCAGCCTAGCCGTGTATTTGGCTGCAAATAGACCGCAAATAAGCCTGAGGTCGAACTATTGTTATCCCACTGGTGCAATTATGCCAACTTCTGCCCACTTACATGCGCAAACACACCACTTTCACCCCATTATCGTCAATCACACTCGCTCTCCGAATGAGTTCAAGGACAGTAGAGGGCTGAGGTGGGTGTATGTTTTAGAGAAGTGGAGGCTGAACGGAGAGCAGATTTATCGGCGGCTGATGGAGCCTGTGTCAAGTGTCCTAAATTGAGGCGATCAGACGTGATCAGACCATGGGAACTGACTTGTCAGGATTGCTTAGAGGCAACAATGAAGACGCAGGAAAGGATTGGATCTTTTAGACTTGTGTGTGTGTTGGAAGTTAAATTGATGCAGAATGCAAGTGTGTGCAGTTGCAGACTTGGGAAGTGGTGGTCAGAGGGGTGGGGTTATGTTGACTGTGTATATGTGTGTGCGCGCGCATGTGTGCGTCTGTTTTGTGAGTTCCATTGAAAGGCTCTTCCTTCTGCTCTATTTACCCAGGTGAATAGGGAAGCTGGACTGAACCAAAGTGGGAAAACATGTCCTTTCTGTGGGGGGTAAGTGCGTGTGTGAGTGTGTGTGCTCGTCACTGTACGAAAGTACAATTTCTTAAGACAAAAAAATATTGTCACATGACCTCATACACTCCCAATCCTGAACCTAAACAGACACAGACATTGACACACATAAAGGGACAATACAGACTCAGACAGGAATTTCTGTATATTTTTGTGGTTAAGACATAAATCAAACATAAATCCTACAGCTTGTTGGAAATATAATATCTATCTTGCTTTCTGTATTCACGTGTGAAATTAAAAAACTGAGACGAAGACAGTGAAAGTAGACAGAATGAGGTCTATGGGGAAGTGTCTGCCACCAGTGTGTGGTGTGTTTTTCAGGGCTGGTACTGGGAAAAGAGAAACCTGTAGCTGACACATAACCACACACCCGACACCAGGAGGCTGCGAGAATGTCTGCATACCATATGTGTTTCTGTGTTTGTGGTTATTTGTAAAGACTCTTCTTCAGCTTGTTCCCTGTCATTAGCAGGCTAACTTTGGTAGCTAACGGTATTAGTATGAAAACTTCAAAGGGACACATGAAAAAAAAAAAAAAGTATTTTTAAATCAAGACACAGGATGTCTTCATATACAGGTACTTCTCAAAAAATTAGCATATTGTGATAAAGGTCATTATTTTCCATAATGTAATGATAAAAATGAAACTTTCATATATTTCAGATTCATTGCACACCAACTGAAATATTTCAGGTCTTTAATT
>NC_056509.1:30505156-30519513 GCF_014905685.2 Nematolebias whitei
AAAAAAAAAAAAACTTTCCTCTGAGTAACAATTTTAGTTGTAGACATAATGGAGTATGTCTCCAACAGATTTAGATTTAGAATATTTTTAATACCTTTTAATCCTTTTTTTTTTTTTTTTTTTTAACAATACTGTGTTTAATCCAGAGGAACAACATATAAAAAGCCTAAAAGGTCCTCTAGCGGCTGCAACTGGTAATTTTTACAGGTTCATGTCTATGAATAAACATTTCAAAAGTCAGTCAAATTTTTAAAAATATAAATATGGGGGAATAAACGTATATTCGGCGCTTCGGTGTATACGTTGTAGGACTTGCAAATTTATGCAAAAAGATGCGACTTGTACGCCGGAAAATACGGTACTTGTTTTAGCTTAAAAAAGAGCAAGTTCAACACATTTCATACAGTTTGATGATCTCATCTTACTTCTGGTAAATCTGGAGTCTTTGGGCGATCGACCATCCAAATGGTTGGATTGTTTATTTCATGGCGTGAATGTATTACTTGGAAATACTCATAGATTAAATTTTTCACCACCAGCGTCTCCTGCTATCTTAGCAGATGGCTCACACTTACTCATCAGCTTTCTTACTTTTATTAATTAGGAAAGATGACCTGAAAACATCCACTTACTTTTTCATTTTCAAGTGTTTTATTCAATGTTTTATTCTGGCAATTGACAAAAAAAAAATCTTGTTTTGTTTGCAAACAAACAAAAACACTACTGTTTATCTCCTGTTGCTGAAATGTAAGTTCTTCTTGGTGATAAATCATTGAATAAAATAAATTATTATATTTAAAATATATTTGGGGAAAGATCTTTGTTTTTCTTTCAGTTAACAAAAGAAACTGATTCTCCTACATTGGAAGCTATAAATCCAAATATTACCTTACCTGCAGGGCAGTAGACCATATCAGAGTCTCTCTGAAGGACAAAATCTTGTTCAGCAACTTTTTCTGAAACTCTTGAGAACTAAAAATATATATATTTCTAAAAACCATTTGGCCCTGAGCTGCCTGCTGCACAAGTTAACACCCACATGATGCTCACTTCAGAATGATGAACAACCTTCAGCCCTTCGATGTAAAGAGACTGTCGGAACAAACGAAACAAGCACACTGAGCTTAATCACCCACATTTATTATCCAATATATTTTTAGTTTACAGAGAGGAGGACACGTTTTATTTTAAGATGTTTCAGAAGAGTTTGTTCTGCGCAGCACATTGCGAGATCGTTGACTCAAACTGCACATCATGTCTCTGCTCTCAACGGTGGAAAAGCTCTGAACAATTTTTATCTTATGTTGTTGTAGTGGCTCTTTGGTTCAGTTTGAAGAAAAGGAGTTTCATTTTGATGCTACTGACAAAATAATAGCAAGTCCTGTCTGGCTTCTGGATTGTTCAGTGCTCTTCTTTCTTTTATCCTTCACTTTCCTTATTTTCTTCTCCTCCCTTTTCCATTTTTTTTTAATTCTTCCCATGTTTTACCCTTTCAGACTTTGTGAAAGATGACCAGAAGTTCTGAGTTTGCCCTCTGGATGAGTTTGCTTCTCACTCTGAGATACAAAAGGCTGCAGCTGCTGCAAACATCTGAACTGTGACACTACCTTTCTAGACCGTGAGGTGAATGGTAATTGGTTTCAGTGCTCTCCCAGTGAGTCATTGTTTCCTTATTCCTTGAGTTATATGACATTAATACTAGTGAAGAAACTTGTGACTTATTTCTGGGAACCGACTCATTCGGCTCATCTCGTCAAAATGAGTCGGCTTTTTGGTAACCGGCTTGGAGCCACTGGACCGAACATTAATTAATACCTGTGTGTGTGTGTGCGTGTGTGTGTGTGTGTGTGTGTCCTTGAATAAATCATCTCCCTAGTCGAAGCAGTTTACTGAACCTCATTAACCTGCTGGTCCACTTTCCAATGATGTCATCGTGTCCTCCGTTACCCATCCAGGATTTGAAAAAAAACCTCCTTGTCCCCTTGTGTCAGCAAAACAAAATATACATGTAAGACAAGTTATCCTCTGGAAAAAACTCCCTGTGAACAAACGAAATTCACCTGTCAACTCTTCTTATGTTCACTTTAGCTGAGAAGGACAAAGAAAGAACTGGTTGCTGGTATTAAGAGGCCAAGGCCACATATGCACAGAGGATGGTAAATGGTCTGTACTTATATAGCGGCTTTCTATCTTATTTCAAGATACTCAAAGCGCTTTACACTACAATCTGTGTCCTCATTTACCCATTCATACAGCACTCTACTAGATCTCAACAAAACTAATTGAGCAAATCATTCTAAAGAGACTAATCGGAGCTTTATCACATTCAACCACCAATGGGACACACATCGGAGGCTATGAGGGGTTCATTGTCTTGCCCAGGGACACTTCGGCATGTGACTGCTTGTGGATTCGAACCCCCAACTCTCGCATTGGAGGCCGACTGCTCTAACCACTCAGCCACAGCCGCCCCACACTGCGCTCACCCACCTGGAGCAGGACTCCTTAATTAACTTAACGGACCATAACTGTTTATTTTAAATGTTAAGTTCCAGTAGAATGATAGAAACTCCTGGCAGAAGCGACCCAGGCAGCACCCGATGTGCCACAGTTTGCCTCTCAAGAAACACTGCTTTATGCTTTGGTCTTAGCCCAGCTCTGACTAGATGTTGGCTTGTCAGTTCAGTCAGAGTTTAATTCTTTCTCCAAACTGAAACTCTTCAAGAATCTATAAAGGGTAAAATTTCCCAAAATCTGGAAAAAAAAATGTTTTAGATGATTAGCAGGTAAATATCTAATAATCACACTATCTCTAAGTGTGGTGGCTTTGGATCAGTGGTTTGGAGCAGTGGTCCTCCCACAAAAGAGTTGGAGGTTTGATTCCACCAGAATGCAATCATATGTTGAAGTGTCTCAGGCAAAACCCTGAACCACTCATTGCCTCTGATCTGCACAATCAGTGTATGAATGTGATCTAAAGCACTGATTAGACTCCACTGAACGATTTATTCAGATTATCTTTGTAGAGATGTTGTAGAGTGCTGTATGAATGTGTGCGGATTGATAAATGAGGGCACAGATTGTGTTGTAAAGCACCAAGTACAGATCATTTACCACAACTGGACCTTAAACGTATGGGGAATTTATTATAATATGCAAAACTTTTTTTGTGACAATTCACCTGCTGAAAGCTCATTTATTAAATATTTCTCTTTTTTTCTCGAGTGGGTTGCTGCTGCAGCCAAGGAGAGGACGTCTCCATTTAAAGATGAACGCAAAATGTGTTGTGTGTGTTTGTGTTTTTAAAGGGGATTTACAGTTCCCTTGTTCAGCAATATAAGATGAATTTAATAAAATATCACAATCTATTTTACAATAGGTAAAGTGCATTTACTTTGATGTGACTTTGAAAACAGGAAATTGTTTTTTTTTGTGTGCAACATCTGCATCACTGCGTAGCTTCAAAGTGTTCCTCCATTTTACAGTGTTCTCTCAGGAACAGGTTCTCTGAACACACAGTATATAAATGACTATATCATGAGCAGTTTATTACAATAAGATCAAAGGTCATTTTCATTGTGCTTCAGTCTTGTTAAACAGTCAGGTTACCATTTAACTTTCATGGTTTATGTTGGCAAAGTCTGTATATATTAAAGAGATAAATCATATAAAGCTACAATGAATTTATTCAACTTTGTATGGGAAATTCTGTATATATTAAAGTGATAAATCATAAAAAGCTAGAATGTATTCAACGTTGTATGACAAAGTCTACATATCAAAGTAATAAATCGTATAAAAAAAATACACTGCAGTTATTCAACTTTGCATGTTTCAGTGCAACCATTTTGTTACCTGTAGGATCAGTTTGTACAGTCTAGCTGTAAGAAAATGTGCATTAATATATTGAACATTTTCTTTATTAATCCTTTGTATAACTACATTTTATTTGTAATGGTATAAAAAACGTCGGCCCGTTTCTTTGTGTTACATGATAAAATAATCCACTACAAAAACGAACAGTGTCTCCACTATTTATTTATTTTCCGTCTCACCCAGCCATTACAGCACAACATGCGACCCTGTTACTGTGCCCTTCAAAATAAAAGACTGAACACATACAACCATCCATCCATTATCTTTACCCCCTTCTTCCTTTCTGGGTTGTGGGGGTCACTAGTGCACATATCCAGCCATCACTGTGCGAGAGGCGGGGTACACCCTGGACAGGTTGCACGAAAGACTGAACACATAATAAACTGAAATGTCTCTTTAGATACTGTTATATACTTTACACTTTGCACCGATCCAGATGCGAGTGGATATTGGATCTACATCATTTCAGCAGCAGCAGATTTACTTTTCATCAAGAATGTACAACCCGATCAGACTTTAATTTCTGTTGTGAACAGCTATGACACGATGGCTCCAAGATAGCATCACTGTGGCAACAGCATTGAAACAGAGATGATTGTTGATTAACACACTGCTGAAGGTAAACGGGAGACTGTGGACTAATATTTTGTCAGTCTGTATATCTGTTCACTGCCAGTTTAATTTCCACCCAGATGGTTCCTGCTTCCTGGTATGGATGCTGCAGCAGATAGTAGAGCTCACTGCCTGTTCAGTGGATTCTGTGATCCTACACCCATATGGTTCAATAAAACATGGGTTTTTCTGCAACTCAAGTCAGGTTTGCCATTGACCTCCAGTCATTTTCATATTAGAGCTGTGAGCATCAGACAAATTTGGATTTTTATTTATTTAATGGTTGTGTTTTAACATCTGTAGATCTTGCTCTTACATAAAGCTTAGGATAATTTCCACTGGGGGGTGGGGGGATGATGAGTTCAGTGTCTTACCTGGAAGATTTTATCCCACTGAGGAAGACCGAACCTGAATGGACTTGAAACAGTGGCATTGACAGTGGGTTTATTGGTAGAAGGATGTTAGAAATTAACCAAGACAAAGACAGAGGAAGACCAAACAGGTGATACGTTGATACAGTCAGAGAGGACATGGAGTTAGTTGGAGTGAGGACTGAGGACAGAATGAGATGGAGGACGATGACTCGCTGTGGTGACCCCTGAAAAGGAAATGGCAAAAAGAATAAAGCAACTGAACATTGAATTTTCCAAAATGTCGACCACCCTTATCTCCAATGAGGATCGTCAAGGGCGTGTATTATTCAAACTAGATTTTTCAAATGATTTTATAAACATAAAGATGACCTCATGTGTAGTTTACTGTATGTAACAGTAGGTTACATACAGTTCATAAGGTTCATAAGGTTCAAATGAACTTTATTGGTTTAATGACATCAGTATGGTATAGTGGTCAAATTGGGAAAGAAGGAATGAGTTACTTAACGGGCCCCTATTTCCCTTGTAATGGCTTACTACTTATACATGTTTTGATTTTTGACAAATTTTTGCTTTTAAAATGACAAGCTATATACTAACTTAACTTTATGACTTTATAAACATTATTACAATTCAAAATTGTAAAGTGCACCAGGCAAAATTTAACAAAATTTCATTTCATTTCTCCACATCATAGAAATGCATCATTTACATGAATTTTATGGTGTTTAGAGCAGAAGATGCAATTCTGGTGCAGATACAACAAGGAATGTACAAGTATTACCATATGTTCATACATCTAGACATATGATGTGTTTATATATGCATGTACAGAAATTTAAATATATGTATATGTAGCATATATGACATACAAGTACATACGACACACATGCCATACATCCATACACAATACACAGGATCCACGCATGATATTTTGGGTATGGTGTTTACTGAGGTATGTCTGTGGCTGTGTGTGTGTTTACTATTGTGGTCACTTCATTAGTGACATGAGTTCAGCTGTCTGATAGTTCGTGGGATGAAATTGTTGCAGAACCTGGTAGTTCTGGTCTGCAGGCTGTGGTACTGCCTGCCAGAGGTCAACAGGGTCAACAGTCCATACTGTGTGGGTGAGTTGTCTCGTTTGATTTTACCACCACACTGATGCTGGTGGTGACATTCACCTCACAAAAGAATCATACCAAATTGTTGGACTGACAGTGATAATAATAGTCCACATCATCCCCCACACAAAGGATTGTTATTAAAAAATACCTCATGGAGTGTTTATGTGGTTGAGTGTGTGTGTGTTTGTGTGTGTAATGATGTTTGCACTCTGAAGACCTCTAATTATTTTTTTTAAATGTGAATCATCACATATTCATATCCTCATGCAATCTGGTGTAATTTCACCCAAGTGAAAGATTTAATTAAATGCACACATTCTGAATACAAATCTCCTTTTGCTTTGAGCGAGTGACATTGTGGACGGCTTGTTTAGTTTTAATGGGAAAGCAGATGTAAGTGAGTAATAGCTTGACGAGTGAAGTAGAGTACAACTTTGTTACAGCTGAGAAAGTCATGCTGACAGATGTGACTGCATATGCTCTCATTATGTGTCAAGATAGGGTTATGTTTTAGACAAACTGTAAATTGTATTCTGTCGACCCTATAGTGTCTCAGATAACTTATCTCTACTAATGCAGTCATGATATCACTTCATTGTCCTTTAGGTTAACTAATTTCAACAGCTCATATTTGGGATTTTGCTCCTTTGTCATGTTCCATCGCTGATGATCACAGGTGAGAGTTGGAGCGTAGATGAATCTAAATGGACCTTTGCCTTCCGTCTCATCTCCTTCTTCACCACAGCAGACTGTATCTCAGCCCGTATTACTGCAGACAAAACTCAGATCACTCTGTCTTGTTGCATTAGTTGTGAACAAGACACCAGGGTACTTGAACTCCTCCACTTGAGGTAGAATCTCACTCTCGACCCAAAGAGAGCATTCCACCCTGGGATGGACCCTGGATGAACAATGCAGTCCCAATATTTACTAGAACATTATCCAAAAATTAATTACCATCATGTCAATTTAATAGCTAGAGTTAGAAAACTTTTAAAATCCCTACATGTTTTATAGTCCCTAAAAGAAAACTGTTCATGGTGCAAGCTTCTCCTCTCTTATTATTGCTACACTTTTAGAAAGAAAGAACGAAAGACATGACAACGTGGCATTTGCCAATAGAAATAATGAGGCTCTTGTAGGCAGGGTGATGGTGTGTTTGCAGTGATGTTTTGTCATTTTAAATCTAAATCCAAAGCTGAAAGTTGAAGTGTTGTGTTATTTAGACCTACATGCACTCCAAGTTTTACACAGTTTTGTTTCTTTGCACAATAAGAGCATAAAACTTTTGCTCATCGCAATTTACAAGCTGGCGCAACTGGTAGAGCTGCTGCCTCTCAGCGAGCAGGTCCTTGGTTCAAACCCCGGTCCAGGGGCCTTTCTGGGTGGAGTTTGCATGTTCACTCCGTGCATGCGTGGGTTTTCTCCGGGTACTCCGGTTTCCTCCCACAGTCCAAAAACATGCATGTTAGACTGATTGGTAACTCTAAATTGTCCCTAGGTGTGAGTGAGAGAGTGAATGGTTGTTTGTCTCTATGTGGCCCTGTGATGGACTTGCGACCCGTCCAGGGTGTACCCTGCCCCTCGCACAGTGATTGCTGGACATGGGCACCAGCGACCCCCGTGACCCAAAATGGAATAAGCGGGTAAAGAAAATGGATGGATGGATGAATTTACAAGCTCAGTTACACTACATTTCACAACCAAGAAAACACAATAAACATTGATCATCTCCAGCAGGTTAGATTAAAGCTTCTTATCTATTTGAAGAAGCACCATTCAAACCTTAATATTTTAGTTTTATTAATGTGTTTTTTGAACAATAAATTACTTGAGAATACATGTCACAGTATTATGCCTGGACCAACAACACAGCAATTTTCCTCTCCCACTAGATTGTATCGGAAAAACGGATTCCACCTCAGTCAGCAAAGCCCACAGTTCGGCCACACATTAATCTCAATTAACCCCCTGCTTCTGAGGTGCACCGGTGAGATGGAGTAATCTGGGATGGATGAATTTAGTAGGTGGTAAAGTACACAGGAACAGAATATTAGCTTTTCTTTTCATTAAAAGCCGAACTGTGTGGGTACAAAACGACTGGAGAGATTATTGAAAGGTCACTGGCAAGACAGCTCTAAGACTCTAATGTTTCATATAATCAAAACTGACTGTAAGGAGGGATAATGAAAAAGTTCTCAGTTTCTACCATGAGAGCTGATCTTTTTATTTTTATGTCAGCCAATCCTTTGTGGGTTGCAGTAGCTTGTAATTCTGAGGCTTCAGGTTTGGGCCCAAGTTGCATCAGGAAGGACATCTAGCTTAAAATAATTGCCAAAATCTTTCACTTTTTGCTCACCACTGAAAGGAGCAGCTAAAAGAAAAACAACAATATATTCAGCCAATACTTTAATGTTGGCTCTTTTTTTTTTTTGATTAACTGAAGCATCACTGCTAACATTTTTACTGTAATAAAATAACTAAAGGCCTAAATCTGTTTAAACTAGGGGTGCCCAAAGTGGGGCCCACGGGCCAAAATTGTCCCACCAAGCTGTCCTCATTACTATATTAAAATTTCCTTTGAAGAATCAACGCGTTTACACGCATTGATTTCACCCATTGACTTTAATGCTAGTCGGCCTGACTACTACCATAATGTCACTACACAGATCACACTGTAGAGTGGCTAATTTGTGTATTTTTAAAATAATTTTAGTAATTTATATTCTTGTGTTGGACTTGCGAACTGTCCAGGGTGTACCCTGCCCCTTGCACTGTGATTGCTGGACATGGGTGACCCCCGTGATCCAAAATGGAAGACGCGGGTAAAAGATAATGGATGAATGAATGGATATTCTTGTGTTTTATTTTGACAGACTTCCTACCTTCCCTCGGCAGCTCCTTGCTACTAAATAACATTTTCCTTTGACAGAGCTGGGAGCTCAGGCTGCTTGTCCTTTTGAGGGACATTGGTTGGACGCTACATATTATTGCATTTGGCCTGCAGCCCTCTGATAGATTTTAAATTTGGCTCTCTCATGGAAAAGGTTTGGGCACCCCTGGTTTAAACAGTGTTTTAGTTAATTCTGATGAGTGACAGCGAAACAAAGCCGGCTGGAGATGATGAGCTGTTCTGCTGCAGACATAGAGTTGTGTAATGACTGACATTATGTCAACCGTTTATATTTCTTCTACTTGAACCAACATCAAGCAAGCCGGTGACTACTCCAATGTTGACCAGTCAGCCATGAAATTGTCCCAACATGCAACAGAGATGACATTTATGGTGCCTTTGCAGCCCTGGACATGTGTTTCAGGAGTGGTCAAATGGTCTGTTGTCTGAAGGTTAAGTGGTTTTGTACAAAAACACGTGTTTGCTTCCGTTGAAAGTTAATGAGGCAGAATGTGAGACAAGACTATTTAAAGCTACTGTTCACCCACTGTCCTGTTTGGATGTTTCCTTGCTTCAACACACCTGACTGAAATGAATGAGTCATTGACAGGATCCAGTTTAAGTTGATGACATTCTGAGTGGGTAAATCAGTTGTTTGATTTAGGTGTGTTGAAGCAGGGAAACAGCCAAAACATGAGCAGTGCACCTTGAGCATCAGGGTTGGGGATCTCTGGTTCAGATATTTCAAAGTGAGTTTCTGAAAGCTTCAACTAACTCGTTACGGGTTAGCTCTCGTTCATTTTATTTTAACCTCTCATGACTCTTTTGTTGTGCCTCAATCGTTTTGTCTCTTAATTATATTTCATTAATCCAACTAGTGGGCAGCACTGTGGTGCAACTGGTAGAGCTGCTGCCTCTCAGCGAGCAGGTCCTTGGTTCAAACCAAGTCCAGGGGCCCTTCTGGGTGGAGTTTGCATGTTCTCTCCGTGCATGCGTGGGTTTTCTCCCACAGACCAAAAACATGCATGTTAGGCTGATTGGTAACTCTAAATTGTCCCTAGGTGTGAATGAGAGAGTGAATGGTTGTTTGTCTCTGTGTCCCTGTGATGGACTTGCGACCTGTCCAGGGTGTACCCCGCCCCTCGCACAGTGATTGCTGGACATGGGCACCAGCGACCCCTGTGACCCAAAATGGAATAAGCGGGTAAAGATAATGGATGGATGGGTAATCCAATTAGTGAAAACAAATAAATGCAAGCTTCCTCCATTCTGGTCACTTTTAGTTTTCGTCTGTTTCAGTGTACATTGTTGTTTTCACCTGAACTCACCGTAGTCCTGCACCGCCTCATTTCCCTTCAACACCAGTTTCTGCAGTCCATTTGGGAAAGTGAAGGAGAATGGCACAGGGAATGTGCCATTACACTTAATGGGGTCCTTTTTGTACAGATCAGGACATCTCTACTATAAATGGCTGTGGAGTCTTAACACAAAAGCAGTACAATACACTCATATATCCTGATATTTTCTCCACTGCAGACATTGTTAAACTGATGGAGTTTATTTTTTATGTAAGTTTTAAACAAAATGTTGCAGTTGGCTTTCACTGACTTAGTGCTGTTTATTGATGTTTATTTGGATATCTTTGCCACGAGAACTGAATACCCAGAGTGAAAGGCCTGAATATGAACAACTCTAAGACAAGAAGGCAAGTTCAGTGATTTTATTTACAGTGAATAATAGCACATGTCAAGAACCCTGGGGAGCAAGGAGAAGGGTCAGATCTGAAGTACAGCAGGAATGCTTTAATTTGATTGTCTTCGGTTCTTACTGGTCGGAGAATGGTTGTTGGAGGAGGACTGGTTCCAATAATCCTGTGCAAACATGGAGTCGTCCAGAGTGGAACGTAGTGTCTGGTGGTCAAATGGTTGAAAGGCACGGAAGACAGCCGAGGAGGCCACAAGGATGTTTCCAGAGTTTCACAGAGGAGTCCAGGAACAGGTAAGTCTCAGGAGGTACACTGGAAACAGTAAAAGACACAGGTAAGTGATCTCAGTTCAATAAGATATTAAATGGCTAGAAGCATGAACCACTGGCATGTAATGCTCCAGTGTCAAAGAGAAGTCATCAGATGCCTTTTTATATGAATGGCCTCATGAAGGAAGTTCGCAGGTGTGGTAGTTTGGCACCATTTAGTGACCTCAGGACAGAAGTGAAACAGGAACTCCCACGATCTTCACAATCTTTAGTTCTTAAACCACTCATTTTTTTCATTGCAAATTTTATTAAGTATGGGAACATGGTTAAAATTATAATTTATTAAAGCTTTGTAATATAATATTGATTTTTCTCATTTTAATCCATTTTTTATTCAGGACATGTGTTTGCAGATTTCAAAGATATAAAAAAAAATATATATTTATATAAAATACACTTTTTTTTTAAAAGAACAACTCAATTTCCTTGTCTGTAATGTGTTTGCCATTTTATAAGACAGCAAATTTGCTGTCCTTGCGTCACAACAGCTGAAGAGTTTGGATTTTCCTTTCATAAAAAAGGGAATTTTTAAGCTTAGTAAGTTGTTTTTGTAAGCAAATATTTCTTCATTACTGATTGCAGGGCTTTCTGCACTGCAGATAAACTAAAAGGCTCTTGACGCTTTACATAGGCAGATTTTTTTTCTTCATTTATTAGAAATCAATGATTTGAACAAGAAGACTCAACAATGGCTGTTCAGCATAATGCTAAATTCTTGAGACTGACATGAGATATTGAAACTCTTTCCACATGAGTGCCAACTGTGCATCCCAATCAGTCACCAGTATGAAAACACTGTGAAAAAAGATTGCAATTAACAAGATTTACTGAAGCCTGACGAACGATAGCGCTCCCGTTTTGTGCAACTTGATTAATTATACGTTTCAAATTTTCTAATAAAAGTCTTGCATCAAGCTGCTTTTCAAACACTTTTTAATGTATTCATGTCATTTTCACAGATTTATGAATCTTTATTGGTTGTATGTGCTAAAAAAGCATGCAAAATGCAAACAGTTTGCCTTCCTAAAAACTTCTGTGCACATTTAATAATAAAATATGCAAATTACAGATAAAGTGGTGATCAAAAATGTGGTATTTTATACCATGTACAACCCTGCTGCTGAGAAACTGCTGGTAATTTTCTCCTGGATGAGTTAAGTGCAGCCTCTGTAGTAATGATTCTCTTGATTCAGCAGGATTGGTGGCAAAACAAGGTAGTTGTCTCTGCAGCTTTAACCCCCCTGAGACTTTACAATGCAAGCTTGCAGACGAGGCATGGCATGCAGTACCCTTAAAAAAGTCTAATTCAATGAAACTGCATGCATTTTATTTGCTGACATTGTGGCTCATCTGGATCCTGAACTTGTTCAAACACTACAAGAGTTTGACCAAATGTTTTTATTTTTCTGAGTTTGCATCAAAAAATGTCGTACTGTTTTTCTACAAAGATACAAAAAGCATCTTTTCACTAGAATATGCAAAGAAACAGCAACTAGACAGTGCACACAGTAACAAACAGATTATACATTCAAAGTATGCTTGAATTTTAAAAATTATGAAGTACAACTACTTGAAAACCCTGTTTCCTGGGACAAAAATAAAGCTACAACCAGTTAGAGAATGTGTTCTAACTAATGGCTATTTTCTTTGGGGTGATTGTTTTTCTGAGCACCTTGTATAAAACATCTACATCTCCAACTTCAACTGCTTATCCGTGGAGGCAAATGGTCCAGTAGAGAAACTCAGACATCCCTCTCCCCAGTAACACTTTCCAGCTCGTTCTGGGGGAACCCAAAGTGTTCCCAAACCAGAGAGGATACACAATCCCTCCAGTGACGTCTGGGTCTTCTCCAGGGCCTCCTACCTGTGGAGCCTGCTCGGAATACCGCTAAAGGGAGGCATTCAGGAGGCAAACTAATCAGAAGCCCAAACCACCTCAACAGACTCGTTTCGATGCGGAGGTGCAGCGGCTCTACTTCGAGCTCCCTCCAGATGAGGGAGTTCCTCAACCTATCTCGAAGGCTGAGCCCGGCCACTCTGCGAAGGAAGCTCATTTCATCCACTTGTATCCATGATCTTGTTCTTTTTGTCATGATCGAAACCTCATGAGCATAGGTGGAGGTCGGAATGTAGACAGACCAGTGAATTGAGAGCTTTGCCTTTCGACTCATCTCTTTCATCAACATGACTGACCGAAGCAACACCCTCATTACTGAGGACGAGGCCCCATTCCGTCAATCCATCTCCTGCTCCATCCTACCATCAATCATAAACAAGATGCCCAGATACCTGAACTCTTCCACCTGAGGCAAAGTCTGAACCGGTTCTGCAGGTTCAATGACACAATTACAAAATCGATCATCGACCTTTGGCCTAAGGTAGCCCACAGTAGCACCAAGTACACTTATGAATCATTCTCAAATATGGTATTCATTATGGACTAGGCCGGCTTGGCCCAACCTAGCCCCATGAAGTCAAGTCTCGACCACCAGGTGCTCACTGGCACATAGTGTCACGTCACTCACTAGCTCCCTGTGACCCAGAAAAGAAAAGCAGGTAAAACAAAAGGATCCTGGACGGATGGATTACATTATAAGACCACATGGAGATGAATAAACCATCATGTTTATGCAGCCTGGAAGCAAGAGAATGATCAGAAAAGTGACTGATTTTATTTATTTATTTTTGTGACTTTACCAGGATACAAGTTGTGAAGGTCGTTGGAGATTGTAAAGTGCAGTGTAAAGTGGTAAAGTGCTGACTTTAGGGGGTTGGACTTGTCTATTTGCAGGCAAGGAAAGGGTGTTTTATTTAATTGACCATACACTAGATGGAGATCAGGTTTTAAAGCCACTGCCGGAAGAGCATGCCTCACACAGTGAAACACAGCTTTGGCTAGAACTACACTTAGTTCAAGCAGACTTTTATTGTCCAGTCGATTTATTCCTAGTTAAATTGCAGCTTGCAAAACGGACCTCACTCTGATTTAAAGATTACTTTACAAAAACGAAGATCATGAGCTCACCATGAAAAACTTTATACTGAGATAATATGTCCAGTGAGACGGGGTGACTTCATAATCAGTGTCAGAAATGACGACCATAAAGAAATGAGGTGAAGCGATCAACCCCACAACCTCACTCCCAGGACAGATGAAAATTGACTTTAGGATGGACGAATCAATGCACCACCCTCCGCTGATTATCCGTAGATCTGCTGGTGAGACAATTATTAAAAGCACCACATTCATTTGCCTGACAACTTGACCTCCAGTGATAACACAAGGAGGACAAACAGCACTTCAATTTTCTTCATTGGCAGAAAAGCTGGATCACCACACGCCACCTAGAGCTGATAAATCTGGTGCACTTTATGGAACCGGGTTAATCTGAATCAATCACTAAAAGAACCCAGTTCACTTGAGTTACTTGTTATTCCCGTTGT
>NC_056509.1:30519613-30523240 GCF_014905685.2 Nematolebias whitei
ATAATTTTAAATAAAAAGCTGGGAGAGTCAGACACTTTCAAACAACCTGAAAACAAACTTACATAAAGAAGAATTTGGAGACCATAAAGCAAAAAGTACAGAAAATATGGAATAAAACAGCCACAGGCAATAAACTGAAAAATCCCTCAATGAAAAGACAAACATAGACTTGAAGATTTATATGTTGCCCACTGCTTAGCATGCCAAAGTTTTAAAGATAAAGAGTATCTGTTAGTGGTGAGAGGATCGATCTAAATATCAATAATATCGATATCAACAGGGTATTGATATTGATCAATACCAGTGTAATGAGATCGATACTTTAGCTTCAGTTTATCTCCTGTATGCTCTGCTGCGGTTTCATCAAAGATGTCAGCCGCTCCTGTCACAGAGCAGGCAGGGCCCACAGAGAGGCTTCTGGGAAAATTTATTTGAACTCAAGGCTTTGCAGGTTGTTTTGTTATTTACACTTTATTTATTGTATTTTCACTAATTATTTTTGATTTTTTAATTATTCTGTTCAAACCCAGAAAAAAAATTCAATTGAGGAGAAATTTTGTTTTATTCCTTTATATCCTAAATATATTTTACTGTTTTATAACATTTGTTGCAGTGTGATAACTTTGCACAGTTTGTTTATTTAAGAAAAAAAAAAAATCTCAAAAAGGAGTGCAACGAAGGGATATTTTTTATTTAATTATAATAGTTTCTGAACACAATGTTTTAATTTATTCTTGAGTGATCGTTGTGTGCACTTTGTTTAAGGAAAAACAATCCAGCCGTCACAAGGTATGGGGAAAATTGTTTGGTTACTGTTCTATTTTTTCAGAAAAAACTTTTCTTATAATAAAGTATTTTTTTATTTACTTATAAACTTTGCCTTAATCCTGAGTTTGAACTAATAAATGATCCAAAGGAAAAATCACAAAACACTTAATTGTCATAAAAATTCACCGTAATTATTTAAAAGCATTGTATTGGTATCAGTATCAGCGATACGGGACCTGTATTTATTTGTATTGATCAATATATTGATCTGACTCTGATAAGTCAGATCTCTCTTGTAAATGAGTCCCTGAGGCTCAATGGGATTAACTTGTCTAAATAAAGGTTAAATGATACCAAATTTTGCAGTATCACACACCTATCTGTTGTTGGGAATGACTTTCAGCTACAACCACGCCAAATTTTAGATCAATATTGACACAAATAGGCAGTCGTTTCTGTTTTTGTAGGGTTGATTAGATTGATAGCCTTACAGTATTTTGCTAACAGACAGCCAGACAAACACCCTGGCAATTACATGATCATGGTGATTACATGAATTACAGCATACAAGTATGAATCACTACAACCCTAAAAATAGTGGCAACTAATTTGCCGTCTTTAAAGTGAAGATAATTCAGAGTTTGTTGATGTTTATAGCTGCAGATTGAAGAATCTGTGGCAACATCTTACCAATAAAAAAAATAAATAAACGTACTGTAATTTAATAAAACTGGCTTTAAAATGCGACAAACATTTTCAGAAGGCACTTTATCTGAGTTTTACTTCTTATATTTACCCTCCAAGTGCCATTGCCTTGTTTTCTTGTCACTCGGTTCGGTCCCTGTTTAGCTGGATCAGTGGTGCATACATAAGGAGAAAATAAAATTAATGAGCCTCTCGGTAAATAAATGAATTTTGACATTCGCCTCCCCTTTTTTTCCTAACTTTCTCTTCAATGCAGCACTTACAGTTTAATCAGTTTTTCATTTAATGATTTCATCAATCTTTAAAAAAAGTGTCCCCCCCCCCCCCCCCCAAACAATTTCACTCAGTAAACCTTTGGATAGACTTGTTTGTATGAAAGCAAATCACGTTCTGATGTGCTGAGACTTCAGCAAGAGTGACTTTGAACAAAGACACTTTCGAGAAAGTGATGAACAAAGCCAAGCTAATGAAATTCTTTCCATACCATTTTGTGTCATTTGTGTAGTTACCTGGCTTGTCCATTCACGAGGAGCCCCTCTTAAGAAAATCGTCCTTTCATTCTGCCAATTTGTAAGGCTAAAGCCAGCTCGTTTTTATCTTGGACCTTGAGGGGAGCTCATTTTGAAGAGATAAAAGGTTGATCATTATCAGGCCCTCGCATTTATCCTTGAATCTGACAGAGTTGAAGTTTAATCAGACGTGTAATCATGCTCAGACTCTGTTGAACACACTTTGCATTCATGCTGGCTATTTAAACGGATGCGCGAATCCCCACTCTTGATTTCCAGCTGAATAGGCGACGCTGAAGCCAAAGATTCCTAATGTAACCTTACAGCGACTGAAAGCTGCCACTGACACCGCCTCATTTTACCTCTATTGTCCTCGTTCATTTACTGTCCGTCTTTCCTTTTACCTTTGATCTTACATGTCTGAGTTCATGAGCGTGTCCTGCTGCAGCACTCACACTCATGTACAAAGAGAGAGGACAGAAAGTGTTGGGCTTTTAGTAAAAAAAAAAAAAAAAAAAAAAGACGCATGTTCAAAAGGTACAGAGACAAAACTGTGTGCAAGCAGAGCGAGGAGCACTATCATCTGTGGAACATCTGCTTGCCATCAAATATGGCATCAAAGGCTGCTTGTTACTTGGATTGCATTAGCCTTCGTGACGTTTCGGCTTTGATACAGCACTGAATTACTTCAGCAAACAAATTGCTCCCGTGCTCGAACGTCTGCACGCCTTGGTCCTCGGTCTCTCTGACAAAACGAATGCCTCTCCGGCTGTCTGAATAATCAAATGCAGACAGCTCACAACAAAACTCCCTGAAGTGAAGACTGTATCGGCGCATTTAAGACTGCAAGCTATTACTGTTGGTCCCGATTCTTGTGAGGGAGAAGGTGAGCTCACTCAGGTTTATCAATACTGTCACTTGAGCAACAGACACTTTGTTTATCTCCTCTCTTAAGGAGTTTAAAGGTGTTAGTGTGAGATAAGCTGAGCTGGATTTGTTGTTTTCTCCAGGGAATTTCACATCGTGTCTCTCCTGCTTTTCTCATCCAGGTACTGATATCAGGTAATGTGGATGTTACACATTTTAAATGGAATCAGCATCTCAGGCCTCTGCCTTTACTTGGAACAGTAGATTATATTAAGTGGTTCTTAAACAATATCTGTTTAGATTAGTTAGCTAGTAGTTAGTCAGATCATAGATGACATTTTTTTTGCTTATATTTTTTTGTGTCTAGAATATTCAAACAAAATGCCAAAACACCCACGCCAGGCCAGTAGGTGGTGAGAATCCATACATCCACCCATCTATCCATACATTTATTTTGACCGCTTGTATCAGCGATCTTGTATTTTGAGTCAATACCCAGAGTTAATGAACATACGTGAGGGTAGGGACGTAGACCAACCGGTAAACAGAGAGCTTTGTCTTGCAGCTCTGCTTCCATTTCACCACAACGGACCAGTACAAAGTCCACAATACTGTGGAAGCTGCAACAATCTGTCTATTGATCTCAAGCTCCATTCTTTCTTCACTCATGAACAAAACCCCTGAGATACATGAACTCCTCCACGTAGATAGATAGATAATAGATAGATAATAGACAGACAGACAGACAGACAGACAGACAGACAGACAGACAGACAGA
>NC_056509.1:30523250-30526550 GCF_014905685.2 Nematolebias whitei
TATATATATATATATATATATATATATATATATATATATATGTATACATACATAAGACCTATTTGCACAGGATTAGTTTTACCTAGGGACCACGTGCTATTTGTAATAATTACGGAGATTGTCTGTGTTGTTAATCTCGTTTGAATTGACAATGTCAGTAATTTGTAAAGGAAAAATTCTTCTGCAAATTACTTACTATATTTTGCTGAACTCTGAGGTCCTGTGATAATACTAATCCAATCTGAATAGTCATCTCTGTGATTTGGACAGAACTGGGCGGGATCTGATATGTAATTAGGCATTTTTTCTTTTCTGGGTGCATTTTCATTTGCTTTTGGCAAAGAAGTCTGCACTGGAGTGCATAAATAACCTTTTGTATCCCGGACCAGCAAAAGCGGATGCAACAAACAAAGAAAAAACCAAGCGGATGTTAGGCAATACGCATCGTGTTAACATCATATCTGGAAGATGTCTGTACATTTAATATAAATCTCAGGCTTTGGCTATCCTGTGCAAATGTGCTAAATAAGAAGCAAATGTTGGGGAGTAATTTATTTATTACATGTGGTCCCTATATAAAACTAATCCTGTGCGAATAGGGCTATACACATCTGAACATACATATACATACACATGTATATATTGTGTGTATATATATCAATATGCTTATATGTGTATGTATGTACATGAGGCAGCACCTAACTGGGCACCCTTTTCCTACTGAGGTAGTGAGAATATGTGAACTAATGATAAATCAAAATGCATAAAAAGAAACATTCTTAGCTTGGCTGGAGACTTTACTGAAACAACTGTAGTGCTTTTTTAAAAATCTTTCTTTCTTTCTCACACTATACAATTTACTCTGTTATTAAACATTTACACAATCAATGGCGACAGGATCAGGATAAAGATGGACAGATGACAAAAAGAGCAGGTAATAACTGCTTTATTGTTATTGTGGTTTCTATGCCACAAAATAATAGTAGGCATATGTAAAACAGACTATTTTGTTTTGTGTGGACAAAAGGTGCAAATTTGGAAGACAAAAAAATCTTAGTTTGAAATAAGAAATGTAATTATTCACATCATTGTGCAAGAAATCGTTTTATGTCCTGGGTTTGACAAATGTGCCAACGCTTATACAAAGAAGAGAGAAATGTTTTTGCACTGATCAACTTTAAAATTAAACGCTGACCAATCAGAGCAAAATGAGTTTTTCCAGTGGGTAGTTTTAAAAAGATGAATGAGTGTTTGAGCGAGAATATTGATTGGCTAAATCATCTATTAGCTCAGTTCAAATGAAAATTTAATTGGTACTGACATGAATAAAATTCAATCAAGTGAAAATAAGAATCTGTCCTTAACTTGCAGTAAAATCCACTTTGAGCAGAACTGTACTGTTTATATTCATTAATGATGATAGTCAGGCAGGAACACTATTGGGGGCTAAAACAGAGCAGGGAATATGAAGCTAGAGAGCACCATGACTTATTAGAAAACCTGATTCTTATTTATTTGCTGATTCCACACACATGGGCAGAACATTCAGTCGTTAACCTGTTATCTGATGACTCGCAGCAGGGATTTCCAATACTGCTTTCTATCCGTGTTTTTAATGTTTCTCTGCTTCATCACATGTGGTTGGAAAGAATGGGTCATTAACAGCCTTCTGCAGAACTTGAGGACACCCTGAAGCGGCGATCTAACAATTAAATCAGGTGTGTTGGAGCAGTGAAACAACTACAACAAGCACAACATCACTGGCTTAAAGTAACACTTTAAACTTGTTTAGTTTTAGTCACTTAAAATGCTGTTCATTTTGGTTCTTATTAAAACACCTTCATTTTGGCTGAATTTATTTTTAAATGTGCGTATTACAACATGATTGTGGATCTTGAGTGGCTTTCATCGGGTGCCAAAGAGAAAAAGGTGTTAATGTTGTTTCATTTGTTTTCACTTTCAGCGGTTAATTATCTGAAGTAGTTGAATTTTATTATATATGTTTTCACCTTTTCTGCAGGTAAAGAAGAGAAAGCTTTCTTTCAGTAGGCGTATATTCATAGACCGTTGTACAGATTATGAGGAGCGCAGGTGTATCATTGACAATGAATTTTAATCACTTGTCCAAGAAGGTGTTACAATGCAGAGGTAATCCTACCCACAAGCCCTGAAATAGAAGCAGCCAAATTCAATTCAAACATCATTAAGTTTATCTTTTCTGATGTTACTGAGTCTAAAACTGTCTTCTTCAAAAAATATTCTAAATGCACTGCTGCAGACTCAGAGACAAATTGAAAAACAGTGTTTTTATTAAAACAAAAACATTTGAACATTTTGTCTCTGAACACAGAAACTGATAAGATTTGACACTGGACACATCAAGAAAAATCAATTTTTTGTTTACTCAGTGTGTTGTGTCTTTAGAGCCGTAACTTGACTTGGCAGATAGTTTGAAAAACAAAAGCTTCCGTTAAAAGGACTGCGCAGATTTTTTCAAAAGAGTTTTTTGGATAGGGACTGAACAATAAATATCCTACATGTTGTAGGCAGCTTCTTGAATGAACTCAGGACAGATTTTTACGAAAGCCCAAGAAAGCAATCAATGGATGTATGTCTACAACTGATCAACCCCATTCAAGATGGCAGCCACAGCTAATCAATCTTAGCTAGAGCTGTCATTTCTAACTCGAATCCGGAGCCCAGCCCCGCCTAACCTGGATTAGGACTGGGCCGGCCATAATAATGTGCTTAATGTGCGGGCCTGTGCCGGGCTTTTTATTGCGCCTGGGATGCACGCGCGTGGCTGACGATCCAATTATATGCCAACATAGCTTGCCATACTATCACCTGCTGCACACGGCCATTTGACCGCATGCTGACCGGCCGGTTGAAAGAGGTAAAAAGTAAAGTTAAGCTTCAGATGGACTAATGTCAGCGATCCATCAGCCCAAATGGACATTCATTCAGGTGCATTCAGCTGCATTCAGCTGCATTCAGCTGCATTCAGCGGCACTCAGCAGACGTGCACGGCTGACGACCCAAACAGGCGAGATCACAAAATATCCGATATGTCAGAGCAGGGTCCAATGTAGGGAGAAGCACGGGGAAGCATTTAATGCACTTTGACGGCTCCTCAGCTCCGATATTCTGCCCCCTTTACTCAGCCACGCACGTCTGCTGACCATTAATACCGGTAATATTCAGTGGAATAAGCAGTCAAAGCTTAATTAAAAATCTTGGGGGATTTTCGGTTTCGGACCTGTAATTACTGTTAATTCGTCGGATCGGGTGGGGTTCGGA
>NC_056509.1:30526650-30529678 GCF_014905685.2 Nematolebias whitei
AGAGCGCCCCCTATAATATTCCAACCCTTATATCTCAATGATATATCATCCGATCTGCACCAGATTTTTATGGCATAATGTGTGACCATGTCTAAACACATTGTTAGTGTTGTTTAAAATTTGACTCAAGTGCGCCCCCTAGATTATTCAAACTGTTATATCTCAGTGATATGTCATCCGATCTGGACCAGATTTTGGGTGCATCATTACTGAGAGCTGATGGACATTTTAGTTTTGTTGTTTAATATTTGACTCAAGTGCGCCCCCTAGATTATTCAAACTGTTATATCTCAGTGATATGTCATCCGATGTGGACCATATTTTTGGTGTGTGATAAGTAAGCACTTAAACACGCAATGGTATGGTGGTTTTACTTTTGACTCAAGTGCGCCCCCTAGGTTAATCAAACTGTTATATCTCAGTGATATATCGTCCGATCTGCACCAGATTTTTGATGCTTGACTAGTGAGGACTTATGGACACAGTGATGTTGTTGTTTAATATTTGACTCAAGTGCGCCCCCTACATAAATCAAACTGTTATATCTCAGTGATATATCGTCCGATCTGTACCAGATTTTTGGTGCTTGATTAGTGACGACTTATGGACACAGTGGTGTTGTTGTTTATTATTTGACTCAAGTGCGCCCCCTACATTATTACAGTTGTTATATATGCTGTTGCAGCTGATGTTAAAGGTTCTGTGAATGCGCACTCCGGAAAATGGGCACGTGACAGTAGCGTGAGCGTTCTCAATGGCGACCGGGAAGAGTAGCTCGAGTTCCCGCGGTCGCCATGAGGCCGCAGCGGCGCTTAGCTGCGAGGGCCTTCAACGCTGCTTGCAGCTTTAATTCTGACTGTTATTGTATTTATTAACATTTTTTATTATTGCTAGTATAGCTTATTTATTGTAAAGAGTGCCTTTTATTTAAAATGTCATCTAAATGGGTCGCTTTTATTTATTTTTATACAAATGTATTGTTTACTTGGCATATTTTCAAAATAAACAAATTTGTAAGTTTTCATTTTGGCTTTTTTTGCACCAAAAATTAACCGAACCGAGCCCTCCCTGAAACTGAACTGAAGCGAAATGTGATTTTTAGCGTACCGTTACACCCCTAGTAGGAAGAGGTGATACCCAGGTTAAAGAAGGTGGGTCTGTGATCCGAAGATCGCTGGTTCAACTCCAAGTACCGATAATATCAAAATGTGGGTGGGATAGGTGAAGCACCCACACCTACCTCCACCCTCATTTACCCCACTCTCGGCCCTTGAGCAAGGCCCTTAACCCCCATCATTTGCTCCCCTGGGCACCCTAGAAGGCATCTCCCTGCTCCACACAGAGGGTAACTGTCTGTGGTTGCATCAGGAAGGGCATCCGATGTAAAAATAATTGCCAAGACTTCCTGTGACTTAGTTCACTGTGGCGACCCCTGAAGAAGGGAGCAGCCGAAAGAAAAAAAAAAAAGCTGAAATTTAATGTGGTAGTAGCTGAGACCAATGCCCAATAAATAAAGAATTTAAAAAAAAAATCAAGATGGCCACCAACGCTCAATTTAAATGGCTTTAACTCAGCTATTTTTACACATATATAGCTGTAATTTGATGTGGTTATAGCTGAGAATGCTCCCTATCACACGTTGTATCCAAATCAAAAATCCAAGATGACCACCATAGATTAAAATAATAAATTACTTTAACTCATTGATATTTTTCGATTATAAGGTGAAATTTGTTATGGTGGTAGATGAGAGCGAAATCAAAAACTTAAAATGGCCGCCATGTGGCAGTCCTCGTCTAAAGTTTCTCCAGGAACTTTCTAGTTAGAATCGGTGTTTACAGACACCACTCAGCTTTTGCCTATGGTTTTAAAGCCCATCACATTTTTCTTGAATTACAGTACAGATAATTATTTACAAAGATATTGGGGGTGATGGCATATTCACAACTTTTCCTGTTCACAAATTGAAAACATTAAACTTATCTTACAACTTGTGGCAGACTTGAACCCAACACATTACTAATCCACATTCCTACTGCAGCTGGAAATGGATGAATCAATCATAGATATATATATATATATATATATATATATATATATATATATATATATATATATATATATTTTTTATATGTATTATTCTGCCCTCCCTCTGGTTGCTAGCCAATTCAATTCAAAAATACTTTATTAATACCAGAGGGAAATTAAATAGACAGATAGATAACTCTTCCCAGTGTTGAAGCATCAATAGGGTTTGCTGAACTTTATTCACCACACCGTTGGTCAGAGTAAAACTGTAAAATATACAAGCATGAAAGAGCTGAAATGACACATGAAGCTAACACATGCTGCCGATAGCTTAAATGCTTATATGCTAACAATAATACCAGACACATATTAAACCACATTTTGGTCAAAACAAATAAAATAAATTACTTCTGACAGCGCGTCGCTAAACAGGAAGTGTTGCCTTATATGGCTTTTGCATCCAGACTCTTTGATGTCATCAATGACATGAGTCCTCACATAAAGTTGAAGGAGGTCGTTGCTCGGCAACGGATTGCGTCACCCAGACGAAAGCGGAAGTGTGTGACATATTTTTTGAACATTATATATAAAAAAGTAGATTGGATGGCTCCGCCCTCCCTTCGCGCTAGCCGTATGCTGGCCGGTGGCGGCGGATATTGCATCCTGGTGCCGCACCGTCCAGCAGCCTGGGGCGGTTGGGTACCCCAGGGGTAGCGCGAGCCACCCGATCTGACATAAACACGGAGCCCTATTTATGGATTTCCCAAGCAGACTCTCTGATGTCATCAATGACATCACAGGAAGCTTATGATAATTTTCTAGAATGTTCTAGAATGTTCAAGAATTGTGCATGTGAGTGGAGCAAAATTGTTTACACAGAGTCCCAGTTACATACAAGAAACGTATTAAAATCTAAAAGAATAACAGATCTGAGAACAAGATCTTATATATGAATTATTATTATTATTATTATTATTATTATTATTATTATTATTATTAT
>NC_056509.1:30529688-30530099 GCF_014905685.2 Nematolebias whitei
ATTATTATTATTATTATTATTATTATTATTATTATTATTATTATTATTATTATTATTATTATGAATTATTAGATATTTGAATTGTATTGACTTGAATATGAATAAAAAAAAAGGTTAGCAAAAAATCCACGACAACGTAGCGGTAGTTGAAAAAGTTTAAGAACACCCAGCAGAAAATATTTACAACATTTTTATTATACACGTGTTAATTTCTTCTTCTTAAAAAAAAAAAAAAAAAAAAAAAAAAGGTAGTCGCTAAACCCAAGATGTCCGGCTTATAGGACGGTTTCCCAGCCACCGCCAGCCCCCCGGGTGACACATGAAGCTAACACATGCTGCCGATAGCTTAAATGCTCATATGCTAACAATAATATCAGACACATATTAAACCACATTTTGGTCAAAACAAAT
>NC_056509.1:30530199-30572112 GCF_014905685.2 Nematolebias whitei
ATATATATATATGTTTTTATATATATATATATTTCGGTGTCAAGTTTTGGTATTGGATGTAACGTGTCACGTGGTTTCAGCACGCAGGCAGGTAAAACACCAGACATATGACAAACAGACTACGTGTTTACATCCAGAGCTGTTATAGAGCTGCCGTACAGCTTGTATGTCTATGGTGCTTGTTCCACCCACAGACGGGGTTCATGTGTGCAGCGCGTTTGGCGTCAAACGGCTTCAATTTATGAGCGGAAAGTTGCTCCGTGTTTGTCTTCAAAGTTGTTTTCAACCAGTTTGACATGACTGTCAACAAGGAAGAGGGCCGGCAATGGAGGAGAGGGCGTACCAAAGAGACCATCTTATCACAAGCAGAACTGGTTTGTTCCACTTTGGAGTAAGCTGTTGGGGGAAGAATCAGTTTTGTTGTGTGTTTCCTTGACTGATGAAGCCTTTTGGATCGAAGGCGGAACATTTCAGCACAAAAAAAAAGAAACTGTCCAGATGACCTGACTGAAAAATGTTGGACTTATCTGTTGAGTTTGTTCCAAATTTTCAGTGTGCCAGGTTTTTCCTTGCAGAAAACGCTGTAGCTCCTGCAAAGTAATTTGCGACTTGAGATTAAACAAAAGAGTATTGTTTAACTTGAGCCATTTGTCTCTGCTCCATCATACAAGTGAAGCTGTGGCATTTACAGAAAGTAACATGATTTTGCACCCTTCCCCACTCCATACCATCTCCTCTACTCAGCTATCTTGACCAGGGATCCCATATGTGATGTTTTTTGGGAAAACATGGGAAGAATAGCCACATTTTGTTAATTAATGTATCCTCAAGCTTGCTGCAGCAACAGTAATTAATGACACATCACTGCAGCAATAGCAGAAAGATAGCATCAAGTCAAAACAGGAAGGCCACATTGCATGACGGAGCACAGCTGCTTGCCAAAATCAATGCCACGACAAAAATAAAGAACCAACGTGCATGTGGATACTTATCTCTGAAGAAATGCAAGGCACATACTTTGTCGAAAGCGTGTCAGCACTTCAGTATGCATACACACATCTCCTTCACATTCGCACAATCACAACTCTCGCCAAATCCAAGCTCTCTCTGGCGGAGCGACTGTCATTCAAATGGGCCCCCTTCCCCCATTAATGTCACCTTCCCTTCGAAGCTGCCTGCGACCGGCAACGTGCTGAGAAAGAGGAGAAGCCAGCCTGGACAGTGCCGCGTCCGATAACGAGCTTCGATTAATGACTGGCGCATGTGTCTGCCGCACTGGCCGTCCTTAAAAACAGACTAGGAGATGGCCTTTAAGAAAATAAATACATTGATTTTTCACCTGACCCTGATAAGGTGGAGATAATTAATGATGACACGAGTGGAAAGTGACTCAATGGGATTGAGCTGTGGAACGTGCAGACACCCCCCCCCCCCCCCACTTCTCAAACTACTCTCACTCTCTGTGTTGGGTGATGCCTCTGGCTGCAGTCTGACCAGACCATAATCACTTGTTTTTCACGCTGCCTGCACAGGTGAAATAGTAATAAGTCTGGCCATCCTGCTAACAATGTGCCAGATTTAGCTGACACAGAAGCAGGGGAAACGTGTGCACGTGCCAGTGCACGCTCTCACACACGATATCTCCTCTGTGAGGTGTCTCTTTATCGGTTTTCCTCTTCATCTCCCTCTCTCAAGCAGAATTGTTGCTTGCTTAAAAGTCAGGGTTATTTCCTTTTAAGTGTGTGTCTGTGTGTGTGTTTACCCCTCTGGTAATTCCTGTCCCGATGGTATCAGTAACTTTAGAGAGGCATGTAATCGGCTCATTCGGAGGTGTAGCTCATTGAAACCTGGGGGGAAGGAGAGGAGGAAAGAGAAAACAGAGTAAAGGAGGAGGGTGAGCTCACTGCTTACACAGAGCTGTTATGTCTCCTAAAACTTCCTCCACCCTGTTCAGAGGAAAAAATATCAACTTAATGTGTCAGAATGTGCGCCTCCCATTTGTGTACATGTTTATTTTATTTTGTTTGACAGTCTGTGTCTTGGTTTGACCCAACTGTCTCTTACCAGTCTACTTTCTTTGCATGTTTCATTTAGTCTCCAGGTTTCATCACAAACATGAGCTTCTTTTCTCTGTAGGTGATTCTGGACACTTCTCTCTGCATACTCCCACCGTTTCCTGACTGTGTTCCTCAGTTAGGGAGTGATAAAAGAGAGAGTTGTCCAACGAGGGAGACAAGTTGGTAATTAATTGTATTTTAGTTCAAGTAAACTAACTGCTTGTTTCTTTTCCTCCATTCTTTTCAGTTTTGCTGCAGTTAGCCAATGATGCATTTCCCAGGGACATGATGCTGGCTTTGTCCTACTTACTGGCCCTGCCTCAGGTAGGCACGCATGCACGCGTGAATGCACACACACCCACATTCGCGTCCTTTAGCAAGCAAAGTGTTATTGTGTTATGGTAAGATCAGCAAATGCTGCATACAGGAAATACAAAAGAGTAAAATGAATATATTTATTTGATTCCTTGCTTGTATTGTAAATAGTTTGCTCTGTCTATCAAAAGTATGACAATGTGAAAATGCTAAATGCTAGCTGCACAATACTCAAATGTAGATTCATTTTTATTGTAAGAAAATAAATAAATATATATTTTGCTTAACAATAAAGGAATAAAAACATTACATATAGAGCCCAACCCTTTGACGCTCCGTGATTTGAAAATATTTAATTTTAGTGATTCATTCAATTGGGTGGCACGGTGGCTCAGTTGGTAGAGCTGTTGCCTCTCAACGAGAAGGTCACTAGTTCAAATCCTGGCCCGGGGCCTTTCTGGGTGGAGTTTGCATGTTCTCTCCGTGCATGTGAGGGTTTTCTCCGGGTACTCCCGTTTCCTCCCACAGACCAAAAACCTGCATGTTAGACTGATTGGTAACTCTAAATTGTCCCTAGGTGTGAGTGAGAGAGTGAATGGTTGTTTGTCTCGTTTGTCTCTATGTGTCCCTGTGATGGACTTGCGACCTGTCCAGGGTGTCCCTCGCCTCCCGCACAGTGATTGCAGGATATGAGCACCAATGATCCCCGGATCCTATAAGGAAGAAGCGGATAAAGATGATGGATGGATGGATGAATGGATTAATTCAAGAGGGTTTTTTTTAGATTCGTACGTCTCAGACAAAAACAACTTTTGAGCGACCCCTTAAATTATTGCTCCCAGTTTTAGTTTAAAGGTATACTGGCTTTACAGTGTCTTCAAAGCTTAAAACATCCTCTTTTCTTGTTATTTATTTTATTATTTTTTTTATATTACCAGCAAATTATGAGCTGATGCTTTATATCCATAAATGTATCCTTTTTTTTTTTTTTTTTTTTTTACCAACTTTTTCCTTTCTGGTTTATGTGGCAGCTGATGCCCATCTCCAGCAGTCACTGTGCGAGAGGCAGGGGACACTCTGGACAGGTCTCCAGTCCATCACAGGGACACATGGAGACAAACAAGACAAACAACCATTCACTTTTACACTCACACCTAGGGATAATTTAGAGTTTCTAATGAATTCAAAATGCTTGCTTTTGTTCTGTGGGAGGAAACGAGAGTAACTGGAGAAAACCGATGCATCTACAGGGAGAACATGCAGATTCAGCACTAACCACTGCGCCACCGTGCTGCCGAAATGCATAATTTACCAAATTTGGGATTTTAAGTGTCCTGATTTGTAAAATTCTCATATTTCTATTATTTTATTTTATTTGATCTTGAGTCCCAATTTTCTATGTGTCACTAAACAGACAATTAATGGTAACAATTCCCCTCAGCTTGTATTTTGGTATCATCCTTTAAATCCAGAAGCAGAACAAAGAAGGATCTTAATCAATGTGCCATTGTAGGTTAATATTTTTGAATTGTCATTACATGGTGAGAATTAAAAACATCACCAAAAATTGTAAGATTGTTCTCAAATACACAAAATATTTACCAATGACTTGCTATAGATTGTGTGTACGCATATTTATTTTTTTCAAGTCCGTCAAGTAGAAAATTTAAGAAACAACAAATGTTAATATATTAAAAAATAATCAAAATGGAAATGACTGAATCTATTCAAACAAAATTAAATATTTAAACTAAGACAGTTGGAAAGCATGCCGGCTAATTTTCATAGTGATTGGGAGAAAAAAAACAGTGTGAATTTATTAGTATTTCACCGTTTATCTAATTTTCTCCCCAATAAATTATTTTAAATTATAGTAATTATTATATATAATTATTATTATTTTAGTATTTCAAAATACCTGTTGTTGGTTTATTAGGACAGTTTGTTATATATCAAATTATATAGCCTGTAAAGGGCAGAGTAGGTCAAATTTGTGATTTTAAAAATGTTTTCATATTGTATCATCAATAAACCACTCCCACTTTTTCTAATCATTGTCATATTGTATTGAACAACCTAGGTTGTGGTCCCGAGCATTTATTTATTTTTCCAATTTGGTATCAATTAACCTTAGTGTTTTTGAGATATAAACATTTTGCAGCCAATCTAGGCAAGTCTAGAATATTATTAATATATACGTAGGGAGTGGTGGCGCAGAGGTTAGAGAAGGTGGGCCTGTTACCGAAAGGTTGCTGGTTCAACTCCTTGGACCGACAAGATCAAAATGTGTGTGGGAAAGGTAAACCACTCACACTTGTCTCTACCCTTATTTGCTCCACTCTGGGCCCATGAGCAAGGCCCCTAACCCCCACCATCAGTTCCCCCAGGAGCCCTAGACAGCAGCTCTCTGCTCCACACAGAGGGCTGTGGTAGCTCGGTGGTCTGTGGTTGCATCAGGAAGGGCATGTGGCGTAAAATCAATTGCCAAGTCTTTATTCGAGTTTGTTCATTGCGGCAGTCCTTGAAGACGGGAGCAGTCGAAAGAGAAATAAATTAATTAATAAATACAAATTTTAATCTCACAGCCTGTCCATTTTTTTTTTACTTGTTCTTAGTCACGTCACCGGGGAGCTGGGACCTCATTTGCAAAAGGTGCATATACACAAAGTATGGCATATGCCTCTTTTCACAAAAACTCAAGAATGAAACGAGTGTGGAAATGTGTGCAGCCTCACACCAACTCCATGGCTGTCATACGACGTTTCTATGGTTATTTGTCCATTGATGACATTTAGAGGTGATGCTGGGAAAGTTAATGATGTGAAAACTATAATTGTACACACCAGACACGCATGAATCACAATTAATACCTCCACATGTATGCAGTTAGATGAGTGGATATAATAAATGCTCAACTGAATGCATGGAAACGCTGCTGCTCTGCAGCTTTGTTCCATTGCCTCTGCGGGCTTGAAAAAATAATTTTAGCATACCCAATGCATTTTTTTTAATAGTGAATACAATTTTCTCATCTTCTACAGCTGGTATAAACTAAATATTTTAAATGCTGTAATAAATTTGTCTATAGTGTATTTTACTAACATGTGGTTCATATATGCAGGTGTTGGATGCCAACAAGTGTTTCGAGAAGCAGTGCCGCTCTGCCTTGTCTCTCCAGCTGGCTGCTTATTACTACTCCCTGCAGATCTACTCCCGCCTCGTGCCCTGCTTCAAGGACAAGAATCACACACTCTACCAGGTCAGTGAGAATAACCGGCTCTGTCTGTGATGAGGTGTTAAGGTTGTCTGAAGCCGTGAAGCTTCATTCTTGCAGACACCTTGACGTGATTTAGTAAAGATCTTAAATTGTCCAAGTGTTGTGATGCAGGCGATAGAAATTCCCAAACACATTCAAAAACTGTTTAAATAAAGAGTGTTCGAGAGCAACAAGTAACTCAGCGAAGGTTGGGACATAATCTACAAACTGTAGGGACTTCCCAGACGGATAAACCTTTTAAAGTTTAAAGCTTTGAGGGTATAAATAAAATGCATACCTGTTTTGAACAGACTGGCTTTTGAAGAGGTTTCACAACACCTAAAATGCTCAGCAGGTTTTAGCTCTTAAGGCCTTATTACCGTTGGAAAGTGGCACAGTGAAATGCCATAACCCAAGCTGAACGTCTGTTACAGTATCGCTGGAGGACAAGCAAAGTGAAGGCCGGTAGGTGGGTGGGCGAGAATGACTTCCATCAGATTCACAGAGATAACAGAGGCTGAATCACACTTGTCTTGCAAGGCAATCATGGTCTGAAGATTACAATTATGAGATAATCTGTCTTGGTTAGGCTTCAAGCTATGTGCTTTAAAGTGCTTTAGGCCTCGGCTCAAATGTTTATGACAAGTTAGCATCAGTTACTGCCTATAAAGAGTGAGTACTGGTGGTGTCAGCACAACAAAAGGTGGCATCTTTGAAGAAGTTCTTCCGCATTAATTGCATCATCGCATGGAGATTATTTCTTAATTTAAATTAGTTAAAACCCAAACTTCAGGTTCTTGTAAAATAACATTTTAGATGCAGCAATAATTTATGCATTCGTTTTGGTGGTGTTGTCTTTGGAAGCTTATTCCAACTGTAAACTTCTCAGCTGGGTCTGTGCAGTGAACTGTCTGGCTTGAGAGGTCTTTACAATTTAAAGTTTAATGCAAAAGAAGATGTATAGAACCAATGAGCTTTCAAGTTCCAATGCTCACAATAGTTTTGTCCTTAAGATGCATCAGAAATGCTGTTTGCACCTTACCTGGCATGAGTGCTTCTACTCCTAAAATATATTATTTTAACTAAGGTATCTGAATTGTTCTCTGCTGTTTTGCCATGTTTTACATTTCTTCTCTGGAGCAGCAGAACATTCAGTTTACTCATAATTGCCTGATTGTCCCTGATTGTCTCATAGGGAGATCCATCTATAAGCACATTATTATTGCTGGATGTTTAATATTTGATAAATCTACACCTTTGTTTTACATTTAGCAAAAAGACCAAATGAATGACTGCATGACCTTATTGGTTGCACCACTGAAGTAAAAACAAAATATAATTCTTGAATCAATACATAAAAAGGGTCAAAATAGATTGGATTTGGGAAATCAGTGTTGATCTCAAGGTTTTATGTTATAACTTTTATTTCATCATGGACACATTTAATTAGCATAATTGGCATTTTTATTTATTTCTTACATTTGTTACATAATATATTTGATTCATCCATATGTAGGAATAGTGATAATATAACTAACTTCATTTTTTTTTATGGTCTTGCTAAATGTAACATTGTCAGTTAATCTCTAATTAAAATATTTTTCCTAGCAACTAAACGAGAAGGCTGTTTTGAGTCAGCAAATATGTTTCATTTGGGAATATAAAAGTTTATGACTCTTTAAAACCATCACAGTGCGCATGCTTACTGACCATTGTCGTGTATAATGTAACATTAGGTACAGTAGATTGGATTGTTTCTGACAAAAAACAAACAAACAAAAAAAAACTACAGTTATTAGATGATAAAATAAAATTAAAAAAATAAATAAAATGCTCTGTGATCAGAAATGAACAACTCTGGTTTTTTTTTACTCTTTTAGTCTAAAACTAAGTGGCTTATTTCTATATTTCTACCTGAGTGCTTTCTTTATATTCTGTGTAAAACAGTCAATGACTAAAGATAGAATGAGTCAAATAACTGGAAAAATAAAAATGGAAAGTTCGGATTTTTTTCAAAGTGAAGTTTTATTCAAATAAAACCACAATTATCACATTTAACGTTTGAACCTAGTTTTATTAATTGTACACTTTTGCTACATTGTTCTTAGAAATTAAACACAAACAAGGTGAGATTTAGAGAAAGATTGACACAGAATAAGGGAAGACAATGCCGCAGAAATGTTTAGGGTGGGGTGAATGGCACCAAAAAATAGAAAAAATGATTCTGACCTTTTTTTTTATTTTTCTTGAGTGGACTGAAGCTCTCAAGAGTTTTAGTTCAGGTAGAATGAGGGAGGTAAAATGTTGAAATAAAAAAGTAGAAGGAAAAAGGCTAGCAGAAGTGGACAAGTGTGTCCCAGCTGAGATTCAAGGTCAGTGCCATGCACAGAAACATACACTCACACATCCCTACCCACACCAGTACACTAACAAGCTACAATCAACGCTACACACACCTATTCACACTGACACACACATTCATCCTTCCTGCATCTTAATGGCAGTAATCACTCCCGAACCTCCTGCCTCAAGTAAAGTTCAAGTCCATTAACTTAAAATATATATACAGCCTTTCCTCCTCTGCACTTTTGTCATTGCACTTTCTTTCTTGTCTTTTAGCTCCTTCCTTCTTTTTTTTTATTTACCAGTTACTTATTTTTTCACTTTGTTGCACTGAAGTAGTGTGCTTGTTATCATTTTGTTCCATGTTTTGCCGTCACTCAACTGCACTGATGAGCTGGTGGCAACTTTTACCTTTAAGGGTGACTGAAGTGAGAAGGAAGAAAATGTTTCCTACTTTTTACTCTTATTTCTTTGGTTTCATTTTTTTTTTTTGTTCAACTTTTTGCTCCTTATAATCTTTCATAATAATTTATTTGGTCTTGCCAGTTTAGGATGAAACATGCAAACTTAGTTTTAAAATGATAAACATTTTAATAATTGTATAAAACTAATACAAGGACAGGGGCAATAAAAGCCTATTGCATTATATCAGATATTTTAGTTGGCGTGCAAACTAGCATGAGCTATCCCAGACTGTTGTGTTTTACCAACTATGACGTGGGATGGCAAGTCCACGCATGTCCAGTCCACTTTTGCTCAAATACCACTAGATATATGATTTCAGTCCTTCTCCACGCTGCAGAAACCTGACATCTGAATGCTGAGACAGAGAAAAGAATATGCACATTTTCAATGACCTTCTACCATCATCTGCTTCAGGTCTACTGGTCCTCCCACACCACAAATGCTGAGATCCTCCATTGAGTCCATGTCTTCATTGGAGATCATGTCTCCATCCTAATGCAGGTTAAGAAGAAGAAATTGAAGCGGTTTGCCCACATAAGCTATTTTTACATGAACATAAGTAATCTGATTAAACGGCCATTCAGAATAAAACTGTTGTAAACGCCCCATTCAGATTATTCTTTGTTGTTTCTGCTCGATCCGAAAGAATTTGTAATTAGAACGAGATGGGTGGTTTATGCCGATTCATAATCCGAACAGTGTGCATGTAAACACTTAATCTGATCATTTTATTCCGATTGTGGGAAAACTGACCTGACTGCGCATGTGCGACCTGTCTACCTCTCATATTTCCACCTGGCTAGATGCTAATATGTTGGGGAAGCAAAACTGGTCGGTGAGTGATACAACATTTCTACTAGAAACTTTGAATGACCTTAAAAGTATCTGTATTACCTGTAGTTCAATCATTAAAACCTGGCGCGGGTCCATTTTGGGCACTCAGGTTTGTTCATCCCGGAAGTAGAACTTCTTCAGTATTTTTGAAGGAGAGTTTACCACTCTGCACGTCTGCACATCTTCTATTCAGAATAAAAGCCAGCTGTATGTAAACGCTTGTTGTGAATGGATTGTGCCCATGTAAAGGATACATTATTTAATCTGAAAACATTTCAATCTGGTCAAATAATTTTGCACATGTAAACATTACTATAGTGAGGACCAAGAGAGTTTGTGGAGTTAACAGTTTCAAACATTCGCTAATGGTAGATAGCTGCCAGATCAATTTCTGTTTGCAGAATTAGTGAAAAACATTCATAAGACAATCTATTTAACCAGACTGATTCTATGCCTCACAAATTTAACAGTTTTGTTCAAATGCTATTTGTACAAAAAAACAAAACAGCATTCCTTGTATGAATGCACATCACCCGCCACCTTTCTTGGCAGAGTTTTAGGCTTAGATCTTCTAATGCTGAAAAAGAAAACTTATAGCTGTTTTGGTTAAACCTTAAAATAAAATTCTGCATGATTTCATGACCTATTGCAAGATCTGTCAGCATGAGTATGTGTTGAGTGAGTCAGCCAATCCCACATCAGACGTTGGTTAAAATCACCAATTTTGAGCTGAGCTGTAGATTTTTTTTTCGAGTTGGCCAAGAATTATGAGCTTTGGCGGTCATCTTAAATTGGTTTGACTGTTGCTTTGTAAATGCAGTCACCGACTGCTTTCTAAGCATTATGGAGTGTGAAATAAAGTAGTTGCTTCAAAATGTTTTGCGTTTGAGGTGTTTTCGATGGCTTCACTCGGCGCTGAAATTGGTCACAGTCTGACTCGCTGTACTTCTCCCTGGTTCTCCAAACTGAGATCGTTCTGCACGCTGTCCACTGCACGTTTGTTAGGGTTACAAACTGAAAACTGCTCAACAAAACCCCAGTTAAAAAAAATAAAAATAAAAATTCACTGTCTCTTTAAGCAAAATCCCACTCTTTGCAGATAGTACAGTTATTTTTGTTTCCATGATGCAGCTTTTTCTTTATCCCATACATTTTGCTTGCCATCGTTCATGTCTTCTGCTCTTTGTTTAGTCTCTTATTCCCCTCCACCAGCTTGTCAAATCTTAGGCCTCTCTTCTCACACTATCTCGACTGCATGCTTTCTACATTTCTCTTGTCCTTTGTACAACTTCCTTGCTTTTTCTTATCTTAAATTTTAGGGCATACATTTTACATTTTGTGATATTTAATTTCAGATAAGTGTGACAGAGTGTGTCTGTGTTTTATACACACACTGCTTTGCATTGCAGATTAGGTTAGCAGAAGGAAAATATGTCACATACCCAAGTGTGTTCTGACGCACGCACATATGTGCATGAACCATCTGTGAGAGTAAAGCTAGTATTTTAAGTATTCCTGCAGGCTAACATGTTTGTGTGCATTCCAGTTTAAGATCTGTTTTCCTGTGACAGCGGGGTGTGTGTGTTTGTGTGTCACGGTGTGTCAAAGTGTCTCCGAGTGTTTCCCGCTCTCTACTTGAAGAGCAGTAAGACTGTCGGAATAACTCTCGTGCTCTTTCAGTTCTCTTGTGACGATCATTTAATTTTATACCCAGGCAATAAGACACCAAATGCTCAAGCCACCAAAATCACCTCGTTGCAAATAGAAACGGGACCCTCGGAGAATCATCTCAAGACGTGTGGTGTGGTTTTGGGGCCTCGATGATTGTTTTAGTGCTCTGCAGATGCATTGTTGTGATTTTCAAATCAAAGCTGCCTTAAAAGGGAACCGTAAAAGCTGAGGCGAAGGAAGTGCTCAGTTAACAATAATTTGCTTTTAAATCATTTTGTGCAGTCACATTGAATGCATTTTGGGTGCTATAGTATCCCAATAAAGACATAAATAAATTGAATTGAGTATACACATCCTATATATTTCATTAATGTTGAGCTCATGCTCAATAATCCAGGTAAAAAAAAAATCTAAACAAAGTTTAGTCAGGTCATCTGGACAGTTTCTGTTTTTTGTTGAGACGTTTCATCTTTCATCCAAAGGACTTCATCAGTCCAAGGAGCTACAACAAACTTAGTCCCACATGCAGCACACTCTCATAGTGGACCAACCAATTTGCTGGTGATGATGGTTTCTGGGGCCCGCCCTCTCCCCCGTCAACTCCTCTGAGGCAGCCATAGCTAAAGTGAATCAAACATCTAAGTTCATGCTCAATAATCCCGTCACTCAGATCAGTCAGTCGGTTTCAGTCGTAAATTATTACCAGAATATACACTCTTCAATATTCTGTATCTCTTCCATACCTCACAAATATTTTTTGTACTCTTGAAAACCTTTACAAAGATGTAATCTACACTTCACGGGGCGGCTGTGGCGAAGTGGTTAGAGCAGTCGTCCTCCGATGCAAGAGCTGGGGGTTCGAGTCCACCAGCAGTCACGTGCCAAAGTGTCCCTGGGCAAGACACTGAACCCGTCATCGCCTCCGATGTGTGTCCCATTGGTGTATGAATGTGATAAAGTATAGTTATAGTAGAGTGCTGTATGAATGGGTAAATGAGGACACGGATTGTAGCGTAGAGAGCTTTGAGTATCTTGATAAAATAAAAAGGTGCTATGTAAGTACAGTCCATTTATCTTCCTTATTAAATCAGCTCTGAGCAGAAAATACTTTTGATCTTCTCGTGATCACCTGTTGACATTTAAGATTTTAAACCCAAAACTCAAATTCTAAAACGTTGTTCTACACAATAACTTGCTCACTCTAAAGAGATTTTTTTTCAAGACTACCCTGAAAAACATCTACTGAAAAAAGCATTGGTGTTGCCGATATAATGCCTCTAACATAGTTGGATATTTTTATGATGACCTGTTAATGACCTGGTCATTAAAGCTAACTTAAAACCTTGTTGACAAAACCATTGTGCCTATTTATCATCAAGAATATAGATCTTGAAATTTTAGCCTTTTTTTCTTGTTGTTTTGAAATGGTTCAGCTCTTATTTGTCTTACTCCTGTAATAGGACCGTCACTTCATTCAGGCAGAGATTGTTGGAGGTTCATCACACTCTATTTAAATTCCTGAAGGAGCTTCCTTATCTTTTATGTTGCATTGACAGCATCGGTTCCTTTCAAATGCAGTGGAAGACTGTTTATAATTCAAACAAGCTTTTAGTCAGAGAGTGCTTTAATGGCATTACGCTTATTTGTTTTTATGTCTTTTCTGTGCTCTTTTCTGTCCGTTTATTTTAATGTTATTTTTCTTATTTTATTGTGATGCACTTAGTGATTTTTACATGAGAAAGAAGCTTTATAAATGAACTTGCTTACTCGTGTATAAAATGCAGTGTTTGGTTAATGTGTTTACTTGCAGTTTGTCTGTGTCTGAGTGATAGGAGTGCCACCGAAAACATGTCAATCTATAAATTATTCAGAAAAATGAATGGGGGGTGAAATGTAGGAATTAATGTGACAAATCTAAATTTGTAGACCCTCTTTTTTTTAAAACAAATAAACACTGCCAAACATCCATCTGGACAAACTCTCAGGTTTCCTTTTCATTTAAAATGTTCTTGTTCAGTGTGTAACGTTATTACATAGCATTCAATATACTCTTAGTTTAATAATCCTTCTCCTGTTCTCTCATCACTCAGTATTTGTTATTTTTATTGTGAAGTTATTATTATTATTTTTTTACATATGCTAGTGTAGATTCTCAGTCATCCAGGACGTGGTAAATCCCCAAATTAAAAAAAGATAAATAAAAAATAAAAAAATCAACTGGACATCCAGGAGGCTTTCTCAGTTCAAAACACTGTGGAGTGTAGAGTTCCAAGTTTTTAAACTTCATAATATGTTCTGTTATGTAAACTAGATTCAGAAGCAGATGAAACTCACTTCCCTTACAATGGAGAGTCATTAGGGTTTTTGTTACTTGGCTCACAAGAGATGTTTTGGTCATACACATCAAGGTGTTATGTTAAAATAGCTGGGTATCAGATTATTGCTCCTTTCTAAGTTTTATAAATCTAAAATCTGAGACCTCCTCTTCTGTTTAAAGTTTATTTTCCTCTTTCTCATTTGATGTGACTAACTTCATCCCTCTTTAAAACCATCTGTCTTCTCTGTCCAAAACATGAATATTTTAGTCCTCAAAAGTGTCCTTGTCCTCTAAACTTATCCTGAAGAGCTATCTCTCTGGTGTTGAGCCATGCGTCTGTGGAGAGGCTGTTCAATAAAGAGGGCTGAACATTTCTCACTTCACTGAACTGCAGACACCACATCGCTCAGTTTGGGTTTGAGGATTCTGTCCTTAAGACGAACCAGCCTCTGTCTGACAGTCCTGTTAGGTTTGAAATGCACCAAGATGTTGTGTTTGGAGACGATTTTTCTGTTTCTTAGATTCTCCAGCAGCAAATGAGTTGGCAGTTATTATTATAGCATTTGTTCTTCTTTCTGTTCCATTTAGTGGTGTTTTGTTTTTTGTAGATTTTGTTGCTGACTTGACAAAAGACCAGTTAAAATATTCAAGTTTGAAGAGAGTTTTTGCTGCTTTTCCTTCAACGTGTTACCCAATGGCATAGAGCAGGGCTATTTAACTAAATTGCGTAGTGGACCACAGCTACTGAAAGTCACAAGCTCGGGGACTGGATATCCAGCAGTTATTGTTATTAGGTAAGTTTGTTTTATGGTTTAAAATCTAGTTTTATTTAAAAATGAACTCATTGGTTGGCAGAACTGAGCTCACTCATGGGCCTGATTTGGCCCCCGGGCCACCAGTTGAATAGCCCTGGTATAGAGTTCTAATGACAAGAAGTTTGTTCCAGTAGGTGGTGAGTCAAAAAGAAGGTCTTGATCTGTGTGGGTTGGTTTTCTGTCTAGGCTTCCGTCTGCTTCCATCTCTTTCTATGTGCATCAAAAAGGGCAATGGGAGACTGGGAAAACTTTCTAGGTCTGATGAACCTCCATTCACTGGACTCCCGATAATCTCAACTGCCATCAGATCTCAATTTATTAATTTATCTTTGGGATGTGGTGGAACAGGAGATTCACATCTTGGATGTACAGATGACAAATCTGCAGTACTTGGGGAGATGTCTTCAGGTGGGTGTTGATCAAAATCTCTGAGAATTGTCTCCAACACCTTGCTGAATTTATTACACAAAGAATA
Organism: Nematolebias whitei; assembly: GCF_014905685.2. NCBI lineage: Eukaryota > Metazoa > Chordata > Actinopteri > Cyprinodontiformes > Rivulidae > Nematolebias > Nematolebias whitei. Next base: position 30,544,748 of record NC_056509.1, read on the forward strand.
AAGGCAGTTCTGAAGGCTAAAGAGGTCCAAACCGCTACTACAATGTGTACTGTACCTAATAAAGTTCCCGGTGAGTGTATGTTAATGATGGCTCTGTGAAAGGGTTAATGAACAGCTTTCTTGTATTTCAACTCAGGCCTGCTTTCATCCCTTCTTCTGAATTTTTCACATTAATTTACCCACCATTGACATTCAAAGTCTTCAGCCGTTACTTTCATATCTGATTATTGTTCCCAGGCATGACGGAGCAACTTATAGCTCAGCGACACAGAGTCTGGGTTTCTATTACTCCCCGAGGCACGCTGAGCTATTTTCCACTTGTTCACAACCGAAGTTTTTATTATAGTGGCTAAAGTGCTCATTTGGCAAATAGAGGCGCTCCTTGTCGTAATTGTTCTATAGTTGTTCACCTAAAGTTGAAAATAAATCCCTGTGTGTGTATGTTTTGATTTTGAGAATTGTTTATCTGTAATTTTTATTCGGCGTATGAGTTTTTCATTAACTGTTTGTGCACTCCGGTGTGCATTAATGTGCATGTCTGTAGCTGCTGGTGTTAAGCTGCTGTGTGGCTTTGTGCTGAGTAATAAGATGGAGATTTTTCACTTAAGCATTTATCTTTGCCTGCATTCGCAATTTTCTCACTTATTGAGTATTGATCCCTAACGCATGGAGTGCCGCTGCACATTTAGAGCTTCCCCAGTGTACAGAAACACGAATGGTTGTAGAGGATATCCCGCTGTAAAAATGGATTATCTCTTTGCACATCTCATTACAGCTACAGCTTCACTACAATTATTGTAGGGTGCCTTACTTTTACTTCCTAAACTCAAATTGAATCAGTGAATCAAGAAAAGAAATTCAACAGTTAAGTGTATAAACCTTTTATATTACTGAATCCAAATGCAACAGTGAACTAAATTGAAGGGAGTTCAGATCTTTTGAAGTGGAGTACTATGTTAAGGTTATGAACAATAATATCTGGTGTGCTATCTTGTCTTTGAACGACCTCAGTTTAGAGAAATGGTTTAATTTGTATCCTTTTGACAAACTAATGGTTAGTTTGAGAGAGGCCAAGACTAGGCCTGTCACAATAAACAATAAATCAATTAATCTCATGATAAAGAAAATTATCGCCCTCATTTTCATTTATCGATTTTATCGTTTCTTCGTGTCTCTCTCTCTTTCTACTGGACACTGCATGACAAAAATTTAAACTCCGGTGCTCTTCACTGACCCCTCCCTTTCTCTTTTCCCTTTAAAATCCACTTTAACGATCCAAAATCGCTTTTTTGGATCGTTAAAAGCAGCTAAACTGAGAATCTAAGCTACGAGCTAAGCTAACAGGCCGACCTCGGGGAAAACCTCCATCTTGTCGAAGCTCCAAAATTCACGGTTGAAACCCGTGCCTTTGTGTAAAAAGTTTTTCTTTGCAAAAAGAAGCTGAGAACTTGTTTACTTATTTTTTATTAAAAGCTTTGTGTGAAAAATGCTATGCTAAAGAGCTCAATCCACACCGACCATCCACCATTTTGAGAACTGAAGAGAGACCGCCCATGTCATGTCAAGGGGCCTCCCTCCCATTTTTCTTAGAGACTCTCGCTCCCTGACTTATGAACTCCTTTGGTTCCATCAGTCGTATACCGCCATCCGGAGGTCAAAGAAATGTACTACATGCAAAACAAATTAAACATTTTTTTTCTTATTTGACAATAATTACTGATTATTGTCAAACTTCAATCAATATTATTGCTTATCGCAATAATTTCCGAGACAATTAATCGCCCAGCAAAGTTTGTTATCGTGACAGGCCTAGTCAAGACCAAAGTAGATGGTTGTTGATTTTTTTATAACTGTTCATGCAAATGCTTATTTTTAATAAAAAAAATATTTCACATTACAAAGTTAATTATGTACACTGCTACATTAACACACTTGTAGCACTGGTGCAGCCTCGAACACTTCTGGCAAGAATTACAAAACAAATCTGCCAGAATAATCATGTAATGTGAAATTGATAACATTAAAATGTTTTTTTAAGTCAGCTTTTGTATGAACTCTCATAAAGGTTTTCAACTGGAGTTGTTTTACGATGGCAGTAATTCTCTTGCATCTTGGCTAATCCGAAGTTTCCTCATATCTCCAAACCAAGGTTTGTGATTTTATTCCATCCATCCATCCATTATCTTTTACCCGCTTCTTCCTTTTTGGGTCACGGGGGTCACCGGTGCCCATGTCCAGCAATCACTGTGTGAGGGGCGAGGTACACCCTGGATGGGTCGCAAGTCCATCACAGGGGACTTTATTCTTTATAACCATTTTTATTACTTTAATGAATAATCTTATACTGTTTACCTCCCGGACTTGCGACCCGTCCAGGGTGTACCCCGCCCCTCGCACAGTGATTGCTGGACATGGGCACCAGCGACCCCGTGACCCAAAATGGAATAAGCGGGTAAAGATAATGGATGGATGGATGGATGTTTACCCCCCCAAAAGAAACGATAAAACTTACTTACCGGTATTATCAACAAGAAAAGCATTTCCCTAACATGATTTAAGGTATTTTTCCATTTTCCTTTTTTAATAAATTTTTTTTTTTGTACATTCATTGCATGTATTTTTTTAATTGAAACCCACATCAGCGTTTAAAATGCTGAATAAGGAACTTGACCTTGGAAGTGATGGACCATTGAGCCAACATCATGTTGCTGAATTGACCGGAATAATGACTGAGATTGAGCAACTTTCCCAATCACAGCAAAGCTCTCTGACTCCAGTAACTTCAGCTTTTTTTTTTTCACACAAATTGTGCACTTGTACAAATTGCACTCTTGTACCACAATCATTAGCAGTCAATATTTTACTCATGGGAGCCTGTAAAGCAGAGTAACTGCAGAGGGCTCCCTATTAAACAAATGTGCACACTGAATGCACTGTTGCAGCTAACTGGAAATGTTTGAGACTAAGTAGTTTCTAAACCTTTGATGAAATTCACAACTTTGACTGCACCATCTCAGTCTTGCTCCTCTTGCTTATGTCTTATTTTGTGATCAGTCCCCTTCATGGTGCATTATAACCCACAGTGCAGCCAATCTTGTTTATGGAGTGATTATTTCTTTACAAACAAGGCCTGGTTTTCCATTTTCTTGCCTTCCCACTAATTATCTGCACATACTGTAAACTCTATTACAGTATTAGTGCTAATGAGGCCACTGACTGAGAAGCTAAACGTTGGGCATGACATAAATACAACTCATTAAGATCATTACTAAAGAGAAGGCATGGCTATTTCTTTTTAATCTCTGTGCTATCATTTGTTTGTAAGGAGTGTTAAATACCAGGTTAATTTATAAAGTTGGTACAATTTTGTGATGTTGCTGCTCCACCCAGTTGATTATGATTGATGCATAACAACATGCTTTGTAAATTCGCTGTGAACCTTTTTCAATATGAGACAATTTATTGAGACAAAAAGTTTATATGTCTGGACTTTACACTACTTGTCATGGTTGGGTATCTTGTTTTTGCCATATCTTCTCATGAGACTTTGTGGGTAGAAATGTTCTTTAGGTTTTTTTTTTCATTCTCTCCTTTTACATTTAAACAAAATTTTAGTGTATTTTAATTTTAAAAAAAAGTTGCTAGTAGTTGTTAATAGTCCCCAAAACGTTCAGTGATAATTTGATACAAACCGCATATTGAAAAGTAGATGCAGCCCCCCTTTATAACATCCACTGTTTGGTAAACTGCATTTCTGAAGTTGTGGTTCCTTTGTTAGGTTTTCCATTTGCTCATGTTCATTGCATTTAGACACAGATCAAAGGCATTTCATTCAATTCAACCTTTGTTTATACAGGTTAGTTTCATTGAGCCTCGACGACTCATTTACAAGAGAGACCTGTTTTAAACAACAAACACAGATGAGGTACAGACAACAATAGGCAATCATAAAAATGCATATAAAATGAAAAGTAGACAAAAGATATATAAAAAACTAAATAAAAGCAGCTAGGTTGTAGGGTGGTGTAGAATACTAAAAACAGGAACATGTCTGCGTTGGTTTTTGCCATGAACTTAGCAGATGTTTAAAGTCCCTTAGAGAGGTCAAGGTCGAGAGCTTCAGATCTTTTTGCAAGTTATTCCAGGAAACAGGAGCCGAGTAGGAGAAGGTCCTTTTGCCTAGTTCAGTCCTCACTGAGGGGACGCTGCATGTAATCATGTCCTGAGAGCGCACGCTGTAGCTGCACTCACGCATTGACGTGTAGGAGGAGATGTATGAAGGCAACAGACCAAGAAGTGATTTAAAGATGAAAATGTACCAGTGGGAGAGTCTGCGTGAAGTTAATGATGACCAGTTAACCAGTGAATACAGGGTGCAATGGTGGGTACGATAGTTACAGCCAGTTATGAATCTTAGTGCACCATGATAGACAGCATCCAACATCTGCAGGGTGCTTGTAGGGGCGTTCATGTAAACAATATCACCGTAGTCGATTGAGGGAAGGAAAGTCGCAGTTATAAGGTGTTTCCTAGTATTCAGAGTTAAACAGGATCTATTTCTGGAAAGAAACCCAGTTTTGCTTTCAGTTTTTTTATTTTTTTTACCAAGTTTTCCACATGAGGCTTAAAAGAGAGATGCGAATTAACCAAGATACCCAAGTATTTATAAGAATCAACAAAAATTTTAATAGCCAAATTAACCACAACTTTTTACTTATTGACATTTTTGTATATTTGTGTCATATCTAATTTTATTTTGACAATCAATGTCCTTTAACCAGAAGAAGCATAAAATTACCCTTTCGATGTTATACACAGAGGCTAAAGAGGATAGTTGGAGTAAATGCAGTAACATTATGATCTTAGTGCCTGTTAATTTAAGGAGAGTTTTAAGTTTTTTTATTTTATTATTTTGTTTTGTGAAGGCTAACAGAAAGAAGTCCCAGCTACGTTGAGCTTACTTCATACAACACTCCTCAAGTTTCACTTTACTACCGGTAGTTACCACAACTTCCTTTTGCTATCATAACCTTTTTCAGCGTACATTATACGGTATGCTGTCCTTTGTCAAACCCTGTTGTGTTTTCACATCTTATCAAAATTTGTTGCTTTTCTCAGTTTCTTTCATTTAAAACAAAGTTTGCTCTTCTTAGTTCACTTGCCTCTGGAGCCTTGTTTGCATGTTGAACCTCCTCACAGATCCCACGCACAGCATTTTAGAAGGATCTGAACCAGTGGACCATTTCACACTGTTTGAACTCCTCAGTATGGAGGCTGCCAAAACCCTGGCCTTCCAGCTCCAAAAAAAGTCCCTGTCCCCTTTCATTTATTAAAGACACAGAAAACCTTGAAGACATCAACCAGATTATTCAAACCTTTTTGCCTACAAAGGATGGCATGACGGCAAACACGATGGGTGGTGGAGGGCTTGATGGTAATGCTCAAACAAAGAAGCCCTGGCTCAGGAACTCACCAGCTATGACTCAGATGTTGAACCAGACATAGGTAGAATTTAGCACTGCTGTAAAAGCCGTAATTTTTGATAACCCAAATAGTTCATAACCAAAGTACATGTATATTATTTACAAAACTCACGCAGTCAAGTGAACTAACTTTAGATAGGCAAACTGTGATGGAAATATGGCAAAAAATAATATTGGGAGAGAACATGTAATTTGAAGCATGTCAATTTTAAGATTTGTTCATTCTTGAGGAGCATCACAACAAGAGGGGAAAAGGAAAACATCTTTGACAATCGCATCCCTTTAAGCTATGCAACATCACATGCAGTTTGTACATTTTCTCTTGAAGACTACACATGACTTTTCAAGGTATTTTGAAATAACATCTATTTTAAGATATTAAGAGGAAAAAAAAAACAAGGAATAGCTTTTATTTTCCCACTTTGAAATGAACTTGGAAGTCAAAAGTGCTTGTTAGGAAGAAGGGGGATTTCAAAGACTGTTTAGTAATGAGGGAGGGGATAAAGACTTTTCAGAAATTCAGGAGAAAACAGTCTTCAGAGGAGTAGCAGCTACAACATGGATAACAAACAGGAGATGAATGACAGAAAGGGGGAGAGTGCAAGCAGTATTTCACCATAAAAGTCCAAGTTCAGTCATGTTCTTCAAAAGTCTGCCTGTCCATCACTGTTTCGACTGACTTTCTTCTCATATGTGGCGCTAACTCTTTTGTGTCACTTTTTTTCTAATCTGAGGGAATTTCAAAATGTGCCTATATAGATTGGGCCAGCTGAGGCGTACACCAAAGTCTATTTTTTTTTAGTTTTTATAAAATACCTCCAAACTGAGTTAATGATTGGAGCTGCTGAAAAACAAGATTGACAACATTTATTCTGAACAAATTAGTTACTGTTTATAGTAAATAGTTTCTTCAAATGTTTTTGACAGAAAAAATGTTAAAGAACTGTAGCGTGTCTGCGTTTTACTTGGATACAGTAGGAATTTTTAAATAAATCGACAATTTAAAATACTTTTGTGGTGATGAGTTTCAGGTGCTTTTTTTTACATCAATATCTGTAAAATTGACCGTTAGAGCAACTTTTGTGTCTGCTGTGGTCAATTAGCTGTGGCAGCCATTTTGAATCAGGTTGACTTGTTGAAGGTCTTGTCTTACAGGGCTGTGACTAGTTGACAACCTTCAGAGTCTTAAGAATGTCTTGTAACATTTGCATCAGTTAAGTTCTTCGCACACAGTCCCATTGCGTAGTTCTGCAGTAGAGCTGTATTTCTGAACACCTGCGAGGGAGCTCTCCTATGTCATAAAATACGAGGCAGAAAAAAATGTTTTCCCACATTTTGCAGCTCAATAAATATCACTTTAATCAGTTGAAGGTGTACTTTGATTTTATTACACCTAAAATTTCATTTTATCCATCCATTGGTTTATATGTTATTGTTCTAACTCGAAACACAAGCAAACACAGACAAAACATGATCACCCACTTCTCAAGTTTTAGCAGCAGGTGATAAATATTAAGTTTACAAAACCATAGTGTTATTATTTTTTATTTTTTGGTAATTTTTTAAGTGTGGACAGAAGTACAAAGCTACATCGACTCCTCGTTGTACAGCTATGTCTCCTGTATTTTACCTGCACTATTCCCCACTATGACTGTCCCTTTCTGACTTATTATTTACACTGGCTTTACTTTTATGGTTTTTCTCTTTGTAACTCTACTCCTCGAACCCTTTTTTATCCAGCTTTTGAACTCTAAATCTGCCACTATGGCTGCCACCGAGCCCCTATCCAAAGAGACACAAACTACAAGCACACAGAAAATAGACCGAGGCAAACACACACCTCGTATTTCAAGCTACACATTTCCAGCAGCCATAATTACCTTATGCAAATAAGATCAACAAATAAACTATTTCCTCCTGCTGGGCAACATGATATAAGATGCCAAAGACTGAAATTTGGGAGCTTATTTAATTAGAACGAATGTGATGAGAGAGACAGGGAGAACACTCTCTTACCACTGCACAGCACTCTCTGTTTTATACGTGTGTCTAATTTCTTATCCCTTATAGACCTGAATCACAGCAGCCAAGATGGTTCTTGGAGCATCAACCCACAATTTCTTGACAAGTAGAAAAAGGAAGCTGTGTTAAATTGGCGGATAGAAGTTGTGCAGCAATAACTGTCGCTAGAAACAAAATTATGACAGTTGAAGCAATCCTCTTCTAACTTTTTACTTTTCATTTCTAAAAATTACTTCAACATTTATTTTTTTTTTAATTACGCCCTCTTTAGTGTGTTATCCTTCTGAAGATTTTAGAATTGACCTAGCATATGGTGTTTGAGTCTCTATTTGTGACATGGTTTAAATCTAATTATTAATGGCAATTTTATTTTGGTCAACATGGTCTGCTGAACCTCCTGTCCCACCACAGGAAAATCATTTTAAATATAAGTTGTTCTAAGGATGTGGGAAAATGGCCTACATTGTGAAATTCTGTTTTTTGTTGGATATACAGTAATCTTAAAGAGAGTCCACATTTTTGTTGAAATCGTGTTCAGTGAAAAAGTTATGAGCTCTTTAAACAACTTGTTTACATAAATAGTTTAATTCAGATTGGTCAGATTCATTCAGAGTCGGTATCTTTATTTGTCATTCACGCCACGCCACATGTGGTACATGTGGTGGAACGAGATTGTGTACTCGGTCCCAGTTACATCCAACAATAAAATGTAAAAGAAAAACGGTAATAAGATCTAAGATATGAACTAAGAAAAACATCAACTAAAAATACACTAAGCACTAGTAGCATAAAAACAATACGCCGAACAGCAGCACAAACATAAGTCTGTGTGAGCAGATGAGCGCGAATGAACACAGCAACATGAAACAGATCAGCAGCAACATGAAACCGATCAGCAGCAAAATGATGTGATTTTTTTCACAGTGATTATTCTGGTTAGAGATTCATGAGTCTAACAGCCTCAGGGTAGAAGCTGTTCCTCAGTCTAGTGGTTCTACACTTAATGCTCCTCAACCTCCTTTCTGAGGAAGTTGTGGATCCTTTGTGTGTGCTGGGTGAGTGGGGTCCTTCATGATGCAGGTGTCCCTCTTCCTGCATCTGGAGGTGTAGATGTCTGTGATGGTGGGGAGGCTGACTCCAACAGACTTCTGTGCAGCCTTCACCACTCTCTGCTGATTGGATTGAAGAGTTAACGACTAATCTGAGCAGGGCCAAGACAGCATTGGATCGTATCCATCTTGAAACAATTGCTCTTAAAGTATTTATATTAAACTATTTATCCAAACTTAAGTTTAAAAATATCTAAAACTAGTAAGCTATTACCTGTTTATAGAATTTCTGCGCTTATAAAGAAGCTAAAAGTCTCTATATACGCGAGACAAAAAAGGAGATGTAAAGGGGACTTCATAGTTTTTGTTTTTCAAAACATCTTTCAAAAACCTTGTATTTTTTATTTATTTCTTTTATTAGGTTTGAACAAAGTACAAAAAGTTTATTCCATGTCAAGAAAAACTGGAAGAAGACTGTCATTTTTAGTTGTATGTAGTTTATATTTTACCATATTTAAAAAACATTTTAGGTAAGCATTTGAAGTAAATTTATACCGGGAAGCACGTGTGCTCTAATGTCACACAGAGTTCTGTAATCAACATCTCGTGCATCAAAGTTTCAGTATCTTTGTATTTATTAAAATTAAGATGATGTCCATTTTCTTCAAAGGCTGATCCAAAGGAGCTGATTCGATTAGTCACACAGCATGTGTCCTCGTATTCTGACTGGCCGGAGGAGCTTCAAAAGTTAATCAGCCAGCTGCACGTGTACAACGAACGTCTGACGGACTTCACCCAAGCCCAGGTGTTACAGGGATTGGGCCGTGGGGTGGACGTACAGCGTTTCAGCTCCGACTCTGATTACAAAAAGGAGACTATTCTTGGCCTCACAGAGTAAGTGTTTATATGAGGGAATTGTTGATAAAGATGGCACAAATAGTAAATTTATGTTTTGTTTGTTTCTTAATCACAATAGTTCCTAACAACAAATCTTTACCTTTTGAAAGACTTGTGCCACATTTGTCTTGGAAAATGCATTTGTAGTTTGAACAGTAAAGTATATGGGTTGCTCCCTTGAAATCTTGCCAAATCTTTTATGCCACTGCCAAACAGCATATTCTGCCATTGATTCTTCATATGAGCTTCTGGTACCACAGGTGCTAATAATCAGGTGCTTGATTGGTGCTTGATTGTCACAGATGCTGACAATCTGGCACCAATCAGGCACCTGATTGTTAGCACATGTGAGCAACTAGTGGCAACCCCACAGTCTGCGACTGAGCTCTATTTTCAAATATGGCAAATATGACACCACAGAATATCTGTCAGAAACTACCTACAGGCTTTGGCAGTAGACAGAATAGAATGGCCTACCTGCAGTCCTGACCTCAACTCAATGAACATCTGTGGGTGTGTTTTTCCAATACAACCACATTCGCTAACTTTTTTCATTCATTCAACCTTTATTTATACCGGCTAGCCTCACTGAGCCACGGGGACTCATTTACAAGAGGGACCTGCTCCAGACAGAACATATAAAGTACCAACAATAACAGTAAATGATGACAACAATAAACAACAGTAAAAATGCTGTTAAAATAAGAGTAGTGTACAAAACAATAAATCAGGGTGCTGTAAAACGGGGTGAAATACTAAAAACAAGAACATATTTGCTTTGATTTTGCTATTGACATTATCAAACGTTTGAAACCCCTTAAAGAAATCAAGGTGGACAGTTTCAGTTCCTGTTGCAAGGTGTTCCAGGTTGCAGGAACGGAGTAGAAGGCCTTTTTGCCAAGTTCAGTCCACACTGAAGGAACGCATGTTGTAACTGCACTGATGACGTGACATGTGGGAGGATATATAAGAAGGTAGCAGACCAAGGAGGGATTTATAGATGAAAATGAACCAGTGTGAGAGCCTATGTGTGATAATGATGACCAACTGACCAAGGAGTACAAGGTGCATTGATGGTACGGTAGTTACAACCAGTTATGAATCTTAGCGTGCCATAATAGAGAGCATCCAACATCTGCAAGGAGCTGGCAGGGGCATTCATGTAAATAATGTTGGGCATTCATGTATGCCACCATAGTCAATGACCGGTAGGAAGGTAGTGGTTACAAGACGTTTTCTGGCATTCAGAGTTGAGCAAGATTTATTTCTGAAAAAGAAACCCAGTTTTAATTTCAGTTTCTTTATCAAGTTTTTGACATGTGGTTTAAAAGAGAGATGTGCATCAACCAAAATTCCCAAGTATTTGTATGAATCTACAAAATCAATAGGAACACCATGCATGGATGAGATAGGAGGAAGTGTTGCTGGCACCGACTTTCTGATGGAAAACAACATCCCTTTGGTTTTGTCAGCATTTAGCACCAGCTTGAGATGGAATAAATCTGACTGAATGATGTCAAATGCAGACTGTAGAAGCTGGGAAACCTTGGCAACTGTGTTGGCTCGGCAATAAACAACAGTGTAATTGGCATAGAGATGCAAGGCTGCGTCAGGAATGTTTAGACCTACATTATTCATGTAATTGTAAAAAGATTAAGACCTAAAACTGAACCTTGTGGCACACCATTGGTGACCGGAGCCTTGTGGAACACCATTGGTGACCTGAGCCTTGTGGCACACCATTGGTGACCGTTAGGTAGCTAGATGAAGTAACGTTATGTCAAACACATTGCCCCCAACCTGAGAGATAGTTTGAGAACCACCCAATAGTGTGATCTGAGAAGCCAGTATCTGAGAGCTTATGGCATAAGATGCCATGATCTACCATATCAAAGGCTGTTTGGACAGCTTTAAACAAATACTTGTTGTAAATGGTATGCCATCTCACAGCAGTGTGACCAAGCTGGTGAGCAGTATGAGGAGGACTTGCCAGGCTGTTGTGGCTGTGTATGGTTAATCCGCATTCTACTGAGGTCGCTATTTAAATGTATTTTGCCAAAATGTCTTGTTTCTTCAGAATTCAATCATCCACTCCAATAAACAACAACAAACAAGAGCCAGTATCAGAATAAGCTGTGCTGCATTGGCAGAGGAGATTTGGCTTTTTATTTTCATGGGTGCAGCCCACATACTCAACCCAGTTGCTCAACCCACAAATTCATTTCCCTTACAAATATGGTACCAGTTAAAGGGAAATAAACAGGCTTTCCAATGGTATAAAAAATGATTGGCAAAGATATTGTTACAACAAAGAAATAATTGATCAAAATACAAGTACCAGTAAATGTGAATATTGATGTGGTGCAAAATATTTTGTTCTGCAGTGGATTTAATGTAGTCGGTGAGGCGTACTTCATTTAGTTTAACAGTTTTACAGCCCATATGCATATGAGTGGGAGTAATTGTCCTCTGAGGGTTCTCAGGATAAAATCTGATGATTTTCTTCCCTTCTTCCCGTCTGCTTGTGTGTCTGTGCTTAGGACACTGGATGACGGTGTGTACAGAATTGCACTGTCGCTGGCGAAGCGCTACAATGTTCCATTGTGGGAGGTCTACATGACTCACCTCGAGTTCCTCTTTACAGACAGCGGGTACACACACACACACACACACACACACACACACAGAAACACCAACACTTTAGCTCTCTCATTGTGTTTTTCCTACCTTTTTTCCTCTTCTTGCTTTGTGTTTGAGCTTATAACACTTCTGTTATCTCCTGAATTTGAAATATTTACCCTGCACACATGTCCCAATAATGCACTTCTGTTTTGAATTAAATACCGTTTAAGGTCTTTACAGTTATTTTTGTGTGAATACAAAATCATCCCTTGTGTATTTTAAATGTTTGAATTGCTCTAGCAGCATTGATTCTGACAGAACTTGCCTACTTGAAAAGCATATTTAAAATACCCCAGAGTTATTGAAACATGTTGCCAATGTCTGTGTTTACGAGTGAGAGGATGCAAGTGTGTCAGAGACAATTTTCATAATTTATTTACTCTCTCACTTCATAGCTTGTGTATCTGACTGGTGCTGCACCTTGCCTTGTTTTAATAGAACGCCATTTCAGCAGAGTTGAGAACTGTGTGTGTTTGCAGGCAAACGTGTGTGTGAGAGATAAATATCCCCTGTCTGAATCTGATATAAGGAAATGGTTTATGGGCTACACTTAGTAATAAATTACAACATACACCTTCCTCTAATACTCTCACAGCTACTTTGTGTGTGTGTGTGTGTGTGTGTGTGTGTGTTGGGGGGGGGGGGGGGGGGGGTGTGGGTGTGTGTGTTCACCAAAATCTCAAGATCATGACAAATCTGTGAAGGCTTTTCATACTATAATCTTGACTAGAACCATCTGCAGTATGTGTATTGATTTAATGGATGGATGCAGGAAATAATATAAACTGTGCAAGAGGGAGAATTTAAAGGGAAAGATATATAGGGATAGAAGAGTGGGTACAAAATGGAATTTTGACTTTTATCGATCCCTGAAGGAAAATTCATTCTTTGAATTTCAGTCATTTGACTTCAGTAGCAGAAGTCCGGGACTTTGCATTGCACGGCACCTAGAAATCGAGTCAAGCTCTGGGTCAAAGTTTAGGTTAACCTTGTCTGTTCCTGTAAAAACAAAAAAATAGCCTTTTGTTTGTCAGGCTTAGTGGGTTTTTTTTTGTTTAGTTTTTTTTAAAATAGTAAAGCAGAATGGACTTGTAACTCTGCATGCATTCAACCAGCTGTGGTTGGGGTCATGACACTCGGACTTTAATTTTGTAATGGAAAAGCTGAAAAGTTTGGCAACAGTCTTTTTGTATAAATCTATAGTGGTAATCCACTAATCGCTAATCCTATAGTAGCCAAATTAACTTTCCTTTTAGCGGATTAGTATTTTTGCAAACTTAGAAAACCTTAGCAGAATTAGCTTCCTCTAAATTTAAATCTGGTAAATTCACGTATGTCAATTTCTTTTAAAGACAGTTATTCACACTAAAAGCATACAGGAGAGTGGTGCTCTACATGTGACAAAGCAATGTTATACTATGCAGAGCTAAGCAATGCTTAGCAGCTTCTGGTCATATTCTCGCAGTGCCTTTCCCCCCTCTATCTTACCGCAAGCAGTCTCTGATTCATGGAAGTAATTCAATTCAATTCAATTCAAAAATACTTTATTAATCCCAAAGGGAAATTATTTGTTGTTGTAACTCGTTATCCTAGTTTCATTAAGAGATGTTATTGATGCTGATGGCTGTAGACAGGAAGGATCTCTTGTAAAGGTCCATCCCACAGTGGATCCTAAGAAACTGGCTGCAGATGCCGTCCGATCCGTCCACCCAGACTCAGCTGGCCTCTCAGTTCCCCCGGGCTGTAGGACTGCCTGAATGCCGGGCAGAACTCCTCCCAGAGCGACGGCCACTCCTCCCAGCAGTCTGCCGAGCTCCTCGTCGCTGCGGACAGCCAACAGTAGGTGCCGAGGGATGATTCTGTTCTTCTGCTGTCATGAGCCATGTTTCCTGCTAGTTCCAGGATCTCAGTGGTCAGGCACTCGAGCACAGCTGGCAGGTAGATGAAAATGCTTCCACAGAACATCCTTTTCAACTCATTTGAGATTTGGGGCTGTAGTTGAGATATTATTTGAACTTTTGAGATGTTAATCAGCTGCTGTTGGTTGTAGAAAACCGCCTTGTTGCCATGGTTACGCATCATAACAAATGTCCAAAACTAAAAAAGTTTCAGTAAAAATCCTTCCAGCTGCACAGCATCCGATACCAGAGGAACCAATCATCCAAAAAATGTGATTTACCTCCAGAAAAAGAGGAATTAAAGTTTCCAAAAGCAAAATCTCAAAATGAAAGTAACAGAGCTGCTCCAACATGCAGCCACCTTGAGCGGCGCATAGTCTGTTTGAATAGTTTCATTCAGGGTTTAGAGCTCACCATAACACTGAATCTGCACTGGTGAAAGTTTCTAATGATATTCTCATGGCCTCTGACAATGGACTTGTGTCTACACCGGTCCTGTTAGACCTCAGTGCTGCATTTGATACAGTTGATCATAATATTCTATTTCAGCGACTTGAATATGTTGTTGGAATTACAGGAACGACTCTAAATTGGTTTAAATCATATTTATCTGATAGATTCCAGTTTGTAAATGTAAATAATAAATCTTGGTCATACAGCAAAGTTAGTCATGTAGTTCCTCAGGGTTCAGTGCTTGGACCAATACTCTTTACCTTATACTCTTTACCTTATGCTTCCAGTAGGTAAAGTTATTGAACAGTATGGGATAAATTTTCATTGTTATGCTGATTATACACAGTTATTTGCCCATGAAACCCAATGAATTCAATTGGCTACTTAGTCTACAAGCATGTTTTAAAGACATGAAAGCCTGGATGACCCTTAATTTTTTCCTTTTGAATACAGACAAGTCTGAGGTTTTAGTTTTTGGACCTGAGCATCTTAGGAGTAAACTTTTCAGTCTTTCGCCCTCCGTGAATGTCATTAATCTGGCTTCCAGCTCTAATGTTAAAAATCTTGGTGTTATTTTTGATCAGGACATGTATTTTATCCCCCACATTAAAAACATTACTAGAACCTCCTCTTTCCACCTGCGTAATATCACTACAATTAGAAACATCTTATCTAAAAGTGATGCAGAAAAACTGGTTCATGCATTTGTCATGTCTAGACTGGACTGTTGCAATGGTTTGTTTGTTTGTCTGTGTGTCCAAAAACTTCTTTAAAAAGTCTTCAGTTGATCCAAAATGCTGCTGCCACAGTCTTAAATGGAGTTAGTAGGAGAGATCATATCTCTCCAGTTTTAGCTTCTCTCCATTGGCTCCCTGTCAAATTCAGAATTGAATTCAAAACCTTTCTTCTAACCAACAATTTCTCAACAACCTAGCTCCATCTTATATTTGAGATCTTATTGTTCCATATTTTCCAAACAGAGCACTTTGCTCTCAGACTGCAGGTTTACTTACTGTTCCTAGAGTTTCCAAAAGCGGAATGGGAGGAAGATCTTTCAGTTATCAGGCTCTTCTCTTGTAGAACCAACTTCCTGTTTCTGTCTGTAAGGCTGACACATTATCCAGTTTTGAGACTGGGCTTTAGACTTTCCTTTTTGATAACTCCTATAGTTAGGGTTGGCTCGTTATGCTGCCTTAAGCTTAGACTACTGGAGGACAAATTGACCTCATATTTCTATCTTAACATGTGATTCTTGACCTGCCATTGTGTATCTATTCCTCCTTCCTGTCCTCTCAAACCCAGCCGGTCGAAGCAGATGGCCGCTTGTCCTGAGTCTGGTTCTGCTAAAGGTTTCTTCCTCATGAGGGAGTTTTTCCTTTTCACTGTTGCTTTCATGCTTGCTAAAGATTAGAGTTCTGCAATGGAGTTAAACTCGAAGCGGTCTGCTCCTCAGATAAATAGTATTAACTTATTTTTTATATGAATGTTTCTGTTCAGTGCCCTGAGATGATTTCTGTTGTGACTTTATGCTATATAAATAAATTTAATTGAAAATTGAATTCATGGTGTCAGTTTATAGCCAATAACAGAGACTTTAACATAAATGTCAAACCAAACCAGAACAGAAAGATAAGATGAAAAACCCATTTTCACACTCAGAAACATTGTTAACCGTCAGAAACTTTGCACACATAATTCCTACCCAGCATGCTTTGCAATGCTCACAATGTCTCTGTGACATGACTATCACACATTTCAACATCTTTACTTTAATACAAACAGATTTAATACTGATAGAATATTGATAATGATGCACAGCAACTTTGTAATTATTAAAAAAAAAATCACCACAAAGAGTATCACTAAAGTGAGTTAATTCATTAAAGTAAATTGCACGATGAGACATCCGACACACACTGAATGCATCATTCTGCTTCAGCCCACTAGAGTCCTGTGCCGCCTCTTTAATTCCGATGGACCAGATTAATTTGTAAGTTTAGCTCTGAATGGGACATGGATGCTTTACCTGTGATTTTTGAACCAATTTGAGTTGTGTTCACTTAAAATGTGGTCGCAATACAGTTTTACAATGTCAGCAACAGCAGTGTAAGATAAAAGTTGGCGCTTTAACATTAACATAAGCAAAAAATGTTTTAATCTGTTTAGCAGTTTAGCATTAGCGAAGCTATCTGTTTTTGGTTAGCTTTGCCCACCACTGTTAAAAAGTCTTCTGTTGATTCAAAATGCTGTTGCCAGAGTTTTAATGTGATTTAATAGTAGAGATTATATCTCTCCAGTTTTAGCTTCTCTCCACTTGTTCCCTGTCAAATTCAGAATATAATACAAAATCTTACTTCTAACATGCATCGCTCTCAACAACCTAGCTCCATCTTATATTACAGAACTTATTGTTCCATACTTCCCTAATAGCACTCTCAGATTGCATTGAGTTTCTTAAAGTTTTCAAAAGTAGAATGGGAGGCAGAGCTTGACATGATCTGATGTTTATGTTGAACCCACGTGCAGGCAGACGCAGGAGACTCTGAGATAAAAAATAAAGAGTTTCTATTTATTTAACAAAAATAAATCAAAAGCTTACAGGGCAGCAAAATTTTCATGGAAATAGGAAATGACGGAGGAACTGAACATGACAGGCTGGGAAGCACAATGCACGGACAAAGAGGAAACACAGACACTGAATTTATAGGGAGACTAATGAGACAGAATGACAAACACCTGGGGTTATTGAGATTGGAGACAAGTGTGACTGGAGCTGACCAGGATGAAAACACTGGGGAGTGCATGTGTAGAATGAACATATGCTGATATATATTCATAAATTAAACGGATTCTTTCATTTTTCTGGACTGTATAATGACGTGCATCTGAATTTAACAAAATGTGGACGGAAACGTTAATTATCTTTGACTCACCAACGACAGTGGGTCATTTATTAACAGAATCAAGTTTAACACATCACACATTTACATTAATTGGCAAAAATTGAAAATAACGGCAGCTTATTTAGCAAGTTTTACAAGGAAGACCATACGGCGATGGTTGAAAACCTTGCTTCCAGCTTCACACAGACATTAACCACACGGCGGTGGTTGAAAAACTTTGCTTCAGACATTTCTAAAAATATCTGGATTAATTTCTTAGCAGATAGAAGAGTTTAAAGATTGAAGTTTAGAGGGAGGGAGATGGTGTGTGTGTGATTGAAAAGTGTTGAACAGAACGGCACCCTCCATTCGACCCAGCTTTCCTCGGTACGCTCGGTAGTGAACTCGACTCATTACCTCTCTGACGATGAATCAGTGGAAGTGGAGCTCCAGTTACGCTACCGGTCCAGCGTCTCCGTAGGATGGCAGAGAACCGTCCGGAGTGGTGGCGGGACTTCGTCAACAACAGTTCACCTCACGAGTGGACTTCACATGAGTGGAGTCCGTCAGAGTTCCACTCAGAGGTGGAAGATGTCATAATCCCCAATACTCGGAAGAGCTTTGAATCATGGCTGGACTTCTGTTCTCCCAAACGACTGGAGCTGCAAACTCTCCACCCGACTCCAACTGGGTTGAACTAGGAAGTACCAACATTTAAAGAGCTCTATTTCCGGTTCATTTGGGAGTTTCTGATTGGTCGATGGACCAAAACAGAGGTGTGTTTTGTGATGTAAGGTGTTATTAAAAGTCAAGGAAAAAGATTAAGATTGTTTAAGAACAGACAGAAGATATTATGAAGAACTCAGACTCCGTGGAGTCAATTCTCTAGTGTCTTGCTGTAAAAGTTAAACATGACATTTCTTTTTCAGTAAACTTGCAGTTGACCGAAACTTGAACTTTGACCAACTTACACACTTGCTCATTTCAAACAGACGATCAAGAAATTGAATCATTACTCTGTAACATATTCCAACTTGATTTCCACTTTGAATGAGGATTAAAAATCGTTATTACTGTTTCACAGTTGATTTGAAAATGAGTAGTTCACTTCAACATTTAAAATGGATTGAACTAACACAATTTGATTATCAAACATTTGTAAAATAGTAATGATAATCGAAAGTAGTCTTCTTTCACTTGATTAATTCAAGAAAGAAAGTCTCAGGATGGGTCAACCTGTATTTCTGGATTCAAATCAATGAAATGACAGCTTCTGTCCCATAAGATCCTTAAGGTCAAGATTTGACCTCAGGCCTAGTTCACTACACATGAAACACAAGAATCTAAACAGAACAAAATACAGATTCCCACAGGTCTTTCTGTTATCGGGCTCCTCTCTTGTGGAACCAACTTCCAGTTTCTGTCTGTGAGGCTGACACTTTTTTTTTTTTAAGACTATGCGTAAGTCTACTTTTTAATAAATCCTATAGTTAAGGTCAGCTTGGGTTTCTAGAGCTGTCGTTTAATTATGCTGCTATAGTCTTAGACTGCTGAAGGACAAATTGACCACATTTTGCTGCTTCCTTTACGTGCGGGTAAGTGCACAACTTGCTATATTCTATACATATTTACTTGCAAAATTATTTAACGCATGAGCCAAGTAAATTATTTTTGCAGCTTGTGAACTGTAACATTATTACCTGAATTACCTCAAATGTCAGCATGCACATTTCAAACTTTGAATGTATAAACTTGACTTCAAAATCTTGTAGTCAACTATGGCAAAAAATTTAACTTCATGGTGTCCTGATCAAATATTAGGATGCATAAAAAATTACAACATGACCAGCAGTGAATTCTACTCATCTACACTGATGTTTGGGGTCTCTGCCCTTAGTTTGTTCACTGAAACTAAAGCATCTTGATGTTCACATGTCAGTTTTACCAGTGGTGGGGCAGCTAACCAAAAAGTTAGCTTCGCTAACCCAAAATTAAATTTCCAACTTGATCTTCACAACAGCTGCAACATTTACCAATTATCAATTACTTGCCCTTTTGATCTCTTGTCTATGCTAAAATGTTCTGCAGAACTGACAAATGTCCACACTTCAACATTATTACACGACAAAAATCTGTCATAGTCACCAAGCCAGCTCTCATTGTAGTTTATGATCTGCACCGACAACATACAGTATCATTGTTCCTCTATTTCATAAATCTTTTTTCAGCATGAAGCCAAGATGACCTCTAAGGGGGACAGATTTCTAGGGTTTTACTCTCTTTTTTTCAGATTATTGTTCTGTTGGTAGTAATGCATTAGCACAGAGTTGGAGGACAATGTGGAAATACACAATCACAATCTCACAATCTGAGACATCTGCTTTAAAAAATAGTTTGTTTTAATAAAGTTCTGAACTTGTTTCTAGATTCTTCTTCTTTCGGCTTTTCCCTCTTTAGGGGTCGCCACAGCAAGTCATCCTCCATCTCACTCTGTCCTCTGCATCCTCTGTCCTCACTCCTACAACCTTCATGTCCTCTCTAACTGCATCCATATATCTCCTCTTTAGCCTTCCTCTTTGTCTTTTTCCTGGCAGCTGCATTTCTAACATCCTTCTACCAGTATACCCACTGTCCCTCCTCTGGACATGTCTAAACCACCTCAGTCTGGCCTCTCTAACTTTATCTCCCAGTTGTTCAACATGTGCTGTACCTCTGATGATCTCATTCCTAATCTCATCCTTGTCACTCTTAAGGAGAACCTCAACATCTTCATTTCTGCCACTTTCAGTTCTTTCTCCTGTCTTTTTGTCAGTTCCACTGTCTCCTGACCATACAATATAGCTGGTCTCACCACTGACTTGTAAACCTTTCCTTTGACCTTTACTGCCACCCTTTATGTCACAAATCACTCCTTAAACTTTTCTCCATCCTACTGGACTCCATTACATTCTGCTTGTTCCAAAGTCGGGTCATGGGGACAGCAGCTTGAGCAGGAAGGTCCAGACATCTCTTTCTACAGTCACCTCAAACAACTCTTCTAGAAGGACTCAAATGTGTTCCCAGGCTAACTGAGAGACTTAGTCTTTCCAATGTGCCCTGAGTCTTCCCCGGGTGTTTCTTCCTAGTCCGACATGCCCGAAGCACCTCCCTAGGGAGTGCTGCCCAGGAAGCATCCTTACCAGATGCACAAAGCACCTCAACTGGCTCCTCTTGATGTGGAGGAGCAACAGATTCACTCCCAGTCTCTACCCGATAGCTGAACTTATCCTATCTCTAATGGAGAGTCCAGCTGCCCTTCAGAGGAAACTCACTTTAACTGCCTATATCCGTGGTCTTGTTATTTTGGTCACTATCCAGAATTTGTGACAATAGTTGAGAGTTGGAACATAAACCAACCAGTAAACAGAGAGCTTTACCTTACATTTCAGCTCACTCTTCACTACAACGGACTGGCTGGCACAGAGTCTGCAATACTGCAGATGCTGCACCAATCCATCTGTCAATCTCACGCTCCATTCTTCCCTCACTCATCACTCGTGAATAAAACCCCAACATACATGAACTCGTCCACTTGAGGCAGAACCTCACCCTCGACCTGAAGAGAGCAATCCACTGTTTTCCAACTGAGGACCATGGCCTCAAATTTGGAGGTGCTGATTCTCATCCCAGCCGCTTCACTCGGCTGCAAACCGCTCCAGTGAGAGCTAAAGATCATGGCACGATGACGCCAACAGGACCACGTCATGCGCAAATAGCAGAGAAGGAATCCTGAGGCCACCGAACTAGACTCCGTCCACCCCCTGGATGCACCGAGGAATTCTGTCCATGAAAGTTATGAACAAGATTGTGACAGCATGGCAGAGTCCAACTCCCACCCAGAAGGGATCCAATTTACTGCCAGCAATACAAACCAAACTCTCACACAGCTTGTATAGGGACCGAACAGCCCATAGCAATGGGCCCCAGTCCCATACTCACGGAGCACCTCCCACAGTGTACCTCAAGGACTACAGTCAAATGCCTTCTCCAAGTTCACAAAACACATGTAGCCTGGATGGGCAAACTCCCATGACCCCTTGAGGACAGTAATGAGGATAAAGAGCTGGTCCAGTGTTGCAAGACTAGGACAGAACCCGCATTGTTCCTCCTGGATCTGAGGTTTGACCAACGATCAGACTCACTTCTCCAGTACCCTGAATAGACCTTACCAGGGAGGCTAAGGTAAGTGATGCCCTTATGTTTGGAACACACCTTCCGGTCCTCCTTTTTTAAGAGGAGAACCACCACCCCAGTCTGCCAATCCAGTGGCACTGCCGTCCACACAATGTTGCGATATCTTGTCAAAAAACTTGCCAAGTACAGAAATATACAAATACACATGCAGAAGGAATCCATATAAATAAAGCAAAGATGAGTGATTACAGCAGAATGTCCCTGAGACAAATCAATTAACTTAAAATGAACATTTCAAAACAATCATTGCGTTGTTAAACTCTGCCTGCATCAACTGTTCACTTGTCTTTGTAGATACTGAACACTTTAATGACTCAAATTCCAGCTATGCGTACTGATATGTCAATGAAGCTGTTCAACAATGTGAATGACTTACAAATGCTGACGTGTAACGAAGATTTTCTTTATGAACTTGGTGTTTTTGTTCTTCTCTGTTTTAATTGCACTCCAGCTGACGCATCAGAATTTTTGCTCTTACATTTTATTACATCTCATCCCCACCGAAAGAACAGAACATTGCCTTCTTTTGCGCATTTGTTCATGTTATACATTAACATATATTTTTCAAAATGTAATACTTTACTAATTAGATTTTCATCTAACCAAACTAAGAAACCTCATTTATGCTTAATAGGTCTTATTATTAAAATGTAGTTGATAAAGTAGTTAAATAAAAATAATCCCACCAAATACAGTTAAATACTTCAAACATGGTCCTGAGCTCCTCATTTTTGTAGCTGTCAGTTATTGGCAGGTAGAGCCTGTTTGGTACTTCTTTGAATGATTATGGGGTGCCATTATTTTTATACTCATCTCAAACCAAAGTGTGTTTTGATTTGAGTTAAAAGAGGAATCTTGGAACAGGTCTGTTCAAGATGGCCACCACAACTAATTGACTTTAGCAACCAGAAACATGGCTGTAACTTAGTCCATTTATAGATTTAGTCCAAATTATATTTTTTAGCTTTGGACTCTTCTTTGAGCTCTATGTCTTGCACAACCTCTTTGCTTAAAACTTTGACAATAACTGTAGGAGTAAACCCCGTTTGTCGTTTAGCAAAATATTTTATGAACCATTGGACAAACGTTATTGAAACTCAAGTTGTAACATTTAGATATGAATGTGATTAAGATGTGAACTGATAATAGTTATAGCATAAGAATAAACTTGACTTGTGCAATCTTTACACTCAAACCAAGACAGGAAGTAGAAAGGTCAGAGGCCAATAAGAGATGTGTTTGTCTCATCTGCCTTTGTAAAAGATGTATTTACAAAAGTAGTAAATATTAACACTCATTGTTAGTTCAGATTTTTTAAACACTGCTTGGTGCTTATTAAATATAATAAAGATGTGAACTTTGATGCTGATGGCCGGGAGTGATTCTTTGATCCTGTGTGGCGTTTTTCTCACCGCTCTTTGCCTCAATGGTCTTTCTATTCCTGGAGCATAATTCTCTTTTATGTCAAGAGAGAGAGAGCGTGTCTGAATAAATATTTGAACATTGGGATGGTCTGATTGCTCTGTTCATGGTTTATTTTGGCATTTGAGGCACAGAGTTATACAGATCTTTGAGCCAGGGAACATGCGCATACCACTTTAAAATAAAATATTGACAAAAATGTTTAGAAATTTCAAAAGTGCTGACATTTTATCTAAATGTTTCCTAGCTTTTTTTCATAGTAGTGGTGACCTCCAACTGACCTTTGACCCTTGCAGTTTCCAGATTTAATGTGGATGGGAATGCTGATAAAATGTTAACTATTTTAAACATGGAAAACAACTTTTAGTATAACATTTCCCCATACACATACTTACAGTAAAATAAAATAATTAAAAAAAACATATTTGAAGCTTTGCTTGTCAGAATTTTTAAGTTGTTTTAAGAACATGGCAAAAACACTCTGCATTCATTCTAATGGCAACGATATGCTGAATAGTTATCTCTGCTCTGTCAAAGCTTTCCTGCAATTTAATTCTAGCTGTCTGATTGCCTCTTCAATTCAATACGCCTCTGAATGTAAGAAATATTACCAAGCTATTTTTGTTTGTTATCTCATGCATCACGTTTAAACCGAATATGCTAATGTAGGACTGGGACGAAGTGTGGAATGAGAGATGAGAGGAGCGGCACACAGATCAAATCAGATTAAATTGGCTTCTTGTTCTGGCTGGCTTTTGAGACAAACAAGAGAAGATTGTAATAACAAGCATCTAATATTACAGCCACATGAGCACAACAAAGATGGAGAGGGAAATTCTATTGTGTCCTTAGAGATTGAGCTGCTGCCAGGGGAGCTGCAGTGGCTAAGCCAGTGTGCAGTAGACTAGTAATAAAGCTATCAGGGAGAAATATGCTCACCAAGGAGACGCTGAATGCCATAGAGAATAAAAAGAAATGAAATGCTCACATCTTGAGCAAAAAAATAAAAAAAATATCTGTTACATTATGAAAAAGGAAGGTATAGTCTTAGCAAGGCTTGGCAGTAAAAACAGAATCGTTAAACAGTTTTGGTTTTCTTTATTTCAACACCACAGCTAAAAAAAAAACCTTTTTTTGAATTATTTTCCATAAGCAGCAGTTTTTCCTGTTCACCTGCTTGTTGCTCTGTCACATTGGAGGTGAAACAAATAAACAATGACTTGTCAGAATTTGATTGGCTACCTGGGTGTGTGAAATAATAAAAAGGAGCACTCAGGACAGGGACAAGAGGAAGACTGAGGGTGCATTCACACCAGCCCTGTTTAGTCCACTTTACTCAAACTCTAGTCCGTTTGCCTAGAAAATCCGGTTTGTTTGGGGAGGTGTGAATGTGTAATCAGACAGGATGGTTAGACTGCACAGTGCAGTGTGAATGCAAACCACACCAGCTGAAAATGTAAACAAATGTTATGAGTTTTGGTCCCAAGTCGAACATTCTATCGGACTATCAGGTGTAAAAACAGCCTAAAGCCCCCAGTATACTCCCACGTACGTACGTCTACGCGTACGTACGCAGAGGGTTCAGACTTCATACTCGGGCGTACACCCTGAGCAGCTGCAGAGCAGCTTCACAGACAAGGGGCGTTTACCTTCGGGACACAATGAGGTCGCCGATTGGTCATTTGCTGACACGCCTACTGGATTGATTGACAGGTCGGAAGGAAAAAACAAGAGCTGGCAGTCTCAGCCGCAGCAGTGTTCAGTGTTGATATGTTGTTAATAAAAAGATCTAAAAAATAGAAACAGGGAGCGCTGGCTCTGCAACCCACATATCAGACGAGCCCACCAGGAAATCTCCAGACCCTCCCGCAGCCATGCTGAATCTGAGTTTAATTCGCTCGTGACAAATTCCTTCATTTCTCACCATTTCAGTCATGGCATCAGTGGAGGAGGAAGAGATCACTTGCCTCTTGGCAAAAAAACAAAAGAAAAGGCCAGATCAGGGATGAAGAAGGGGAGTTTAATACATTGGTGTCGCATACAAAACAGTCCGTCGCCGGACAGTTTATTGTGCGACACCGCGTACACGTACGCGGTCGTAAAAATTGAGCTTTGCCCGGACATGCCCTGGGGGGTATGCTCGTACCTCAGCATACGTACGTGTGTACCTCCGCGGATGGACGTATATGGGAGTATACTGGGGGCTTTAGAGTCTTCACTTTGGATTAGTTGCTCACTCACTTGATTCTAGCCTCATTCCAACTCCTGTGGTGAAGATGATTAGTGTTATTTACATTATTGAGCCTTTTGTCAGCTGTTGCACTGCCGCTGCTTCCTATTTAATTTTTTCATTAGCAAAAAGCCTCCCAGTAAACTACGCTGGAGAGCCCCAGGGAAGCATTGCCCATTTGGATGTTGTCTCATTCTGACAGATAAACCCAATTCCTCTCCGACAGCCACAGATTGCTTAGAGCCCCTCTGAGACCACCAGCAAGCAGCTCTACTTTGCCTTTTTAATCTTTGTGTCTCCCCTTGTTTGACTCTCATTGTGCTTCTCCAGGGGTTTTCACCCCTATTTGTGCTGTTTTTGCAAGTGTTCATTTCATTTCTGTTCTCTCTCTTGGAACCAGTTGTTGAATTTTAGGTCTGTGGCAACACTTGTACTGAAGTTTTTATTTAGGTTTTTTTTTTTTTTTTGCCTCCATTTAAAAGCATTTCCTTCATCAGATCCAAAGCTTCATTTCCCTCCTTCTTCCGTTGCTCTCTTTCTTCTCCTTATTTAGCATGTTTTTTTGTAAGACTTGATCATTTTCTTAGCTGTTTTCTCAGGAATAATCAATAAAATCCTCTTTTTTTTTTTTTCTTTTGTCATGAAGGGCTGTATCTTTGCTGATAAGCCTGCATAGCTCTGCTGTTTCTGCATCGCTTAGAAATGGCTTTGATGCTGGCTGTCCTCTTTTGCCTTGTTGATTAACTGTTTTTTTTTTTTGTTGTTTTCTGTCAGTATTTCTGTTGCAAACTTATAAGTTTGGTGCCATAAACTTGAAGTGTTTTCATTGTAACCAGTGGGGTTTTATTTAACTTTTTTGTTTTTTTGCACCAAAAAGTTTTTCTAGCAGCCTTCATGAAAGCTCCAAACTTGTAATATAATGGATTATTGTCTCGCTCAGTTTTATGTTTTTGTGTATTCATGAACTTGTGGTTTTATTATCTATTCATTTTTTTCCTGTTATTTTCTCCTTATTTTCTCCTCTTCATTTTAGTCTTCCCACCAAAGACATTGAAGCCCGGAGTAATTTCCTCAAACTGTTTGAGACTTTAAAATGCAACCCTGAGGCCTTCTACAGCCACATGACCAAATATGTTCATCCAACTATAGAAGGAACAGACTTGGGCCGCCTGCTCTACTACTACACCTTAATAGAGGCTGCGGGGTGTGAGCCTTATGTTGCCACCACCATAAAGCCGGACTCCCACGTCAAACTGCTGAAGAAGCTTCGAGCTGTTGCCAACGGTAAGGCTTACTCTGTTTATTCTTCTGGAAATGGCAAATCCACTGTGAATGTTCGCAAAAGGAACATAATCTAAAGTCTTGTAATCTAACCTCAATAACTTGCTTAGAACTGCATAACATGGTTTAAACTTCAAGTCCGGTGTCATTTCATCTAATTAAAATCCACCAAAACAAAGAAAGATAAAATAAGTGTGAAAATGTGTTTACAGTAGCCCCTTGCTACTTCACGGTTTTTCAAAATAATATTGGACATGACACACAATTGGCTGATTGATGGATGAGCCACACAATCAGCATGGAATTTTTATTTAAAACAAATTATTTTAAATTATTTAGCACCTGCTGCACCTTCCTGCTGCTGCAGCTGATCAGCTGTTCTCCGTGCAGAGCTGATAAGTGGGCGTCGCCAATAACACTTGCAGGTGGCTGAGAGCAGTCGAGGCACAGAGAGGGAAATCGTGACATTCTGCGCTCTTTTAGAGCGTTTAGAGTTTAGAAACATTGTTTAGAAACATTGTTTAGAATATTGCAAGAGTGTGGCACGGGTTTAAACTGTCATATATACCATGCCATACCATTGTATTTATAGAGCACTTAAAACAGCTTCAAGGCCAACCAAAGTGCTGTACAGACAGAACAACAGGTAACACACAAAGCAATATACAAAATGAAGTAAATCAGAATATAGACAAAAAAACAATGCAGATAATAAATATGACGACTAACCTGTGTGGAGCATAAAGGTTCAAAACACAGATCATCTGGTGTTGAATGCTACTGAATAGTAGTGAGTTTTTAAACGGGACTTGAAAACCGAGAGGGAGGGGGCT
>NC_056509.1:30572512-30615228 GCF_014905685.2 Nematolebias whitei
CCCCCCCACCCCGTGATAAACGGACTACTGTATTGTTATTCAGGTCAAAGAAG
The DNA here is from genome assembly GCF_014905685.2 of Nematolebias whitei. Lineage (NCBI taxonomy): Eukaryota > Metazoa > Chordata > Actinopteri > Cyprinodontiformes > Rivulidae > Nematolebias > Nematolebias whitei. The sequence continues at coordinate 30,572,566 of NC_056509.1, forward strand.
CTTGAATTCAAAGAGGTATCATTGCTGTTATTTTTATGAAATATATATTGTGCTGCTGTTGTTTGTTGTATTGCTTTGCACTAATAGTGATTAGTCTATATCTTAGATTTCTTAGCGTACAGTTTGGTACAGTTTGGCGTCGTTTAGTGTATATCTTAGTTTATATCTTAGCTCCTTATTTACTGTTTCTTTTTACATTTCATATGTTTGCTATTGTTGGATGTAACTGGGACCCTGTGTACACAATTTTGTTCCACTACATGTACCACATGTGGTGCAAATGACAATAAAGAACTTTGAACCTTGAACCTTGAAATCAGGAAATCATGTTGGGGGGGCTATAAACCTGAACTCGGTCCCTCATGACATAACTGACATACAGCTTCTGAATTTCTTCTAACCACATCAACTGAAAGCAAAATTTAAAAATCCAAATCTAATACTTCCCTCTGAAGAAAAGATAAAACACACCTGACGACATCTCTGCTCTCTGAGAGTTACACACTTTATGTTTTATCTCCTTTTGTTCCTTGATCTTATTCTGTCCTCCCCCCCACCCAAATCTGGCTCACGCAACCATTTCTCAAACTGAAAAGAAGCAGGATTGAAACAGACTGCAAACATTTTTTCCGTAAATCAAAACGAGACCCATCCACCTGTGAGTTGCTAGTCAATTGGCCTGACACATTAAGTGCTTCAGTGACACGGTTGAAGCGCGTACTCGGCGAGGACATCGGGACCAGCATGTCACCTGTTCGCCGCTCTGACTGGAGGACTCAAACTTTAGTTGCGTACGGGTGAAAATGCTGTCATTTCTCTGCAAGGTTCAGTAAAGGTCAGTTGGGTGTCAGCTGTGTTTTTACGCCTGGCTTCCTCCTTCTGCTCCTGTTAGCGCCCCAGCTTTAACCAGTGACACATGCCTCTGTTTAACACACATGCTCCAATCACAAACTCTCACCTCTGACTGATCCGCATCAACATTTAAATGCAAATTATCCTAAACTTAAGGCTTTAATCATCACTACTTCATTTCAGAGTATGTTGCGCCAGCTGTTAAGAAAAATAACAGGCAAACAAGCTGCTAGACTAACTATATTCTACATATTTAAGTGAAGGGTTTATTCCTATTAAATTAAAATGATGATAATAAAGTGATGGGTAGAACGTTTTTGACAGTAAAAATATAATAGTTAAAAAAGAACAACTATTGGTACTTGCACAGTTGGCTGACTAATTATAATTTTTCTTGGCATTTTTTCTAGATTTTTGTATATAGTGCGATTTTGGTTATTCTTTGTACTATTTCTTACTAAAAGGCAGAGTAATATCAGAAATCCAATGTTTGTATGGCTTTGACCATGCGTTGGCAAAATAAAGTGTAAGATTTTCTGCTGTTAGTTTCCTGAACAAGAATTAATAAAGTGAGTCCTAAATTTTTGAATCGTATTAAATATAAATTTAACAAAACTTTGCATGTATAACTGTTATGGTCCTGAGATGTCCAGGAGTAAATGACAGAATGCACAACATATGAAGCCCAGACGATTGTGCGTTTAGACCAAACTTTAATCGTCACTCATCTGAAGAAAACGGCAAACTGGGAGCCCTGGCTAAAACGAACAAAAAGAGGGAGAAGTCCAGAATCAGCCAGCACTTGACTGTCGGATTCAGGCTGCTCCCTTCACCCTATGATCCGAGGACTCACCCTACAACCAAAAACTAAAAACACAATGACGACCAGTAACTCCCAGTCCCAACAACAAAACAGCTCAACAAATCAGTAACAAGGTGAAAACTCTGGCATCTCCAACAGGAGCTGGAACGAGACTGGAGAGAAAAGCCAACAACCGTCAGCCCAACTCATTTTAAGCCCCTTCCAGCCAATCAGCTGTCTAAAGAGAGCACATGAATTAATGAGGTATTCAGTAGCTATGTTTACATGGACATAAATAATCGGATTAAAACACCATTCAGAATAAAAATGTCATGTGAACGCCCCATTTGGATTATTCTTTGTTGATTCAGCCTGATCCGAAATAATTTGTAATCCGAATGAGACGGATGGTTCGTGCCGATTCATAATCCGAACGATGTGCATATAAACACTTAATCTGATCATTTTATTCCGATCGTGGAAAACTGACCTGATTGCACATGTATGACCTTGTCAACAACACATATTTCTAACTGGCTAGATGCTAATAGGTCGGGGAAGCAAAACTGGTCTGTGAGCGACAACATTTCTACTAGAAACTTTGAAAGAGTTCAAAATGATCTGTATTACCTGTAGCTCAGTCGGGGAGTGCAGTAACGTCTCCACCATCATTAAAACCCGGCGTGGATCCATTTTGGGCTTCAAGTTTGTTTAAGTTCATCATGGAAGTAGAACTTCTTCTGTGGTTGTTTTAAGGAAAGTTTACCACTCTGTGCACATCAGTACTTCTGTTAGAATAAAAGCCCGCTGCTCGTCGTGAACGGATTGTGCCCGTGTAAACAATACATTTGGATTATGTAATCTGAAAACATTTCAATCCAATCAAAGAATTTTGCCCATGAAAACATAGCTACTCACACACAAATGACACAGGGACACGTCACAGTGACCATCAGCATTACCAAAGATTGTACAGGCAGTAGAATCAGTGCCGCTCAATAGAAGATCGTTCAAAGGGCTAAGTGTACCGTACTAATGAATACCTCTTTAGAATGAAGTTAACGTATATAATCTTTTTATTTTTATTTTTACTAAGTCCTAAAAAATACTGTTCTAAGACAGGTGTTTGCAAATAACCTTTAACTTTTTAACTTTTTATTGCTTGCTGCTCCAAGGCAGGAGATAATGCTTCTGCTTATGTTCATCTGTCATGTTTGCAAATATTTCATGCACCACGGAACGGATTCGATGAAACGCACAGAAAACCCCTTTTTGGATGCACATCTACAACTGATGAGCTTTTAGAATTACAGTAGCCAAATTAAAGGTGGTTGTCAAGCCAAATGACATTAGAAAACCCCAAATGGTCACAATTTTGTTAATTTTACAGATATTGAGCTAAATTTCGGTGTGGTAAAATTCTGACTCATCACGGGTCACATGTTATTTTGCACCATCTTTGTCAGTGGTACTTCTTGACACACCACCATTTTAGTTTTAAACTCTGGTATGAAAGTTAAATGATATTCATTCCTTCAAGGAATGGTGGGTCTTTACTTGAAGTCTTTCACACTCAGTCGTCATTAATAGCTGTTTTTTTTCCCCTATCGGTAAACTGCAATTAGACATGTACTGTTCTGGTGATAGATTAAGTAAATGATCATCTGCGAAGCAGCATAAACTAACATATACACTCACACATGCTAAATTAAATTGAATTATATTCCGATATATCAACTGACTTTTGTGACTTTAACACTTACACGTTCTGCACTGAATCTCTTTGTAAAGCTCCAACACAGTTCAGACATAAAGCCCATTATTCATACGCCCTGCAGTAAGATTGACACACAGGCTGCCACCGTGTCTCCAGAGTTATTACCTTTCTGCTAACATTGCCTCACTCGCTCGTTTGACTCGATGACACAAACACGTGAAAAAGCACACAACCAGATGTGATTATAGAGGCAGACAAACGGTAAAGAGGCAGGTGGTTTGCATCTAGTATTTATCACAGTTTCAGACACAGCACCAGGTGGTTGTCTGAGTTGACTGCGACGAGAGGCTGCTCGGAGGAGATGGAAACCGAAGGAGAAAGGGGAGTGGGTGGGGCAGAGCCAGACAGGGAGAATCAGAGTACATATGTAAGTGCATGTAACTCTCATCTGTGGTTAAAGTGTCTGTCTGGGCCTGTCTGAAAGTATCGCGTGTGTTCGTGTGCTCAATTTGCCAGGCTTTATGTGTGTGTGGTTCCGGTGTTGACGAAGCCCTCCCCACAGACAGGATCGGTGTTTAAATATTTAAAGCTCAGACAGACCACGGTGTTGCCACAGTAATGTGTCTGTCTGCACCGGAGACGAAGAGCACGTTCCAATTTCATACACACACGCTTAAAGGTTGCTGCAGTGGTGGACAAAACACGCACACACAGAGACAGCACTGCTTTCACACACAGGTCACGCAAATTCTTTGTTGTCCACATCAGCCTTTTTATTCTCCCCTGAATGTTTCTCTGTATGCATTTCTAACATGTAATGGATTATTAAACATCCCTTTGCATATAAATCCAACACGCTGCATGGTTTCCTCATGACATATGTAAATACAGCAGTGCAGCTGTGACTGTTTGCACAGTAAAACCTTTACTTTCGGTGCCATGAAGTATTTAATGTTTCTCACACAAAGCAGCTATACACTGTGAGCGCAATTACCAAGCACATCGAAAATCTGACCTTATCGTCTCTTTTTTTTTTTTTTTTTTGCACTTTTTTTCTGACTCCAAAGCAAATAAACTGAATGGCTATTGAATTTAATTTGTTTCTGTTCAACTGCATTTGTCTTTGTGGGAAGTTGTGACCTTAGCAATAAATACTATAATTAAAAGTGTATATAATAATTTAGCTGTTTCATTACTTCCTTTAAAGAGCGCCAAGAGGGAGAATTAGTCAGCAAAGAGAAGTCAGAAACCTCTAAATGTCTTTTTTGGTTATTATAGCACTTTTAACTACATGTTCACAAAGTATCCTATAGCGAAAAATAAAGTAAATTTTCTCATAACCTGTTATTCTCCACTGACATTGTTGTCCAGACCCTTTGCCTGCCTGTTCTTTCTATAAGTCCAAGGTGTCAAGACACATGGTGAAAGTAAAAAAAAGGTAAAAATGTCAACTCCTGAACTGAGCTATAGGACTGAGCCAAAACATTCCTGAAGAATGGCTGTTCTAAAGATTTTCTTCGAGAAGATGAAGTGAGATCGACTCGTTACCTTCAGCTGGACCTGGGCGGCTCTGTAATGGACTCTGCTTCTGGCGGTTATTAAAAAAAAGTGGCTAAACCTGTAACTCGGTTTTTGTGAAAAGCCTAAAATGTTAATTGTTATTGTTAATATTTGAAAATGATCATTTAAACTAATTAAGTTCTTTTGTATTTTTGTTCCCCAATGGTTATGTTTAATTGCATAATTGTGCACACTCGATTAGATCCCACAGGATCACCGACTGTTGAAGGGTCAATTAGATTTCCCACTGATCGTGTTTGTTCAACAGTAAAATGGCTCATAAGGAATACACTTTCCTGAAAGATTGCAAAAATATGTGAACGTAGTGTATTCAATATGTGATAATTAAGGGTGTAATGGTACAAAGAAACCACGGTTCAGTACACACTGTGGTCTTTGAACTGACGAGTCACTGCGCTTTCAGTACAGCGGTGCCAGTTTTTCTAGCAGTGATTGTTGTGACGAGAGTTTTGCCTTCTGGTCTCTTTAATTTCCACCCCAACACTCTCCGAGTAATTCGGCCAGATGTGTCCTTGTGCATTCATAAATTAGGTGGGTCTACAGAACATGGCGTTCCATCTTCCAGTCGGGTGTGATGTAGCGTGGAGCTATCCTTAATTAATTTTCAGTAGCCCCAAATGTTCCTTCATGATGTCTAACACCAAAAGAAGAAGAGTTGTCAACAACAGTAGCTTATACTTTTTATATAAAAGGCTATAAGTGTCCTTAATGCTAACCTTCTGACAAATAAAACCCTAGCTAACACAGCTCTATTACTTTTATTATGTGTTTAAACCTGTGTTGCCGAGAGTGAAGAATGATCCCATATCAGCTGCTATGTATAAATATCAGCAGAAGTTTGGTTTGCACTTGTTTTTTGAAGGCCCTCAAACTGTTAGTTGTTTCAACGCTAATTAAGCATTCGCACCTTTGATTTCCTGTTTATAGTGTCATCCGTATTTTGGATTCATAACTACTTCATATTTTCTGTCCTTTTAGCTATTCAGATATGAAAACATTCGGCTCATTGGGGACGTTATGGCTATGACCTTCAGTTTTGCTTTAATTACATTGTTGCCCTCATAAACCACATTGCTATCTCTTCAAATCCTCCAAAACGTTTTCATTTGAAATCACCTTCAGCATATTTGCTTATTTTTAGAGCTTTTATAGACTGTTTCAATAATTTTTAGCTTATATTTTATAAAATATATTTTATTTTACCTATTAGCTACTATTTTTTACTAATTTTATTTTTTATGCTGTTATGTTTCTTTGCTAAATTTAGCTTTTAGCCTCTGTTTATTTTTTTTTTAGCACATTTAAGCTTTGTTTTGCTACCTTTACTTTTTGCTATTTTTAGCTGTTTTTGTTTTCATCATTTCAGCTTTTGATCTGATTATTTTAACTTGAACAATTTAGTTTCAGTCATTCAGCACTCAGTGTTTATTCTACATTTTCTAGTATTTATTTTTAGATACATTTTAGAAGATCACTGGTTCAACTCCCCATACCAACAACATCAAAATGTGGGTGGGATTGGTGAAACTCACAAACCTGCTCCCTAGATGGCAGCTCTCTGCTCCACACAGAGCGCTGTGGTAGCTTGGTGGTCAGTGGTTGTCAGGAAGGGCATCTGATGTAAAAACAATTGCCCAGTCTCTGTGCGAGTTAGCTTGCTGTGGCAACCCTAAAGAAGGGAGAAGCTGAAAGAAGAAAAAATAAATAAATTACATTGAAAAAAATACTTTTTTTTTTTTTGTCGTAAAACTCTGTTTTGAACCAGCTGTACACAGCTCTGCCATATACTTTTTTTATTGTCACTGTAGTTACCTGTTTTGTGGAAAATGTACCCTGTTGTGTTGTGTGTACCGTGTGTATCTTCCTTCACTACATCTTATAGCTGTGAGGAGAAAACTCATGTCAACACTGTATTCATATGCTCACAAACCTCAGAAGACTTATGTATATGTACATTAGTCTTACAATGGTACAACACATGTACTGTAGAACCTTACATTACTGAAATGTATCTACTGTTATACTAATGGCAAAAGCTATCCTGTGCACAGAGGACGATAAAAGGCCATCAAGAATACCGCTACTTGTTTTTCATTGCTGACGAAAATAATATATTGCCTAAAATTAAAACTGTATTATATTATTTTATCTCTAATGCTTGCAGGTGTGAACTACAAAAAGCTGACTGATGAATCTTCAGATCCACTGGCCACTCTACAACCAGTACTGACCAGTCAGAATGTACTGTCAATCTCCAAACTTGCCAATCGGCTGCCTCTACCTGGCGGTGGAGGGTCAACGGTCTCCCCCAGTTCAGTCCACGCAATATGGCTGCAGAAACTGTTTTGGGAAGGAGACCCACAGCTGCTGAAAAGACTCCCGCAAAGTGATCAAGACTACCTGCATGCTTACGATGCCTGCGCCAAATACCTGGACAGGCTAGTCCCTGCTGACGCCGTCCATTTTGTGGACAGCATCACTTTTTCTCCGGATGCAGTCAAACGTGTAAGCAAAGTCAACACATTGTTACTTTTTTCATGTAAACTAAATGGAGAATTTAATCATGTCTAACAGGAAGTGGTGGGACATATAGACGGTTAGAAACTGTGACACACCCTGCAGCTGGTCCCAGACATGGTTCATATTGTGGAAGAGAAAGTATAGTGGGGATTTTTAGTCCCTACATCAAGCTGTCATATTCCTCACTTCCTACTCTTGATTGTGTAGCTGGTCTTATATGCCCCCGGCTCATTTTCTGAATTGTCAAAAATTGAGTCTCTTCCCAATTTCAGTCATATTATTCTGTTCACATTTGAAGGCTCTGGCCTCAGAAGACGTACCAGTCCTGAATTATAAAAGAAATTATGAAATTTCTCCGAAAATGTCAGCCACATAATTACAGCACTGTGAAAAATGGTCCCGCAGTAGAATTAAAGAGCCTCGGTGCCCCTTATCAATAGTCGCCTGCTGTTCAGTTTTTTTTTTCCTACAGGCACCCCACCAACGCTCCTTTCCATACCTTTGGCATTTTTTCTATGTCTGTTCTTTTTTTCGCCGTGACTTTTAGAGGTTTAATTGATCCCTCTCGACTTCAGAGCCAATTAAACTCCAATTCCCAGCAGGCACTGTTTTCCCTCGGTGGTCTTTAACATGCAGATTACCTCTCAGAAACTGACTGTCCTTTGTTGCTCCCCTCTGTGTCCTTCTGCTCCCTTATATTGCAGCTTTTTTTTTTTTCAAGTCCAAAGAAAAACATCAACCTTTCTTACGTTCAGGACTTCACCTGACCTTTCAGTGCCTCATTGTTCCCCACAACGAAGCTTATCGATTTCTTACAAGGCCAAAGGGTGAGACAGATAACTGGAACTTGTCATACTTCCCACTGGATAGATTTTATGAAGGGAAACCTGAAAGATTTGTAACCCTTCTTTTTTCTATTTCTCAACATATTGATTTTTAGATAAACTTATAGTGTAACAAACCCTCCTTTTGTTAATTTACTTTAAAGAAAATTATGTTTTATTGACTGAAATGAAAAAAATATGTTTGCATTAACATACAAATTTAGATTAAGGATGAATAAATGATTTATTGTTAGTTATTTTGTAAGTCTTAACACACAATAAATATCCATTTAACTACTTTAATTTATTTCAAAACATAGCATTTCTTTTACAGGAGCCGATTTGATCAAAATAACTTTTTAGAATTGACTCAACTTTTTTTATTATTGCTGATGGTTATCAGTTTGAATACATTGGCTAAATACATTTAAAAAAGGAGCATTCCTTAAAGGAATGCACATCGCCAGCCACCTTCATACCAAACTTTTAACCCTATGATTGTGTGCTGTCAGTTAGCACACACAGTATGTTGAAAATGATTTGGTTCCCATCACATTGTAGTTTAGCTTGGTATTTTAGATATGTCAAATTTATGGCCATTTTCCTGTTTACTAAAGTTGATTAGCTTTAGAGGCCATCTTCATTTGGATTGACTCCAAAGGTTGATCAATTGTAGTTGTACAATAGTCCCTCACTCCTTTGCCGTTCGTTTTTCGCAGACACTATCACGGTTTTTCAAAGTATGATTGTGCATGGCACGCAATTGGCTGATTGATGGATGAGCTGCATGATCGGCATGGAATTTTCATTTAAAATAAATTATTTTAAATTATTTAGAACCTGCTGCATGAGAAGCTTCCTCCTGCAGCGTGTCATATCTCCACTCTGCAGAGGAGAAGTGGGCGTGGCCAAGAACGCAGCCGGAGGCACAGGGCTGAAATCATGACATGCTGTCATGATTTCAAAATCTAAAAAAGTTCAATCTGGTCCTCTGGACATAAAAAAAAAAAACAACAAACAAAACAAAGCATAAAAAAAAAAAAAAATGTAGAAACGTTTTGCCTTTCATCCGAAAGACTTATTAGACTTAGTTTAGAAACATTGTTTAGAATATTGCAAGAGTGTAGGAAGGATTTCAAATGTGTTTATATACAGACCATTTCCAAAAATTTAGACTATCATGGAAAAGTTGTTTAACTTCCATATTTCCATTCATAAAGTTAATCTTTAATAGATGATAGATTCACGGCCCACAATGTAAACAATTTCAAGTATTTGTTTGTTTATTTTTACATAATTTGCGCTTCCAGCTCATGAAACCCACAAAAACATGAATACAAAAAATTAGAATACTGTGGAGAAATCAGCCCAAATTTTGCAGGGCATGAATGTTTTAAACTGAGTGTAACACACTAATTCAATTCAATTCAATTTATTTATATAGCGCCAAAGCACAACAAAGTTGTCTCAGGGCACTTTACAGAAACATTCACATACATAAAAAAGCCAATTAGTAAATTTCTCTATCTAAGGAACACTAATCATCTACTAAACTTAAAGCACCTGCACAGGTTTCCCCAGGTGTCATTAAATTGCTTCAGTTTGGTTCAATTGTCTCAGTTCGTTTCAATATGGGGAAGACTGCAGACATAACTGGCCGGAAGACCATCATTGATACCGTCCATTCATTCATTCAACCTTTATTTAGACAGTTTAATCCCACTGAGCCTCGAGGACTCATTTACTAGAGAGACCTGATTTCAACAAAGAAAGATGACAACAATGGACAACAGCGACAACAATAGACAATCATAAAAGAGGCATACAGATTTTTTTTTTTTTTTTTTACAAATTAAAATAAGATGGCAAAAAAGTAGCAAAAACAGCTTGATTATAAGGCGAATGTAGAAAACTAAAAACAGGAACATGTCTGCATTGGTCCCTGCCAGGAGTCCAACAGATTCTTAAAGGCACTTAGAGAGGTCAAGGTCGAGAGCTTCAAATGTTTTTGTAAGATATTCCAGGAAACAGGAGCGGAGTAGGAGAAGACCCTTTTGCCAAGTTCTGTCCTCACTGAGGGAACACTGCAGGTAATAATGTCCTGAGAGCGCACGCTGTAGCTGCACTCACACAGAGACATGTAGGAGGAGATGTATGAGTGGGGCACCCCACTTGTTTAATGGTAGGGGAAACACTGAATAGTCCCTCGCTACTTCACGTTTTTTTAGAATGATTGGACATGACACACAATTGACTGATTGATGGATGAGCTGCACGATCGGCATGGAATTTTTATTTAAAATAAATTATTTCAGCTGTTCTTGAGCAGAGCGGAGAAGTGGGCGTGGCCAAGCGCGCTTGCAGGTGGCAAAGAGCAAACGAGGCAGCGAGAGCAAAATCATGACATTCTGTGCTGTTTTAGAGCGTTTAGAGTTTAGAAACATTGTTTAGAAAATTGCAAGAGTGTGGGAAGGGTTTAAAATGTCTTTATATACACATGTGTGTATATATATATATATATATATATATATATATATATTCCTGGACAAAGAAATATATATAAACTTCTACTTACTACTTGTTCTACTATTCTTATTTGGTGGTTTTTCATTTATCGCAGGGCTTCAGGGTATGGATCCCCCGTGACAAACGAGGGACTACTGTACATCCAAACCATCTGAGAGTCTTAGTAAAATGTGTCCATTGGCTTGTGGTATATAACAGACAAATAGACACAAATGACCTGTACTTGTATGTCACCTTTCTATCTTTTTGTTTAAGATACTCAAAGCTCTTTACACTACAATCTGTGCCCTCATTTACCCATTCATACAGCACTCTACTAGATCTATACAAAGTATAATCAGTGCTTTATCGCATTCATACACTGATTGGACACACATCGGAGGCAATGAGGCATTCATTGTCTTGTCCAGGGACACTTCAGCATGTGACTGCTGGTGGAATTGAACCCCCAACTCATGCATTGGAGGACGACTGCTCTAACCACTCAGCCACAGCTGCCCCACAAACAATAGCATAATTACCTGGCTTTCATGTCGGGGACCAATAATTTTGTTGACTAAGCCAATGTATCCTTTGCTAGGTTAATAACTAGTATTTTGTTTCACTGATATTTCTTTCTCATATAGTTTTATTTTACACCAATCTGACGAAACATTTAAGAATAAAAGTTGTGCCTAAGAAACTATTGTACTTTCACCCATCAAGTTAAAAACAAAACAATTTTCAGCTCTCAGTTAAGTCAGATTTGGTCTAAATTAATTGCGCACATTTTCAGATTTCTGTCTTTTAAAGCCACCTGGATCTGCCTGCTATTCTGAGCGGTTCCAGAGATATGACTTGATATGTCTTGCTAATTGAGCTAACCCCTGGCAAATGTTAACATATTCTAATGAGGATTTCCTGATGTAATTTGAAAGAGGAAACCGCAAATCATACTTGGATATCTGGATTTCCCAGCTGGAAGCAAAAAAAGGGTTTGCTTACTCACAGGAAAAAATAAGACACATTTAAGGGATTTTCTGCTTAAAATCCTTGTTAGTTGTGGGTACTGCTCTGAGTAGTGCTTCAAAACATTCTTTAGGGTTATATTGGGGACATTTTGTTCAAGGGACCAATGAATAAGGTATGCATTCATCAAATTTTGACAAAATGCAATTATCATTAAAAAAAAAGAATGCACCATAGATACTTACTGTATATCTCAACATTGTGACTTAATCCTCTGTTCGACATGACAGGTTGCAGATATTAAAGATGCTATCTGTTTACAAAGCTCAGGAAGCCAAAGAAGGCAGAAATGATCCACATTTTCATATTTTTATACCAACATATGTTGCTTGTAAATACCTGCATGTCGTCCCATTCAGGCGACACAGCTGTGTGCAGTTGTTATGGTACATTCAGTGTGACGGTTCAGATGGTTTGAGTGGAAATATCCAGCAGATCCAGAGGGCTGTGTGAGTGGTGACGTGAGTCAGGTGAATTTTCAGAAGATTTTTGAATGTTTGAGCAGAACTTGTCAGCGCCTGTGTGTTCATGAAGAGAGTAAAACCTCCTACAGCCAAAGGCTCCCCTCTTCTCCCCATGAATGGTGAACCTGCTCTCCTTGAATAAAATCAATCACATCAGGCTGGCGGCTATGATCTCTTTCTCTCTCACACACACACACACACACACACGCTTCTCATACACACACTCACGTTCCTAATGCTATTTTTATCTGGACTGACTGGTTAGCTTCAACACGTTAAGTTTTAAATGAATGTATATAACTCCTGCACCCTTCTCTCAGCCACTTTGTTCCATATGAACCCAATCTCCACCTCTATTTTGCTTTCCTTTTCACGTTTCTCCTCCTTCGCCTTGCTCTCTAACCCCCTATCCATTCTGTTCCTCCTTCCAGCTGAGCGTCCAAGCAAGGTTGGAGGTGATAAAGCGAGCCACCAAAGCCCTGCGCCAGCTGAGTGAGAAGAGCAGGAAGAGAGGAGGTGATGTCTGTGGCGAGCAGGAAGGGACGAACCCAGCAGGAATGACTTTTGATGAGGCTCTCACGCACCTGCAGCAATCTCAGGCCCACCTGCACACTCTGAGTCATGAATTTATTCTGTCGCTCAGAGACAGCCAGCAGGTAGGCCGCATCTGTCAAACATTTCTGCCATTTTTCTTTTTGAGAGGGAACAATTCTCTGTGTGTGAATGTGTGCTGTATTTTACAGGTCATACAAAGCTAAATAAAAATCTACATATTGCTTATTAGGTATATATGTGGACATACTAAATATATTATTTTTAAATACTGGCTTAACTTTCACAATTTTACTAGCATGTTTACAAAAGTCCTTTTACAAAAGATGGGTAAAAATACACAATACATTTTTGGGGGAGGGGTTATTAAGTATAAACATATATATTTACGTCCCGATGCATGCTCAATAATCCAGGTAGATAAATCTAGCAAGGTCAGATGGATTCTTCTTTGTTGAAACGTTTCATCTTTCATCCAAAAGACTTCTTCAGTCTGAGGTCCTGCAACAATCTCGGTCTTATTAACGGCACCTTCTCATAGTGGGTCAACCGGTTTGCTGGTGACAGCCAGATGTAGTTGTTCACATGTAAAAGTACCATCAGCCTAAAACTTGATCGTTAGTGCCCTGATGGCCGCTTGGTATTCACCAAGGGCTGAGTGATACTAGCAATAACAGCATTGTAAGAGGGACAGTTGAACATGGAGGCCTCCACCCCTGTTTAATGATGGATGGTTTCTTTTCACAACAATGGCCTCCTTCACTTTTCTCCATTAAGGATGTGAACATCTTCATCCCTGAAAGAGTGACCACTAGCCTGCAGATGTGTAGACTGCAGAGTCCTGGCCTGATGATGAAACTACGAAATGTTTCAACAAAGATGAATCCTTCCAGAGGATCTGACTCAGTCTTGTTAGTTACATATGTCTACCTTTTATTTTTCCTTCTGGTAAATTATTTTTATGTAATTTGTTCAAATTAGTTGTTCACATTTTATTTAAATGCTTGCCTGATATGTGCACCCCAAATTGTTGCAAAATTAAAAATGTTGTTATTTTTATTAACTAGCTGAAAGGAAATCCATTAAAATATTATTAAAATTATGCCAGGGTGTTCTTGTTACTGTTAATATTTTTAGTCATTAAAATGTTTAAAAGTAAAAATAAAACTAAACTAAAAACATCAAAGTTCATGCTCAGTAATCCTTGTAGAAAATCCAACAAAGTTCAGTCAGGTCATCTGGACATTTTTTTTTGTTCTTGTTGCTGTTGTTATTGAAATATTTCGTTCTTCATCCAAAGGACTACATCAGTTGGAGGAGCCACAACAAACGGAGTCCCACAAGCAGCACACTCGCAAAGTGGACCAAACATCAAAGTGAACTTTGATGGAGTCGACGGGGGAGAAGGCGAGCCCCAGAAACCATTTTATCACAAGCAAACTAGTTGGTCCACTATATGAGTGTGCTACTTGTGAGACTCAGTTTGTTGTGGCTCCTTGGACTGATGAAGTCCTTTGGATGAAGAATGAAACATAACAACAACAAAGAAACCGTCCAGATTACCTGACTGAACTTTGTTAAACTAAAAATATTTAGTTATGAAGAGGCTCAACCCTTTAAAGCATGTAAAATTAATAACATTTGGAAATATAAATGAAAACTTTTAAGTTTTGCATGTGATCGTAAGCCTTCAGGTACTATTTTACACAAATGTGTTTTACCAAATATTTTGTGATTTAATGTTCTCATAAGAAAGCTAGCCCAAAATTTATTTCATTTTAATTTAATAACAATGCTGTTTCTTTTTATAGTGTCAGTTAACATCATTTGACATATCCGCAAAAGCAAACGGGTCCATTTCAAATCTTAAAGTTTAATCAACAAATTCAGGTTCAGTGTTTTTACATACTGTCCAGTTACTGTAAAATGCAATGCAACCACATTCAGTAACGGGAAGAAACTCCCAACAGAGCCAGGCTCAGGATGTGTGGCCATCTGCCTTCACCGGGTGGTGTTTGACAGGACAGAGACACAATCTAACACCGAAGCAGTCGCTTAGGGTTACTTTTTATTGAAAGAGGAACGGAGAACACAAGGTTTACGGTAGTATTTAATTCTTGCAAATACACATTTGGAGAGTAGAGATATTAATGACAGCAGAGTGAAGAAATATGGTCAGTTTGTCCTTCAGTAGCCCAAACCTATAGCAAAAATATCTAAAGTGATAGATCAGATTCACCCAAACCAAATTGAATTATAGGATTTATTCAAATAGATACATTTTTTAAACCTAGTGTTAAAGTTAACAGCATCTTTGAAACTGCTTCTAAAAGTGAGAGGCCCAGTAACAAAGAAACTATAAACCATGAGAAGATTTTCATTGAAAAGTAAAAAAGTTAACACCTAAATCTAAATTTCTTTTCACATCTCTGATAGAACACACCACGGCAAGAACATTTCCTCCAGAAGTAAATTATAGTGCAAGAACTTTGATTTTATATAGTGGAGTCCATCCAGCAAAATTCTAGTTTTTTTATTTTTATTTATTTTTTTATTTTTTATGTAACTTTTAAGAGTTTCTACACTTGTTTAAATATTTTTGCAAAACGGTTCAATTCAAACCACCAGCGTTAAAGTTAACAAACTAAACTACTCAAAAGTTCAGAAATTTTGGACTTCTCTGTTTTATGGATGCATTTTCCAAATATGCAGAATTGAAAGAGAGAGAGAAAAAATCAGTTTAAATTGACAAATGTGTTGAGAGACAGTGTCATTGTTTGACACGTAAATGGAAAGAAATTTTATCAAGTGATAAAGTATCTACAGTCACAGCTTTTTAAATATTTAGAAGAGTCAAATGATTCAAAAACAGAATTATCGTAGACCGTTGTGAATATTTAGCCCTAAAACGTCCTAAAAAATAAAAACTTATGACATTTGCAATTATTATGTACTAAATCTAAATAGACTGAATAAATTGGTTAAAAATACAATCGCCTAATCAGTTAAAATCACTCAGCTCACTAAAATGTTTGAATATGAAATCTTAGTTTAATGAAGCATCGGACATCTTACCTGGACCACACGTCTTTTAACATCTTGTAGGACACCCACACACACACACACACACACACACACACACACACACACACACACATACATACATTTCTCTGTCAGGTCACCTTTAGTTGGACATATGGATGGTGTGTTGGTGAGGTTACTATATTGGTGGTTGTATATTTCTGGGCCGGTTCTGCTCTGCTGAGCTATCTCCAGTCTCAGTGGGACCAGTCAAGGGTATATTGTAAATCCATCTGGACGCTGTTTAAACCGAGCCCCGTCGTTTGGGACAGATACGTTGTGCGCGTTTTATACTGCATCTCATCAAGCAAAGTCACACCAACTTGACCCACTTTAGCCTCACTATGTCTGCCTTTACTGTGCGTGCATGCGTGTGCGTGCGTGAGAACATAAAACCAAACTGCATGCTATGCGACCATGAGACTGCCATGAAAACTACCTCCATCACCATAAAGTACAAGTTGGTGATATTTAGTCTTAACTGTGTTTAAAAGCACATAAATGAAAAAAAAAACTTGTGCAGAGCTTTAAGGGCTCTCGTGTGCACATCCTCACACAGCGGAGTCTCTACATCCTCAATAATGAAACTTCACTTGACTAAGTGATTGCATCTTTAGAGGTTGATAAAAAAAGATACAGAAAGCAGCAAAGGACAGATGGGTAGAGAAAGATGGATAGATGGAGCCCTGTAGGTTCTTCTCTGCTACACTCAGATCATTTATCAACTGTACGTGACCAGTTGCTGCTTTAGCTGCACGGACCTGCCATGAAAACAACAAATTGTTTACAGTAAAATTTGCATAAGATGCAGTTGTGTTGTTCAAACAAGATCAGTGTTCAGTACTGATACCTGCTTAATAATTTGCTCTGTACTCTTAAAAGTACTGCTCTGAAAATTTATTAGAAGAGTGACGTACAATATTATTATAGTCCTTGCATTTCTTATTTTTCCAAGCTGTAAAACTAAAATGGCATGCCAGCTGGTGCAAAAAGTTCCTTACTTTGCACCCAGAACAGCCGGGAGATACCGTATTTTTTGGACTATAAGGCGCAATTAAAATCTTTAATTTTTTTCTAAATTTGACAATTCACCTTATAATCCAGTGTGCCTTATATATGAAAATAGACCCGTTCATTGATATCGCGCCTTATAGTTTGAAAAATACAGTACTGGCCAAACTGTACATAACATTTTTTGGTAAAAATATATGATTTTACACCCGGTTTACAAGTCCAAATCACAGCCTCGGCATGTTCACTGTGAAAGATGTTGTTTTTCAGGAAAAGCCGACCGCTGCTCTGTGATTCTTAATCTTCTGGGAGTTGGAGCAGAAAGTGATAAACTGAAAGCTTGGTTATATTGCACATTCACTTGTCGACATGTCCACTGTACATAATTGGAATATTACCAAAATCGCTTCTTTTTTCCGATTGGGCACTCGTTCTTGACTGAACTGCCAGTGCTGCCATGAACATCAGAGATCACAGTGAAGCCAGTTGACGTCTGTGTTATGGTCAAAGCATATGGGCACAAATTCCAGTCGTAAATACTTTGCACGTGTAAAAAAGATTTGTAGCATTGTAAAAAAATTGTATTTGTAAATATATATTTTTTTTTAAATCACAAGTTGTAAATCTTTTTTACAATCTTCTGTTTACAGATATAAATCCCAAAACTTTGTGTAACTCTCTTCCTGTGAGTTTCATTTTACGAGTACAAATTTTGACCTTAATTTTCCTCCTCTCAGCTCATTGGTCAGTGTCATGTCAGTCGCAAATTTAACGATCCAATCAGAGAACAGATGAGTTTGGCTGTCCGTAGACGTATAGTATATACGTAGACGCCTCGTTGAGCGGGCTGGCCCGCTGCAGCGGTACGTCAGAGCGTTCGCCATATTGAATGTGGCAGATCTGCCAGTCAACCAATACAAGGAAATGGACTGAACTTCATAAAGTACCGTTCTACAAAGTGTTTTAATTTGATGCCCGTCATTCACACACTAATTTGGAAAACAAACGGGCACCAAATAATTTTTTATTTTATTTTAA
The DNA here is from genome assembly GCF_014905685.2 of Nematolebias whitei. Taxonomy (NCBI): domain Eukaryota; kingdom Metazoa; phylum Chordata; class Actinopteri; order Cyprinodontiformes; family Rivulidae; genus Nematolebias; species Nematolebias whitei. The sequence continues at coordinate 30,590,542 of NC_056509.1, forward strand.
CAAAGTTGCAAATCTTTTTTTACACGTGCAACATATTTATAACCAGAATTTGTGCCCATAAAAGCACAACCAATTTACACTTTTGTTGATTGTATTCTTTTTTTTTTTACTTGCCAGCAACTCCTATGAACAATAATCGAGTCATTGAAACGTTCGTTTGTATTCCAAAGTCAACTAAAAAAGTAAAAGCAAAATTCTGTCATTTACGAAAGATTTTCGATCGATCTCTTTTTTTATTTTTTGTAGATTTTTTTAAGCCAAGCTCTAACTTTGTTGTGCACTACTTTTTAAGCAGCTTGCTACCCGATGTTGATGTTATTAGTTTTATTTTTTATGTTTTTGTTTTACAGGAGCAGCTACAGAGATACAGTCAACTTTATGATTTGTCGCGTTCCGAAAGACTAAAGATTTGCGAGTTGGCGGTCGCCATGACAACCGACGGACGGCCTCTGGCACAGATTAAAGAGCTCCTGAGTGTTGCAGTTGGACCCCTCCGCCTGTCTGTCAAAACGGTGCTTCAGGAGGCGGTGAAGAGAGTTGTGGATGCTCTCAGGTACTCTCACAACCTCGGCCTCCATTTCTGCATTTTTCACATATAAAACTCACAAAACACAAAAACATAGTTTAAACCAGTTTTCATATTTGCATTAAAAATATGTCTCATGGAGGATTTCCTGCTGCTGCTGTAATTTCTTCAGTGACTGCCATTCAATCTGTCATTAAATTAATTTATGCATATTTTACAACATATGAACAATGGCACAGTGAGGCCCAGCTGGGCACGAAACGTAGCTCTGAATCATTCAAAGAAATAAATACATTTTTGTACAATTCTTGCTGACAATTATTTTAAATCTTTTATTAAAGACTGGAAGCAGTTGGGAGCAGCTTGAATCGTGTTCATTGATAGGCTGAAAAGTAAACCTAGCTGGGCATTTAACGCTCAGTAAACTTATTTGTGTAAATGGAACAATTTATGTAAACAAGTTTGTCCTTGGAGCTTTCTGAGAAAAAGACTTCCTGACATTCAGCTTTTTAACTCAAGAATTATAAGCACTTTATAAAAAGAAGTGTTAAAAAGTGAATAGTTCGGCACTGAAAACAAGTCCATTAACAATAATCTGTTTTAATTTTTGTGGTACTTTGTGGAAAAAGTCACATTTTCAGAATGTTAAATGTGAATAGTAATTTATTTTGCACTTTTGTAATAACTTTCTGTCACACCTCTACGAGAAAAGTTCACCGATCTACCTTCATTATTTATTTTGTCCTTATTTTGAAAAGCTTCTTTGGTTGAAGTCCTTCCTCGCTGTTCGTAGATGTCTAAATGAGGCTGGATAAGTGAACTCAATGCGCAGCTGAATGTTAATCAAACTGGAAGCTGTGTGTGAGTTGTCTTTAATTGCCTGACAACCTCGTGGTGACAGAAGGACCTTTCTTCTCAGAAACACGTTTTGCACATTCTCATTTCAAAATGCAATTAGAAATCCACATTTACAAAAGCACTGTTTTCTTTATTTCAATGCAAACTTAATACGCAGAAATTACATTGTTGGTTGTAAAAGTACATTAACTCACTGTAATTCAACTCAGAAGGTTATATGTTTTGACACAAAAGTCTTTTTGATCATTTTTATTATGAAAATAGACAGAATGATTGTGTTTTCTTATTGCAGTGAAGCTTTTCTGTCAGGTTTTTCAGATATAACATTATTTTTACATATCGCTCAATTGTTTTTACTGGCATGAGAAAAAATCAAGGTGTTCAGTGAATCTCTTTAGTCTTTATCCATTTTTAAATTCATTATAACTGCTTGTCAAACATTATTATCGTCAACATGCACCGTTTTCACTATTGTCTTGTTAGATTATGCACGTTTTGTACAGAAAAATGCTTATTTTAAGACCTGTATACAAATGAATAACAGGCTTGCAATCAGGCCACCTAAACAAACCACCTACAACCGGATGTTTGCTTGAGGTTGTCGGTGAATCTACGGTATATTTGTCTGATTTGGGCTCATCGGGCTGTTGGGGGAAAAACAGTCAAAAGAAATGCCTGAAGAGTTGAACTGACTGTACAGAAGCTGTTTGTGGGAGTCGACATTGAAAAGGAAGGAGATGATTCATGCTGACATGCCTGCAGAGCTGCTCGTTTTAAGAGCCATGGCAAATACATGGATATTGTATGACTCAGCGAGTGGTCATTACTGAGGTTAGTGGAGGAAAAAAAACAATGAAGTAAACAGATTTTAGCTTGTTGCTATGGCTCAGAATGAAGGCAACTGTATTGTTGTCCTTTTTTTAGCCCGGAGAACCTTGTCTTGCCATAACACTGATGGAACAATGAGCTGGGTTTTACACACACAGCCAGATACCATCGGGCCATCTGATTGGCTTGATAAATGAGCACCAATCACCTTGATTATATTCCTGCCTCATTTCCTGCTTTTTTATGGCTGCTCAATGGTGCAGAGTGCAGATTAATGGCACTTGCATTACCACACCAGCAGAAAATAATCGTTCACGTGCACACACCACCGCTGATTTGTATTTGTGCAAACTCTATGTAATAAACACCCCTCACACACAAACACACACGCTGACTTGAATGCACACTCTTTTTTATTTTTCTCAGATTCATTATCTTCCTATAATTAATGCAGCCTGATACAGCTGTTCTTGTAAATGTACTGTTTGAGGACTTTGCATTGATGTCCATTCATTTTCTATAGCCTAACCCTGACCCTTACCCTAAATCTAACCATTACTAGTACATGCCTAACCCTAATCCATACACAAATCACACCTTAGTCCTAAACCTAACCCCTAATCCCACAATGAGACTTCTCCTTATGGGGACCTGGCTTTGGTCCCCATAAAGAGAAGTTGGTTTCCACAATGCATGATTTTTTTTTGTAAAATTGGCCCCTACAAAGTAGCCTGAAACAAAAACGCATGCTCACACACACTTCATGTATGTGTGTGTTCTTGTTGAGCATAAAGCCACACACACCATTCTTTTCTGTGTTTTCTCTGGGAGTTTTCATTCTCACGAGCACATCTCTTCGTCTTCTTGCCCGTTGTAAATTTCTGCCCATTATGCGCTGACACGTCCAGCGTGCATGTCCATGGTCGTATGGTTTTCTTGAAGCATTGTGTCCGGCAGGTATAGGAACGAGCCAGTCTTGTGTTTGGCTCTTTCCGTGTGCTGCAGTGAAACTCGTGCTAATGGTCGTCTTTTGTATCCGTCACAGCTGCTCCGTGTTTGTGGGCGTTTTGAGGAGAATATGTAAATGGTAAAATGCAGCAGAGAAATTGCTGCGTCATCCTTTTTCATTTTGCAGAGTCATTTATATGTTGTGCGCTGTACATGCGTCGTGCACTTACGTGGACTGGGGCATGTGTTCTTGTTTGTGTGTGCACGGAGTCCAGCAGCAGTACAGAGTTGAGTCGGGGGAAATCACAGGTGTTTTTTTTTTGTTTGGTGAAAAATAGACCTGCAACATATAGAGTGAACACACACTTGGAAGGAGCAGTAAGAAGTCCTAACCTCTCTAAAAAATATAAAATTAAAATTTAAAAAAAGGTTTAGTTAGCTTTTTAAGCTACCAAGTGAATCTCATAAAATATCTGTTTTAACAGCTTTTTTTTAAATAAGTTTTGTTCACATTGCCTTAGAAACTTATATTGAAGACTGAAATAATTTTGTTGTAGAACTTCAATTATCAATGTGACTGTTAAGTTTTACAAAGCTTTGTTAGCTTCAAACACCCTAATTGCTGGCAGGCACGTTTCTGACCAACGCTGTCCGCAAGATAAAGGCCTTTGATTTTATTTTATTTTTCCCTTCAGTTGTTGTCCGTTAGCATAGTGGTAATTAGAACATTTTATCCTAATTAGTGTTCTGCGTAAAGTGATTGTTTTGATTTTTTGTTTGTTTGTTTTCAGTGGAGATGCAGGTGCTGTGACGAATTACCCACAACCCCTTGGGGTTCTGGAGGCCGTGGTGACTTCTGTGCATAACAATGTGCAAAGTGGGTAGGTTGCGTTTGTCCACTCATACATTTGCAAACAATAACATACTTTTCTCTGCCTACTTTTAATTTTTTTTTATCTGAATTCTCAAATGATCATTGATAAAATAAATTACAATTGAATACACAAAATCAGATAATAAAAAAAAAACTTCTGCAAGCTGTTAAAGATTGTTTTTTTGTCATCGAGTCAGTTATCCTTTTATTATCTTTACCCTCTGTCCTTTTTTTCTGAGAGGTGGACTACACTCGCAAATCCATCACATGGTTATAAAGAGACAACTATTCACTCTCTCACTCACACCTAGAGTCAATTTAGAGTTACTAATTAGGCCAACATGCATGTTTTTTGTTTGTGGAAGGAAATGGGCGTACAAAGATTAAACTTAGGCATGTGTAGAGAGAACATTACTAAATGTATTATATAGCATTTCCCCTACCATTATACAAGCAACAGAACTGAGTGCCCCATCTACCAAACCATGTGCACACCCCTCCCACCCACCTGTCGGAACTGACGTAACACTAAGATAGCGGCTCGCAATACTGGTGTGCTAGCTAAACGCTAAAGGCAGCCTCTTCGCTCATTCTGAACCCTCATGCTGAAACCCCCCTCTAAAGATTTGTGTATAGTTAGAATAAAATCCTAATTCAACCTGTTCAACCTGTCCAGTCTCCCGCTTTATCACTTGCATTAAACCAGCCTGTGACAAGTGGGGGCTCGTCCGGGATCTAACCCCTGTAAGCACGAACCATACTCCCTGTCATACTCCTTGACAAAATATTTTTGGTGCTATCTGCATTTGATAAACGTGTGTTTTTGTAATGTTTGTTAATATTAATATAAATAAATCTGGGCAAGTTTTAGGTTTAGTTTTGAAAGATGTTAGTCAGCCATCTTGAGGTTTTCTTAGAATTACTTGAGCAGCTTTCCTTCTGTCACACTGTGTCTTTTTATCTCATCCTCACTTTGCCTGTCTGACCGCTATCTTTTGCCCTCTCCTCCATCAGTGACAGGGCAGTGACTTCAGATGACCTGTTGGCCTGGCTGCGTCCATTTTGCGGTGACGCTTCTCTGCCCGTACGGCCTCGCATCGACGTGCTGCAGATCCTAGAGAACAACTTCACTCTCCGAGACAACGACGTCCGTCTTCTGCTGCTGTACAGAACTCAGGCTGTCCTGAAAGACAGAGAGGTAACTATACTGATGCACACACACACATACTAAAGGAAAATTATGAAGTACTTGACAAATGACTTAATGTCTAGCAGTTTTTTTTTTTTTTTTTTTTTTTTTTAAGAACATGTTTTCGTTAGTCCTAAAGGAGTTAGAGAGGTTTGGTTTACTTTGTTGAGGAGAAACCTGAAATAAAAGAAAGTGTTGGAGTAAAAGATCTCCAGAAGTGAAAGCTAGTAATGAGGGACAGCAAGATGCTAAGAAGATAAATGAAGAAATGACTCATTATATGTGAATGTTGACATAAAAAAAGCTTTTATCAATGTAGCTTCTCAAAAAGAAAAGACAGTTGTCGATGATTCACTCCCATCTTTTCGTGATGGCGTTTAACATCCCTGAGATCAGTGGTTGTGTTTTAACGTTCATTTAACAAAAAAACAGATTGTATTTCAAAACATTTGCTGCGAATACGCAGTTGACTGAGTCAGTGGATGAACAACATTTTTGCTTGTTTTTGAATACTGAATGCCAGCGAGTTGTTGCTTTTGAATCATACTTGGCAAAAGAAAAGTCAGAACTTGCCTAGTATAACCAGCTTTGAGACTGAGGATGGTCTGCGTGAGACTAGAAGTACAACACTGATCAGTCACTTGAACAATTAGGCAACAGTTTGCTCTTTTTTTAATAATCATCATTGGTTAGACCTACAGATACTCAGTCTAACAAGAAGGCACTCAGTGGGAAGCAGTGTTGTTACACTTGATGGCAACTTTGTGTTAATAATCAGAGCTTTCCTTAATTAGGGTGCTTTTCATGACTGGTGCTTTTTTTTTGACACAACACCAGCAGAAAGGAAGTTGGCCAGAATATTATGAAAACTACAAAAAGCAATGAAAAATCTGGCCAGAAAAATGATAAAGCTTTTTTTTAAGAATCCAGGAGAGTATTTAATTAGGTTTTTATTGTATTCCTGCTGTGATCACACACCTTACTGTAAATTTTTTAATCAAATTTCTTCAATCACTGTTGTTCAGTTCACTTTTGTCAGAGTCTAGATGGCAGTGTGTATGAAACATAAATTATTATTGTTATAAGTTATAGAACAATTATCTGCTTACATAGCTGTTTGTGTTTTTTTTTTCAAAATTGTCAGTGATCATTGAAAAATCAATATCCATCAACCTTTATATAAAACATTTTTTAATTACAAAGCAGAAAATTATATTTAGACCGAATGGTTTGAATCAAATTTGCAGACATGATTATTTGTACTTTATTCATTTATTCATCAGTCTGTCCTGCTTATCTATCTTGCCTCAAGCCTGTATCTTTAAACTTACCCTGTTTTTTAAATGTTGTCAACTCAGTATTAGTATTTATTTGACAATTATTTATTTGTGATATTTTGAAACAGTAGTCCCTCGTTTATCATCATGAGTGAAAAACCACAAAGTAGGATTGGTAGTACAAGTAGCAGTTTATTTTATTGCTTTTAATTAAGGCATTTTAAACCCTTCCCACACTCTTGAAATATTATAAACAATGATTCTAAACTCTAAATAATCTAAAAGAGCACAGAATGTCATGATTTCTGTTCTCTGCCTTGGCTGCTCTCGGTCACGCCCACTTCTCCGTGGCAGAGCGGAGATCAGCTGATCAGCTGCAAAAGGGAGCACCGGAGCTGTGGGCTGCACAAAGATGCAGCAGGTGCTAAATAATTTAAAATAATTAATTTTAAATAAAAATTCCATGCCAATCATGCGGCTCATCCCTTAATCAGCCAATTGTGTGTCATGTCTAATCTTACTTTGAAAAACCGCGATAGAGCTAGTCCGCGATAAACGAACCGTGACGTAGCGAGGGACTACTCTGTAGCCATTCTACTTCAGACTTCATTTTTGTGAGTCTTTACCTTCACCCCTGTTCCTCCCTAGTATTAGCGGCCAGTGAGTGGCTAGTCGTTAATTCATGGCCCAATCTGCTTAATTAATGTGTAAATGTATTCGTGCAGCCGCAGGCCATTGTGCACGCAGGTAGGCAGGTGTGTGGGCCCCGACTCTTTAACTAATTGGGTGAACCCGTGACATTTGGCTGGCTGATGAAATGCTGTCATCGAGGCAGCCACACTCTTGCTGCACTCTTAAAGGAGAGTACTTCCAAAGGATCTGTTAATTAATCTTGTAAAAGACATCTTGCAGTAAGAGCATGACTCATTTCAAATGACGTGACATCGTTTCTTGTCTCTCCCTACGGCAACTAAATGTGTGAGCAGGGTTCTTGTATTAGGGGCTAATTTAGCTTTCATTAGTCTAAATTTTTTGCTACTTTCAAAAATTTCTCACATTCATAGATGTACCGACAGACTATTCCAGTGCACACATGAGCGCACGCAATCATACTTACTCTTTTATTCATTGTGTTTTGCCTCATAATTTGAGCAAGTTTTCATTGTGTCAACTGCTCGGCTGGAAGCAGCTGTGCATTAATCATATTAGTCTGTGCCACACATGAGCAGGTCGCCCCAAAGCCACGTCAAAGATGCCAAAAGATGAAGAGGAGTAGAAAACAGTGATGCTTGAGGAGGGAGAAAAAAAGTCAAAATCATAGAGGTGATGGGGTGAAAGAGAAAAGAACAAGAGTTGGTATTGTTCTATTCCTGTCCCCATGGGCCTTTAATAATCAGCTCTGCTCCCTCCTAACAATGTCCCACAAGTTACCTTAGAGACACAAACACCTTTACTATAGATATTTTCATCCTACTTGCATACTCAACACATTTGAGAGCTATTTACATATAACATGTGCAAACAAACAGACCATGCTGTCTGCTGTGTTTTTATGCTAGTGGGTCACAGTCTGATGGCGCTGTAACAAACTGATGTTGGGGTCCGATGCACGCAATCATAATTCATCAAAGGCGATCACTACTCTCTTCTGGAACAGGACGCACTTGCTTTTTAGGTGCCTATCTGATGGTAGAAAAGAAGTAGAGAGATATTCTATCTGAAGCTCTCCACACCAAAGCAAAGCAAGAATGATTTGTTCAGATGAAACACCGTTGCTTTCTTTTTGGTACTCATAAACTGTGTGGACAAATCTTGGGATCTGGATGATTCATGAGAGCAGAGACTAGGTGGATACATGGAAAGATTGTCATTTACATCACATGTGGAACATGAGGTGGAATGAAATTGTGTACACAAGGTCCCAGTTACATTGAGCAATAGCAAATATATAAAGTGTAAAAAGAAACAGTAAGTTCTAAGATATACACTAAGATATATGCTAAACGAACGCCCAACGGTACGCTAAAAGATCTAAGATATTCACTAGTCGCTAATCGTGCAAAACAATACACTGAACAGCAGCAGCATGATTCTCATAGGTTCAGTTCAGCTATAATTTACACGCTTAATGTGAGCACTAACTTAATGAATATGCTAAGCACTACTAGTACAAAAGCAATATGCCGAACAACAGTAGTATGTACATGAGTCAGATGAGTACGAATGAATACAGCAGCATGAGATCAGCAGCATGGATAATCAGCAGCACATATCCACAATCAAAGTGGCATTACAGTGATTCTTCACAGTGATTATCCTTATTAGAGATTCATGAGTCAAATAGCTTCAGGGTAGAAGCTTTTCCTCAGTCTAGTGGTGCTACACTTAATGCTCCTCAACCTTCTGCCTGAGGGGAGCAGGGCAAAAAGTGTGTGTGCTGGGTGAGTGGGGTCCTTCATGATGCAGGTGGTCTTCTTCCTGCATCTGGAAGTGTCGATGTTTGTGATGGTGGAGAGACTGACTCCAACAGTCTTCTGTGCAGCTTTCACTACTCTCTGCAAAGCTTTTCTTTCTGCAGCTGTGCAGCCTCCACGCCAGACGTTGATGCTGGAGCACAGGATGTTCTCCACTGCACACCTGTAGAAGGAGGTGAGGACCGAGCTTCCTAGTCCAGCTCGCCTCATCCGCCTGAGGAAGTAGTACATACATACATAGTCAGGAGTCTAATAAGTGCCTCGCAGGCTGAGAAGCTGGGTGTGAGTTTTTATTTTTATTATTTATTTAATTTCTTTTATACTTTCACATTGCCAAATATTTTTTCAAATTTGTATTGCCTTTTATTTTGCATCAAGTTTAGCCAAACTGAAACAAATTCTCCTTTGGCTACTTTTTTCCTTAAAAAAGGAGAAATACATTTCAGTTTCAGTTTGACCAACCTAGTTCTTTGACACAAGGCTTGTTGAACGCTGCTTGCAATTCATGTTGGACAAATAGAAGTATGAATTTTTTTTATTTTAGTGTGAAGTTATAAATTGACAATACTACCGTGCTGTATACGATGGTTTGTTTTTGTGTCTCTGCATCTGGAAGAATTATTGTCCGTCTTATAAAAGTGGAGGGAAAAATAGCATCTGGCATTTTTTTTTGTTTTCTTGTACCAAACACATGTCAATCCATAGCCATAAAACCAAGGTATGCACCAAGTTATGATTTATTTTTACTTTCAGGCTGTCCGTCAAAGGCAGCTGTAGAAGAGCACACATAGACATCATGAGAGACATTCACACATGTGCACACATGTTGTATTAACTAATTTATAACTGAAGAACTGGGATGGTCTTTACAGTGTCTTTCAACATATCCAGTTTATTCGTTGTAATTTGATAAGCTACTGAGCTCTCTAACCACAAAGCTCCCAACGTGAGCAAACTGTTGTCTTCTCATCACCAAGGAATAATTTAAAATATTTTATATTAAAAAATAGGAAAAACAAATTATCCTTTGAAATATGTTAAAAAATATTTCCCAGATGCCATGCATCGTATAAACAGCATGTTTATCAATGAGTCAGCGTGTTTTTCTTACATCAAATGCACTTCTGTATTAGAACTCATGCAGAGGCTCTGACAACGAGAGAAAAGTCATTTTTATTTATTTGTGGTTTCAGTACATTTTGGGTCTTTTTTGGTTAAAGTAAAATAGATTGTAATTATTTTGTTTTGAAAGGACAGGAAAATAACACAAATAAAAGTAGTGCAAGATGAAAAAGTTCAATAAGTAAATGACGAGAGCAATAGTGTTTCTACAAGGAGAGCAACAACGGGGCAGAAGTGCTCAGCTGCATTGTGTATTCTTACAGATCTCATTCACTTACTGTGTATTCCTTCATCCTTGCCTCATTTTCCTGAGCGCAGACCTCTTTGACATTACATCAGCAAAGCATTAGATCCTCACAGTCTGGTAGGATCTCAAACATCTGTCTGTTCACTGTCACTTTCCATCGCAGCTGCTCTCTACATGTGTCTGTGTTTTTACTTTGAAATTGTGCACTGGTAACAGGCTGTATACTGTAGTTACTCTTCTCTTTGGTACTAAGGGTGTGGCGTATGTCGTTTCCCCAAATAATTTTCCAATTTTGATTCATCTGACCACTAAACATTTTTCCTCTTTCTCTATTTCAAATGAGCTTTGGCCCAGAGAAGATGGTGACATTTCAGGATAGTGTTCACATACTGAATAGCTTCTATTTGCATGGTAGAGCTTTAAGGAGCATTTGGCTTGGTAATCTGTGTTTACCGATGAAGATTTGTGGAAGAGCTCCTGAGCCCATGCAGTGATGTTCATAACAGAATCAAACCTGCTTTTAATGCAACATTCCTTTTAATCTGAAGATCACTGGTAGCCAATATTAATAAGTGACCTTGTTCTTTGTGCACAGAGATTTCTCCAGGTTCTAAATGTATTGATCATATTCTAAACTATAGATGATAGGATAACAATTTTTCGTCAAGGAATTTGAAATTACTCCACTAATTTTTGACAGTTTTTGCAGACTGGTCAACCTCTGCTCATCTTTACCTCTGAGAGATTCAGCCTCCCTAAAATGCTCATTTTATACCCAGTCCTCTCACTGAACTTTTGCCAATTAATCTAATTAGTTGCAATGCGCTCCTCCAGCTGTTTCTCATTCATACCTATTACTTTTATAGATTTTCGTAGCCCCTGTCCCAACGTTTTAGAGATGCATTGCTGCCCTCAAATTCAAAATGGCCATTTTCTTTCCTAAAAGGATACGATTTCTTAAACATCTGATGTGACTGCCATGTTCCAATGTGAATAATATAAGGTTATGAGAGTTTCAAATCAGTGTGTTGGGTTTGACTTTAATTAAACATTTTACACAATGTCCCAACTTTGTCAGAATTTGTTCTATATCCAGGCAAACACATAAATGGTTGTTGTTATTGATGCTACAAAAAATATTGTTTAGCCCAGTGGTGTCCAGGCTAGGTCAGGCTCAGCTGAGTCAGTCAAAAGGTCACTGCTTGATTCACAGCTGCTGCCTCACAAAATATAGAAACAACGAGAAAGGAAAGACATAATGGATTTGAAATCAACAATATACAGAACTTCAGTAAAAACAGAAGGATAACCACTCAGCATTCTAGTCCTCCATTCTTTCTGTCTCATTTAGCATCTCAACTCACTACTTAGCTGCAGAGACACCTAAAAAGGAAGGTATTAATGAGCCCAATTGAAATGCTGACATTTAGGAAGGTCTGGAGTGAGATAGGAGAAGAGGCATGGAGGGTACGAAGGGTGACACTGGGAATAGATTTTGTGACTTAATTTTGAATGATTAGTCATAACAGCAGGGCATCCAAATGTCACCTCTGTCAAGACTGAAGGGTCTGTTTATCTGCGTGCGTGTCTCTGTGTACATTGTGCATCTGGCCTTTACGTCACTAACCACTGTATACTTGGGGGCTAATTTCTTTCTGACATTTTCAAAACAAAGAAATCACGTCAGAGAGAAAACGTGCACTCGTTCGGCACGGTCGCTTAATAATGCAGCGCCACATCTGCCCTTTTATTGAGTTTTTGAGGTGAAAATAATTACTGTGTTAAACCCCCGGGGCAGCGCTATCACCACATCAGGCGTCTAGCACTTACACATCCACATAGCAGAGTAAAGGGAACAGGGTCAACACATCAAGGTCTTCTTCACACGTGTGTTTAAGTATTTCTGAGCATGACTGCAAAGAAATTCACCTGCAGGCGCGAGTGTTTGTGTTCAAGACGTGTCATCATCGGAGCTCATCAGCTGCAATCTTTGATTCATGCTACAAGGCCTTTTCACCTTGTCAGTGTCATGGATCATTTGCTGTGACACCGTTTTGGCGCTGTGCCATTTGGCCTTGCAAGTACATCGTCTATCTAGCACGAGTGAACTAAGCCCAACAGGCTGTGGTTGCATTCTGTCTCGTTCTCTCGTCTGCAGATATACGTCCTCTGAATTCCACTTCTTTAACCCACCCTTACCACTATTTGACTTTTCTTCTGGCATGTGTTTCGATTTTAAAGATGTTATGCTCTTTTTAAAATTGTATCCAATAAAGCAGTGTTTATTTTTTTATTCTTGACCATTTCTGTTTTTTATGTTCTCACTTACTGCAAGATGCATTTTAAACATATCTGATGACATTTTCTCCTTAAAGAAAACACATGTCCATCCATTTCTGGTTATTCTTCTCAATGTCGATATGCACACTGTAAACAACACAAAGAAACACTTGAACTCCAATATAGGCTTAAGTGTTTCAATTAATACTGTCATGCATTCACACATTGTTGGGGGGAACCTTGGTAACAAAAAATTAAAAGAGAAGGGAGGAAAATGAAGGTTTGTTGTATTTCATATTGGCCTCATTCAGAGGACGGCTCAGTCCAAGACTGAGTCGTGTTCTGGTCGCCTCAGTCCATTCAGAAGACACGCAGAGGTGGTGAGGGGGGGTCGGAGTCAGTCTACCTCTGTGCTGCAGTGCGAGCTAGCAACAAGGCCATGCTGGCCGACGTGTAAAGAAAAAAGAAGTAAAAAATCAAAACAGCTGCAGCTCAGTAATGTGGTAAACTGATATTAGTTGTGATCACCTGCTTGTGAGGTTAAACAGCAGATTTATCACCAAAGGAATATTAGTGATGACACACAGCACCTTTTTTTTTTTTTTTTTTTCCCCCCCAAAAAAAATTCATTATCAAAAATGGCACAAGAGAATTCATTTAATGCATCACGCTTTGCCTCAGCCCAGCAGAGTTCTGCTCTTCGTCACTTTTGGTTCCACTCCAAGCTCACGTCTGAGCGGGACATGGCAGCTTCATCTGTGATTTATGAAAGGCTAGAGGAAGCTCAAAGACGAACTGGTCTGTGCAGCCATTCCACAGAACTGTCTTCTGAATATGTCCATTGTCATCACAATATTCAACATTATTGAAACTGCATGTTTTTCTCATGTAGTTTTCCCCCCTTAAATATCACAGCTGTCAAACGGTGGGTAATAATGTTTATCACTGTGTGCGTTTGTCTGTCTGTTTATGAGCAAAATATCTTATGAACCAACTAACTTTTAGAAGGTAATACATTAATTAGTAGCACATCTACAACTGATTAAATTAGGAATAAAGGTAGTTTAAAATAGCCACAACAACTAATTGACTTTAGCAAACACAAAAATGTCTATAGCAGTAACTCTCTCAATTTTGCAAGGATTGGGCTAAGATTTTGTGTGATACCATATTTTTCAGACTATAAGGCACTCTGGATTACAAGGCACAATATCAATGAACGGGTCTGTTTACATACATAAGGCACACTGGATTATAAGGCACATTAAGCAAAAATTTTGACAGGTTTTTGTTGCCGTATGCCACATATAATTGGTCAGAGATATAAGTGGTCAGTAAGCACAACCAGAATTAATACATAAAGCACACTGGATTATAAGGCTCACTGTTGATTTTTGAGAAAATTAAAGGATGTGCACCTTATAGTCCAAAAAATATGGTAGCTGAAAGTCACCCCCAAACCCACTCTGAATTTTTACAGATCACACAATAAATTGCCATAATTAGATTGTGCATAATGTTACTTTCAAGTTTTGCTCAAAACAGGAAAAATGCTTCCAAATCAAATAATCTTGGCTTCATATTCTGGCATAAAAGGCAGCAGGTGATATGCATTCCTTCAAGGAATACTAATCTTTTCATATTTTTATAATTGTCTCTATTTGTTTGTACAAAGGCTTTCTTAAGTGTTTTGCTATTTTTCTCAAATTTACCAATTGATTATAATTGTAGTGTGGAATTTTTTGTATGTGTTGTGTTAATAAACATAGATTGTACAGTTTGAGTAACAGGTAGATGAAGCATTGTTCTCAATGAACAGGTGCACAGTTTAAAGAATAAAATGGCAACTTGTTCACAATTTGAGTTTGCTAGAAGTTGTATTAAAAATAAGAAAAATAAATAAATGAAACCAATTAACAATCATTGATGTTGGTCTGCAGGAGGCAGACTATAAGCAGGACCATTTAGATCAGTTTGCAGCACCGTCAGCCAAAACTCCTGCATGTCCCACTGTTCAGACGATGGTTTGTGATAGTTCTGATTCAGTGTCTAGAAGAGCACAAAGCTGTACCAGTGTCTGGGATTTCCTGCACATCTGCATTTACACTTTTGTAAAAAATTTCTTCCTGCAAAACTCACTTCCCTCTAAGATTTCAGGACAAAACCTTTCTTTAGGGAGGCCTACTGAAAGTCGAAATGTCCATAAAACTGTCAGGCACCTAAAATAATCTGAGCCTGCCATTTTCTAAGATATGTACACTCTTGCTTTGCTGCTGTCGTTTGCCTCATTATATCACATTGCAGCGGTTTCCTGGTTGCCTGTCATCGAATGCACGCTTAATATGGATCAGGCTGCAAAGATTATATACGTATGTACATAACATTTTTATATTGTATCAAGTAAAAGGAGGGATTTCTGTTTTTTTTTTAAAGAATCTTAGAGTTAATAACATCTGAAATGTGTTTTCAGGAGTGAGCCTTGTGCCAACATTTCTTTGTATATTTTGCCTGTATGCATCTACCTTCCTTCCATTTTGTAAGACACTCCACTCCATCTGTTGTATGTTTAAATATTGAAGGCAGTGTTTGTGTACAACACTGTAGAGCTAGAATAAGGCTTTACTTGACACGAAGCATAACGATCAAAGACAAAACCTTGGATTCATTTGGGATGCTATTTGGTTTGTTAGAAATGACAGGGATACCACATGAGGAGAAGTGCTGATGGTGTGCACATAAGCTCCCATGTTATTTATTGTCAGACTAAAAATGTATATTCTTTGTGTTAAAAAATTAAATAAATTGGAGGACAACTGCTAGGAATAACAAAATGGTGATGCTTTTAAGAGGTGAAGGCTACCTAGAGAGGAGAAAGTCAGGAGAAGCACTGGCTGATGAAAGCGAATGAGTCTGTACAGGAGGGAGAGGATTATACAAGAGCACAGAGAGTGGTTTATTTTCCAAGTGGATAAATTATAAATGTAATGAGGTTGATAAAACTATCTTACAGCTACAGTCTAATGCAACAGATCAGGGGTCACTGTCGTGATAGCCAAGCCTCAGCTGCAATACTCGCGTATTGCACGTATTATTTTGCAGCTTTTATTCCTCCCTTACGGCTCCTTGGAAAAAAAGAAACAACTTTTTTGTGCTCTGTGTGCTGAGAGAGAGAGAGGAGCACAACACTTTGTCATCTCTGTGGGATCGCAGATGATTCAGTTAAAAAAAGAAGAGCACTAGAGAGGAGGCTCTGCAATCAAATAAACAAGAAAAGACAGGATGTGGGGAGGGAGACAGACAGGAGGAGAAATGAGGAGAAAATAGCCAGAGGATGGTTGAAGTTAAAGGAGGGGGCAGCACAGTGCCAGATGAGGAGGATGAAGATGGAGGGGAGATAAAAAATATTCGATGAAGGCGGAGGGAGTGAAAATACTCATGTTGAATTGGTGTTGTTTTTTTTGGCAAGTTTGCTTTGTAGCACCATCTAAAGTTACTGCTCTCAAGGCTTCCCCTTACCCATTGCAATACTTCTAAAATATTCAAGCAAGTTGACTCATTTTTGTAACAACACTCTAAACAATTGTTGTCTTGTAGAAAACAATTATTTGTCAACACTGATAAGTATGAATTATTACTGAGAAGCTGGCCTCTTGGCTCAAATGGATTTATTATTAACAGTGGTGGAGAAAGTACTCAAATACTATACTTAAGTAAAAGTGCAAATAATCAGACAAAAATGTACTCTAGTAAAAGTAGAAGTACTACATTAACGTTTTTACTTAAGTAAAAGTAAACAAGTACTTGCTTTTAAAAATACTTAAAGTATTAAAAGTAAAAGTACTTGCTGAATGTATTACCTAATGCAATGGTGTGCAGTATCATTAAGTGTGCCTACCGTATGTTTATTTTCTGTAATACATTAATAGTGTTGTGTCATTTTAATGAACAATGCTGCAGATAATACATGTTTTTATTGTGTGACACACTTGGACTTGTGATTCTGTGTCAGAATTTCAGGGATGACCTGCAGAATTAAATGTCATTAAGCAAAATAAGATAGAGGAATGATTATACCTTTGAAAGTTTTTATTTAACACAAAGCAAAACCAAAGTGTCATTTTAACTGCAGTAAACACATTTAAGTAGAAGTTGTCCGATGAAAAAAGGAGCATTAGACGCAACAAAGGAACAGGCTCTGATCATTTCAACTCCAGTTTGTCATCAACTTTAGTTAAAATACTGTCTAGTCAACTTGTAATGGATCAATAGTGAACAATATTTAACTTCCTGACACCATTTTTAAAACTTGGACCTGAGTGCGGAGACATTTGGAGACATCTCGTGTCTCCTGTCCTAACATGAACTGACACATTTTAATATTGAGGCAAGAATTTCTTGTTCAAGTTCAGAAGAAGTTGGTTTTCAAAGTTTTTTGAGTCCAGTCTGGCTCTTTTGGGAGAGAGAATCTGTCCTGCTGTATCAGACAGTCTTTCAATAGTCTTTCAGTAATCTTTCAATAAGGCCATGGGCGGCGTGTATCATCTGGTTGACTCTCCACGGTGGAATCCATTTTGGGTGTGTTAGTGGTGCTGTGGGTGCAGCTCAATGACGTATATACTAGAACATGTGTCATTGGTCCAGCTCTTCTTGATGGGTCTAACGTTACCTGCCCACTTTGCAGTGATTCAATGGACCAACTCCCCTCTCAATATTGGTTTCTTTCAAACTAACGAACAAATCAAAACACTGCAACGTGAATGTAACTTGTAACGCAACGCATTATAGAAATGTACTGTAGTAGAAAGTACTGACACTTAATATAAAATGTAGTGGAGTAAAAGTTGAAAGTACCCACGTTTAACTCTACTTAAGTAAAGTACAGATACAAGAAATATGTATTTAAGTACAGTAACGAAGTACTTGTACTTCGTTACATCCCACCACTGATTATTAACAAGGATGGCTGGTGTAAGTGCAGGGCTAGGTGCTGCTGTGTGTTTACAGTCAAGTCAAACTATATATATAAACCGATTATTATTATTATTTTTTACATTGTGATCAAATTTGACTGATGTCTTTGCTTGTGTGTTTGTTTGTCATTGTAGAAATTTAGCTCTTGACCCACGGGGCTGATTTTATTGAAACTCACAAAGTAATCATTGGATGTACATCCACAATTCAATAAATTTTGAAGTCAACCCAATACAAGATGGCTGCTAGAGCCTAGCAACTTCAATAAACACAACGATGGATTTAACGTTGCCAGATTTATAACTCACATTTTTTAACACTTTACATTGCACATTTTTGCCTAAAACGTTGGCCTTAACTCCTGAAGTCAACCCTGCAGCACTCGACTTCAGTGAAATTGGGATTAACCTTTTCACATTCCAGAGAGGTCAGCGGATTGAGTTTCTCTTTAAGTAAGGGTTGCACTTCTCACAGCACATCTTTTTCTTCAGCTTTTCAGTATCGCCTGTCTTTTATTATTGAAGTTACTAAATTATTTTCATTGTGCCAAGGAGTGTTGTGCAAAGTGTTGTGACAGAACTTTTTTTATTTTAGAATAAATAATATTAGTGATAATATTTATGAACTCTTTTATGCCATTGTTGTTGTTGTCAATGTTCTTGTGAAAGGGACAAAGTCTTGTTTATAATGTTGTTTTTTTGTGTGTCCAGTACGGTGCTTCCATTATTGAAATGTATCAATCAGTGGCGATTTTACCCTCTTTTTAGGGGTGCTAAAGCACCCCTAAATTTTAACTCAGCACCCCTGAAAAATAAAAAAACATCATTAGGATTTTGTAAGGAAACTCAGTTCTCAAATTTTATTCACAAAATATTGAATAAATTTTGAATAAACATGGAATAAATGATGAGGCTTAAATGGACCAGTAAAATCTGATTTTTTTTTTTTTTTTTGCACGAGTCGGATCCTCGATGCCACCTGTCAATCATCCCAGTAGGCTTGTCAGCAACTGACCAATCAGCAATCACAATTTGTCCCGAAGTGAAACGTCCCTTACCTGCAGGAACTGTACTGTCTTTTCCTCCAACAACATTTTCTGGGTTTTGCATTATGAAGGGATTTTGTGAAAAATCATCAGAAAAATGGTTAAACGTGGTCAGTGGGTAACATGTAATTCAAACAGTGTTAGCCTGAGCATTTAGAGAGTGGAATACAGTTTATTCCATTTCCAAAATGTAAATGAAGTTTGGAAAAACATAAAAGATGGATTAAGGCTGGCTGCCGACCTCATGAACAGCTGAATACAACAGTGATAAACAGGAAGTACCACATGCTTGTCTGTATGATGGTAACTGCAAGTAAATCCTCCCTTTTCTGTCATAATTACATTGTATGCTTAATGGTTAAATTAAAGGTTAATGTTTAAAGCTAGTTGTGCTTTGTTTTGTGTGTTTAATATGTAGATATGTGTTGCAACTTCTGGTTGCATAAGTTTAGTCTTTGTTTGCTATGATCCTTTAAAAGTCATATTTGTGAGTGAGCTCCTCGTTTACGGCCACACCACCCTGAACACGCCTGCTCTCGTCTGATCTCGGAAGCTAAACAGGGTCAGGCCTGGTTAGTACTTGGATAGAGACCACCTGGGAATACCAGGTGCTGTAAGCTTTTGCACTTCTCACAAACCACACCATGGCGTGTGTTGTTCAAACCAAGCACCCCTAAAGGTCAGATCCTAGAATCACCCCTGGTATTCATTCAACATTTATTTAGACAGGTTAATCCCATTGAGCCTCGGGGACTCTATTACAAGAGAGACCTGATTTCAACAAAGAATGATGACAACAATGGATAACAATGACAACGATAGTCCTAAAATAGGCATAGGCATACAATTTAAGTGCCTCTTCTTTTTTTTTCACAAATCAAAACAAATTAGCAACCAAAAGTATAATCAAGAGGAATAGTAGTAAAAAAAAGAGCTAGATTATAAGGCGATTTAGAAAACTAAAAGCAGGAACATGTCTGCGTTGATTTTTGCCATGAACTTAACAGAGTTTTAAAGCCACTTAAAGAGGTCAAGGACGAGAGCTTCAGATCTTTTTGCAAGATATTCCAAGAAACAGGAGCGGTGTAGCAGAAGGCCCTTTTGCCTAGTTCAGTCCTCACTGAGGGAACACTGCAGGTAATAATGTCCTGAGAGCGCACGCTGTAGCTGCACTCATGCAGAGACATGTAGGAGGAGATGTAAGAAGGTAGCAGACCAAGAAGTGATTTAAAGATGAAAATGTACCAGTGGGAGAGTGCGTGAAGTTAATGATGGCCAGTTAACCAGTGAATACAGGGTGCAGTGGTGGATACGATAGTTACAGCCAATTATGAATCTTAATGCACCGTGATATCAAGACGGTATCAAGACGGGTTTTATGATGCACATGCTAACCCATACACACCCAGCCCATTATCACCACCAGCTGTCCCTGAATATTAAAGTGTACTATAAAAGGCTGCTGTTTAGTCTATGATTCCTAATGGTGCCCTTTTATGTGAAACCGTTGTCGTGTTGTGTTTGGTTTGCGTGCTTGTTCTTTGATTGTTACACTGATCTACTCTTGCGCTCCAACCACTCCTCTTCTGTGTTCTGTCATCTGAGCTCTTCCCATCTCATCTTCTTCCTTTTCTTGAGGCGGGCACCACTATGTACCCTTGTGTCATGTTATACAACGTGAATTCTCCCCTGACTACAGGGAAAACAGAAAATAAGAAAGCATAATGAATAGAGGGCGAGAGCAGAAAGTTGTATTTGTTTGTCGTTGCACTTATCTTGTCCTGCCATGCATTGCTTACACAGGGGTGTCTGTGAGTTTGTTTGTTCTCCACAGGTGCGCGTGTCTTCATCTTTGTGCTTGTGTTTCCTCTGCATGTTTTATGTGTTTCACTATCAAGTCGTAATAAACTCCTCAACCCCCCACGGGTCTCGAGGCTTTGCCCTTTTGGTGTTTGCTCCTCTTTGCTCTTGCTTCGTCTGAAATCTGCACTTTCTCATCATCCCTGCTTGTTTCCTCTGCTTTGCTCATTTTTCGCCCTCTTTGTACCCTTGTGAAGTGTGCGACCTCTGCAACTTTATTCTTCCCGTCGCTGGGGACATTAGCCAGAGCGGGTCAATGAATATTGATGAGCTCACTCAGAGCCCACTCAGTAAAGGCCAGACGCTGAGATTTCCGCATCCTCCAGCTCAACTACAGCTCGCAGTCCGATACACTGACAAGCTCCCGTTCTGCGTTCTTCCTTTCTTTTCTTCTCTTTCTGCCACTCAGGTCAAGGACTCAGATAATTGCCAAGTTGCTGAGTAGATTATCAGACATTTCTGTTGACAGGGGCAAAAGTTCACTTGTGTTTCACTAACAGCTCATGAAAATTCAGAAATAAACTGCACGACTTCTTTGATTTGACTCTGAAGTCTAGCAGATTTCCTAAACATCCCGGGTCACTTTACTCTGCTTGGGATGTGAGACGCAGTCTTGGAAGTGTTGCTCAAAAATAGAAAGCAAGTTTTTTAAATGATTTAATAAAATTACAATCCTAATAATATGTGAAGGAATGCATATCCCTTGCTATGCACAGTTTAAACTAAGATCTGCTTCTGCTGAGAAATGTTGACGTTGCAGCTATTTTGGTCAAACCTATTTGACCTCATTCAATATCACAAGAGCAAAACAATATGCCGAACAACAGCAGCACAAACATGAGTCTTTGTGGGTGGATGAGTACGAATGAACACAGCAGCATGAGATCAGCAGCATGGATAATCAGCAGCACATATAACCAAAGTGGCATTACAGTGATTAAAAAAAAAATTATCTGTGATAATCCTGATTAGGGATTCATGAGCCTAACAGCTTCAGGGTGGAAGCTGTTCCTCAGTCTAGTGGTTCTACACTTAATGCTCCGCAACTTACTGACTGGGGAACGGGGCAAAAAAATGTGTGCTGCATGAGTGGGGTCCTTCATGATGCAGGTGGCTCTCTTCCTGCATCTGGAGGTGTACATGTCTGTGATGGTGGGGAGACTGACTCCAACAGTCTTCTGTGCAGCCTTCACCACTCTCTGCAAAGCTTTTCTTTCTGCAGCTGTGCAGCCTCCATGCCACACGTTGATGCTGGAGCACAGGATGCTCTCCACTGCACACGTGTAGAAGGAGGTGAGGACTGAGCTTCCCAGACCAGCTCGTCTGAGGAAATAGTCTCTGATTAACTTTCTTGATCAGGCTGGTGATGTTGTTGCCCCAGCTGAGGTTGTTGTTCTGGTGCACACCCAAGTACTTGTAGCTGTATTATAATGTTTGGAAACTTTACAACAATATAGTATTTTTGTTGTTGGCTAATGATAATTAGCTTGAATTAAAATTGACTTCTAGTGGCAGATGTGCAAGCAAGTGCTTACATTCTGAAAGACTCATCAAAAACATTTTGATAACAGACAGACATAATTGATTCCAACAAGTTAATAATAAAATTTTAAATAGTTTCTGGGGATCAGTCTCAGCTACTACTACACCAAATTTCAAGTCGATGTCTTTAAAATCGAGGGAGTTATCGCTATTTTGTTCCGTGGTTCATTTTTGAAGATCTGTTGGCTCTCACTGCTCTGGCTCTAAAAGTTAATCAGTTGTTGACATACATCTAAAGATTTTTTTTCTGAAAGTTTTATTTCATTTGCTAGCTCAAACACACACACAGGCATGGACAACATCTTGATCACCCACTTAAAGATAAAGATCCAGATCATCTGCAAAACATGTTGAGATTCACTATCCAGTAGCCGATCTACAGCAGAATCTCTACTAAACCACTGTGCCTATTTACTAAACAGTTAATATGAAAACATTTTCTCACAGTTTATGTTTTTATATTTTTGTTACTCTTTTAATATCAGTTTATAAATTCCAGTCAATAAAATTATGAACACATACGGTGCCAAATAGCTAATTGCTATTTGACAATATTGTTGTTTTACCAGGCCATGCATCTTTTTGTTTTTCGCTTCATGTGCCTCATAATTGCTGCTTGCATGTTAACGACCTTAAAGCAAGCTAAGATCTAGTCGTTTCTCCACTAAATAATTCACCATTTCAGGTTATAAAGCCTTGCAAAGAAAGGATGCCTAGTTCTGTTCTGGATGGAAAAAATAGGATAGAAAGGTGGTTTTGCGCTGGTTTCCCAAAAGTCAATACTTCTGAAACTATATTTTTGGATTACCAATGTTAATAATATGCTGAAAAGATATCAGTCACATTTTAAATTAAACTCCCATTAGGGACAGCGTGCATGCTGTGATAATGGTGAAGTTGATGATGATACACCACAATGACTGGCAGTGGTAATAAGATGTAGCAAAACGACAGGGTAAGAGCTCTTAAAAGAGACGGGTGATGATGGCAGCACTGATCATTACCCAGTCCATCACAGTGTCACACATGGAGGTGATGATTTGTTCAGTAAATGAGGCTTGGGGTCAGCTCATAGTCAAAGTGTACAACATGGTGTGTGTTCTCCTTGTGTGTGAGTGCCATAGTTTGTACACAGATAATACAGGTTTTAATAGTTTTATTTCTAGTTGTACAACACAGTGGAATACTATCTTTATTTCTATTGTTTTGTGTTAACTCAAGTCTTTATTTGATTGTTTAGCAATCATTACTGAAAGCCAGATATTACATTCTGCAGGCTCCCGTGTTTTCTTCTAAATGTGCGGTTGGTTTATTGCATTTGTAGCATTAAAATAGTGTGGCTAAAATGCTTCTTTTTACATAGCTTGCCAGAAAAATCTAAATTGTTGTGGGAAGCCAAACATCTGGTTTTACACCTTTAGCTTAATTGATTGTCTTGACTTTATTTTAAATATAAATATCTTAGCATGCGCTGCATGGGTGGAATGCTCGTAGAGCAGAAATAAATAGATCCTATAGTTGCAACAACTCAATCAGTAGATTTTTAAGCACGAAAATAAGTTAGTTTGGGATGTTTTGTTAAAATTTTAACAACTAGAGGATGATTTTTCATTTTGCGGAGGTAAGATAAATAAAAACAATGGTGACCTATCAAAAATCGAGTATTAGAAATGGGTGCTGGGCCAAAAAAAATCATTAATGAGAAAGAACAAACCATTTCACGCACCAAACACAACTCCTTGATAAAAGAAAATTAAATCTAATATAAGAACTTATTTTGGCGTGTGGACATTTATTTTATGTTGA
Source organism: Nematolebias whitei (assembly GCF_014905685.2). Lineage (NCBI taxonomy): Eukaryota > Metazoa > Chordata > Actinopteri > Cyprinodontiformes > Rivulidae > Nematolebias > Nematolebias whitei. Next base: position 30,614,389 of record NC_056509.1, read on the forward strand.
CCTAATATTTTGATGTTTCTGTTTTTTGACTTGCGTAGTTGATTGAATTTTAACTTATGGATTGAAGAAAATACACTGTATCCTGTATGCTACAACATACATCTACAATCCTATTACACTGGAACGATTTGTGGAAAAACTTACCGTAACTTGCTAAGGCAGTGTGCCAAACTAATTAGGAGTCATGAATCAGCAGTGTATACAAAAATACATCAGCAACAGTAACTTGAAGTATTTGTCAAAATACTACAAATGTCCAGAACTTCTCAAACAAAACAGGAAAGGACACATTATTTAGTGTATTTTTGTAATATCTGGATTACTGCTGCAGTTTGATCATTTTTGCCTTGTTTGAATAAACAAATGTCACCCACGACGTTTCATGGTGGAGTTTCAGATAAAGATCATTTTATGTTGAGCAAAGACGGAGTTGTAGCTGTTTTGTTCAATCTTTGAAAATAGCAATATGCGATTTCATTAGAAGACGCACTTAGAGCATGTGTTGTAAATTACTCTCAGCTACGTTCACGTGTACTACAACATAAAGAGTTGTAAAACTGCCCGAGTCATTTCAAGTTTAGTGTTTGATAATGTCAATTTGCTCTGGCAGCCATCTTGAATTGGGTTGACTCTAACATGTAATCAGTTGTAGATGTTCATCCAGAAATTTCTGTATGAATAGAATAAAAATAAGCTTTACTGTCCCTCAGTGGGGAAATTCAGGTGTACCAGCAGCAAAGTGGCAGGTATTGTATATCAAACAGTGCAGGATCACACAAAGGTAAATATATATATATATATACATATATATATATATATATATATATATATATATATAGT
>NC_056509.1:30615628-30626163 GCF_014905685.2 Nematolebias whitei
CATTTCAGTACCCGGATCCTTCTCCTACGTAGCCATGATGTTGTGATTGCTGCAGAATGTGGTCTGGCATTATCGTGTTGAAAAATGCAGGGTCTTCCCTGAAAGAGATGACGTCTAGATGGGAGCATATGTTGTTCTAGAACCTGAACATAGTTCTCTGCATTAATGGTGCCTTTCCAAACATGCAAGCTGTGCATGCCACAAGCGCTCATGCAACCCTATACCATCAGTGATGCAGGCTTCTGAACGGAGCGTTGATAACAACTTGGGCTATCCTTGTCCTCTCTGGTCCGGATGACATGGCGTCCCAGTGTTCCATAAAGAACTTCAAATCGTGACTCATCTGACCACAGAACAGTCTTCCATTTTGCCACACTCCATTTTAAATGACCCCTGGCCCAGTGCAAACGTCTGAGCTTGTGGAGCTTGCTTAGAAATGGCTTCCTCTTTGCACTGTAGAGTTTCAGCAGGCAACGGCGGATGGCACGGTGGATTGTGTTCACTGACAATGCTTCCTTGAAGTATTCCTGAGCACATTCTGTTATTTCCTTGACAGTGGCATTCCTGTTTGAGGTGCAGTGACGTTTAAGGGCCCGGAGATCACGAGCATCCAGTAGAGTTTTACGGCCTTGACCCTTACGCACAGCGATTGTTCCAGATTCTCTGAATCTTTTGATGATGTTATGCACGGTTGATGATGATAACTTAAAAGTCTTTACTATTTTACGCAGGGTAACACCATTCTGGTATTGCTACACTATCTTTCTGCGCAACAATGGTGGAATTGGTGATCCTCTTACCATCTTGGCTTCTGAGAGACACTGACACTCTGAGAAGCTCTTTTTATACCCAATCATGTTGTCAATTGACCTAATTAGTGTTAATTGTTCTTCCAGCTCTTCGTTATATGCTCAATTTCCTTTTTCCAGCCACTTATTGCTACTTGTCCCAACTTTTTTGGGATTTGTTGACACTGAAATTTTGAATCAACATATTTTTCCTTTAAAATGTTACATTTACTCAGATTAAACTTTTGATCTGTCATCTATGTTCTATTACGAATAAAATATTGACATTTGCCATCTCCACATCATTGCATTCAGTTTTTATTCACTATTTGTTTAGTGTCCCAACTTTTTTGGAATCCGGTTTGTATTTGTTACATACGAAAAAAACCTAAGAAAAAATAACTGTGCAGTTATTAAAATAGCACACCTAGATTCAAGCGATGTGAGTAGGATGATTTAAAGATGTGCATGTGTATTTTTGCGCATAAAAGTAAATAACACTATATATAAGAAATGGATAAACTGTAAGTAACAGCAGGGATGTAAACTCTCATCGAGTTTGTGGTGATTGGTGATGGTTACAAAGTCTAACAGTTGAAAGTTTGAAGTTTGAAAGTTTTATTAAAATGTATCCAGTGGTTAATGAGGAAGTTTAGAAACTTTACTAGACAAACAAACACACATACACATGGGAAAAAAACATTATTATTCGTTGTTGCCTTCAGACAACAACAATTAAAATAGACCAAATTTGTTTACCTTTAAACAAAACAAGATAATGCAATATATTCTCCAAACAACAAAAACAATCTAATTTATGAAGGAAATCAAAAATAATACAGATGGCTACTTTAAAACAAATTCCAAATATGCAAAAAGACGAAAATATTTCTTGTTAGGTTTTAAAGTTCTATTATTTCTTTTAGAGGTTTTTTTTTTTTTTTGCTTTGCTCAACTTTTTCAAATAAACTTTTGGTTGCTGTTTTGTTGGCTGTTTTTAATCATGCTATTGTTATCTGACAAGGCTGATGTGATGCTACTACTGATTACTGATTTATTTTTTGCAGCTCAGAACTGAAACCAGGAGTTGATAATGCCTCAATTATCACTCAAATTTGAGTTTGTGAGCATACATATAAACTATGTCTGTGGTATGAGTAGTAAAATAATTACTATGCCAATAAAATCTGATGAATATACATTATACACCACATTAAGCTTTAAAAACAATCCTTCGTATATTTTATATCCACCACATGTGGTGTCGACCCAGAGAATCCAAGTTTTTTGTCTTTCAGCCAACCATTTGCTGCTTTGCATTTACCTCGTATAAATTTAATGGCAAACCATCAATGATAGCACATATTCTAATAAAATAAACAGACATATTTAGAAGAACCATCTTCATGGTTCATAAATATGCAGATATATAGAAATTAAAGTATTTAAAACTGTTTAGGAGCTGTCACAGCTTTCATTTCTAGAGTTTATTTATCTGGACATAATAAAAAATGATCTAATCTCTACCAGGCTTTAAAATGAATCTAACTTCTAAGTGTAGACACAACAGATTCCACGTCCATGTCATTATTTATAAATATCTAAAGCAAATCCATAATTGAAACTCTGTCTGTAACAAACTAAATCCATCATCCCTGCTTTAACTAGATTAAAGAGGAAAGGCAGCAGCCAGGTCCTGTTGATCAAATGTCCTTATTTAATTGAATATCATCGAGTGTTCTGGCAGTTTGCTGGACTGGAGTATTCAAGAGTTTGTTAAAACCATACCAAACTGGAAATACATCAGCAATGACATTAGAGAAGGGATCAGTGATGTCCATCATTCTGGGAAGGGTTGGTCATTTCCAAATGTTGCGAAGTTTAACATTCTCCAGTAAGAACGATTATTCATAGGTAGAAAACGATTAAAGTAGCTGCCAACATTCCAGTGAGTGGACATCCTACCTTATTCACCCCAAGGTCAGACTGTGCACACCTCAGAGAAATTGCAACTCCATCCATCCACCTATTATCCTTTACACTCTTATTTCTTTACGGGTTCCGTGGGTCACTGGTGCTCTTGTCCAGCTGTCACTGTGCGAGAGGTGGGTTACATCCTGGACAGGTCTCCAGTCCATCACAGGGACACATAGAGACAAATGAGACAAACAATCATTCACTCTCTCACTCACACCTAGAGATAATTTAGAGTTACCAATCAGCCCAATATGCATGTTTTTTGTCTGTGGGAGGAAACTGGAGTACCTGGAGAAAACCCACGCATGCACGGAGAGAACATGCAAACTCCACCCAGATAGCTCTGAGAGACAACAGCTCTACCCACTGAACCACCGTGCCACTGAAATTGCAAACCCATTGCAAAATATTGAGTTACATCTCAAACTCTACAAGCCTCAGTTAGCAGGTCAAACTTTCATGACTGGACAGTTGGATAGACTGAACAAGTAAAACTCTTCTCTCTAAGCATAATATGGCAACACAACTTAGGTTTGCAAAATTTCATCTAAATGACCCACAAAGCTCCTGGATTAATTTGGATAGATGAGACGTAAATATGTTTTTCCACAATCCAAAGAGCAAACCAAACACATCATTTCAGTACAAACGTTTTTCTCCTAAGCACAGTGGTAGAAGGGTGGTGATCTGGGCATGTTAGGTAAAAACAGGACCTGGACAGTTTGCAGTTATTGAGTTGACAATGAACTCTTGTTCACCAAAGTATTCTAGAGGTAAATGTGAGGTCAACTGTCCAAGAACTTAAGCTTGACAGGAACTGGGTCAACAAGACATTGATCTCAAACACAGCAGAAATTCTGCAACGGACTAGATGAAAAAAGTAGGGATGTACAATATTATCGGCATGGTATCAGCCGATATCAGCGTTAAAGTTCAATATCGGACATCGGCCATTCCATCAAAATAACTCACTGATATAAAAGTCGCAGTTTTTGTATGACAAGGATGCCTGCAGTGCCAGTGCCAGGAAGAAGTCAAAATGTCGTCAGTGTGGAAGGTTGGGGTTTTTTTGTTGGTGAGATGTCAGATTCCGAAGATTTTTGGACTACGTTGAGCCTCGCTACATTGTCCCCAGTCTGAGATATTTTTCCGACAAAACCTTACCCAAGTTACAAGCCGTCATTTCTGATGTCATTGCTAATTGCTAATAGCCGATAGCACTTGGGTGAGTTTAACCACAGACATTTGGACATTAAGTCTTAGCCCTGTTAGCATGATTAGTCTTACAGCACAATGGACAGACAAAAACTTTGAACTTAAAAAGGCACAAGAGTGCAGAGGATCTCACACTGCAGCTAGGAACCCAGAACAAGCCTCCACAAGTGAGACAGTATCACAGGTGACTAATGCTAATAAATACCATTTAACACTTTTCATTTAATACAAGTTAAAGTGCTATGCATATCATATGGCTGTTACTGAATATATGTCACCAGCTTTTACAGTTATTACGTAATTTTTGTAGCAAATAAGCTTACATAAAAATATATGCTATGTTCTGACAAAGGAAATTATATAAAATATCGGTATCGGTTATCTGCCAAATAAGTTTTAACATATCAACATATCGGATATCGGCCAAAAATCCAATATCGTGCATCCCTAGAAAAAAGTATTGAATTAAGGAGTTGAAATGGTCCAAGTCAGAATCCAAAATTAACCTGTTTGAAATGTGGTGGGGCCTCGTGAAGAGAGCTGCACAGAAATAAAATCCTTAAACGTCACGACTTGAAGCAATGTTTATAAAGAAAAGTGTGTCAGATTTACAGCACAGTGATGTGACAGACTTATGTCATTACTTCGAGTTATTGCTGCTCAAGGTGTGAATTATAGAGTGTACTTAAGTTTTTCACAGTTTTTCCATTTTAGCATAGTTTTTGTTTTATAAATATACAGCAATGACTTGATGGAATCTGTTGTTTTTTTGAAATACTTAAAATAATAGAATAATTTGATAACCTGGTAGGAACAAGATCATTTTAACTTAATCCTATGTATGTATTTATACAGAAAATGTATGTACTTATTTCCCCCGTGACTGTAACTGCTCATGTTCACCTATAAAGATTTCGAGTGTAGCCCACCGATGTGTGTCACAAATTATCTACAGCATTAACTTCAAATGTCACCCGTATGTTGAAAGCAGCTCAGACTTAAAAGTCTTCAGATAAGGGCTTTGAAGTTTAAATATTAATCTTCTGGGAGCTCATTCCTTAAGGTAACTGTGACATATGGAGGGAATAAATTCACAGGATTTTATTGGAGCTCTGTTTCAGTAGCGATTGTTTCCAAATGTCTGCACCCCTGCTGTTCTGAATGTATGATCTTTTTTTTTTCTGTATGCATGTGTTTGTCTCCTTTAACCAAAGTGAAATCAGTCTCATGCCAGTAAGTCTCAGAGGAAATGTATTTCTATTTTCAACTGTCTGCCCTTCTCTCACATACATATCCCCAATCCTTGTTTTTCTTTATAAAAATAAAACATCATCTGGTCATGTCTGCTGCAGTCTTTTACACATCATCCACATTCCTATCTTTTCAACTTGATCTGTGTGTGTGATATTGCCCACACATGCCTTCTGACAATTTTCTGCTCTACTTATCTGTTTGCTTCGGTCTCTCCGACGCACACCCGTCCCCTTCCTCTCCTTCCCCCATGTTTTTGTTATCTTATGCTGATAGCTGGGTTAGTCAGCGCTGCGGTTTTTAATCACTTCAGAAATATTGTATTTGACTACATGAGCTGGTTTTCTTTTTTGTTTTATTGCCAAATTGAAACACTCCCTTTAATTGTTGTCAGTTCTCATAAAAAGTGCTATTAATCTTGTATATCTGAACAAAACTTTAGTTCCTTTGGGATAAGATAGAAGCTGTGCCCATTAAAATTTCTACACAAATAATGACATTAACAGTTCCCAAACTAATGGTGGACCAATTGATCAGTCAGCTGATGCATTAGGCCGTTTGTTTTTTTTAAATAATAGAATTGATTTGTTTTTGCCTGAGCATATAAGCAGGTTTAAAAGATCAGTTCTGCATCCTTGTGTCAGTGCACTTCTCATGATGGGGTACCTTTAATGGCAAGAATCCTTTTTCCACCAAAACAGCAGCAAACCAACCAGGAAGTGGACCAGATTTTAAGATAACTTTATCATCCAAAGTCCATCAACAAATAGAAGCAGTTTAGAAGTTGCCTTTTTACAATGTTTTATTAGAGTTTTGTCTTATACTGATAAATAAAAGGATGTCAAAAAGCAATGAAGTGGCAAGTACTGGGTGTTCATTTCTTTCTGCCTCCCACTGCTCACTAAATGTATTTCCTTGGTAACCCTTTGCTCCCTTCTTCCCTTTGTACCATTTGCTAAAAGCCTTGCTACTTTTAGTCACAGTGTGCAAGCACGTGTGTTTTTAATTGTTTTTAAAAGCACTATTTCATGAGTCAGCATATAAAAAGATGATTTTATTGCGTTTGAATTTCCTACGTGCATGTATTTGACCATGTCGCTCAGAGCAAACTTTATTGTTTAAAGTTAGCTGAATGATTGTGTTAAATCCATCCATCCATCCATCCATCATCTTTACCCACTTCTTCCTTTTCGGGTCGCATGGGTCACTGGTGCCCATGTCCAGCTATCACTGTGGGAGAGGCGGGGGACAACCTGGACAGGTCTCCAGTCCATCACAGGGACACATAGAGACAAACGAGACAACCATTCATCTCTCACTCACACCTAGGGACAATTTACCAATCAGCCTAACGTATTTCTGTCTTTTTCTTAAGTATGTTTGCATGTTCCTCTTTCAGTTACAAAGTGTTGTGTGTCAGGGCAGAGTAAAAGATCATGTGGTTCTTACCAGGTTTTATAATTGGATAAATGCAACCTCAGATAAACGACAACTTATCACATTGTAATGATTTCTAGAAAAACTTACTTGCAGCATGTCAAACTGACTAGGAGTCATGAATCAGCAATACATACAAAAACTTTAGCTGACATAACTTCACATATTTCTCTTCATGATCTTTGTGTTCAGATGGAAAAGCTTTACAGTAGGACTAGAGATTGAAAAAGTGTCAGTTTTCTAGACTAATGTAATAAAAAAATCCGACTTGCCCAACCAGTTTAATGGTGCTCAGTTAGTTTCTGTAGTTCGTCCTCTCTCCCGCCGACAGAAAACATATTTGTACTTCTAGCAAAGTGAAGTCAGGTCCTCTGGATGGATTCTTTTTGTTGAAATGTTTCGTCTAACTGATGAAGTCATTTGGATGAAAGACGAAACGTCTTAACAAAAAGAAACCCTCCGAAGGACCTGGATGAACTTTGTTGAATTTTTCTACCTGAATTATTGAGCATGAATCAGAATATCACTTCATACATGTTCTTTTAAATCCTAAAAAATAAAAACCCAAGATCAACTGGTCATCACTCAAGCCGATCAAGCTGAAAATTGGCCAATTCTAGTCACCAGCCGTGCAATTGGTCCGTCAGTGAATAGAACCATCAGTGCAGTGCTTGGCTAAAGTATTTTGTGGGTGGCTGCAAAAAAGTGCACTGCCTGCTGAAAATTTGCCAAAGAGCACTCAGATGGCCCCTAATCCTTGAGAAGCAAATTAAATCTCATTATTTGACCTTAAATCTGACTATTTTAAACACATTTATGAACTGTAGGTGTTGGGGTGTTTACCCAGATCTGTGAAACGTCTCAGGAAAGCATCACTACTGTCAAACACGGGGATGGCAGTGTCTTCCTGGAGGGAGCGATGCAGCAAAATCAAGATATATCCATATTAAAAATCATTTACAGAAGCCTTGTTTTCTCATTCTGAGACAAAGTGTGACATTTTAACTAGAAAAGAGTTGAAAAGAATGAAAGAAATGGTCCATTCTGGCTCAGTGCAAGCTTTTCAAGTCAGTCCTAAGACTTGTGGCTTTCAATATCGACATGAAAGGTCTGAACAGAAACAAAATATAGTTTTAATTAATTCACAAAACTATTCTTAATCATTTTATAGCTGTGTTTGCTTAAAAACAACAACAATGTTGAGATGATCTAATTTGTCACCACCTTTATCCCAGTTGTTACATTAGCCTACAATCTCCATCCCTCATTCTGCTTTTATCCCATTTCTGCACCATGAGCTTTATATAATGCAGAAAAATTAGATGTAACCACTAGGTAAAATTGCTATCCTTTCTTGTTACAAAAATAAAAGCGTACGTCCCACAGGTAACAGCCACATGGTAAATGGCATTGATTTAATTTGCAGTAATTTTAGGTGTTTTGATGTGTGTGCCTAGGCAGGAAAAAAAGATATGTCTGATTATCTGCATAAAGTATTCTCAATGTTCTAATTAAATTGTTTTTTTTTCTTAAGATAAATTATAATTAAGTAATGCCAATGTGTGTCCTTAAACGTATAAAGATAATGAATAAAAGTGGCTGTAAAACGTCTAAAATGCTTCAGGAGTTAGATGTTCGGTCTTTATAAGGCAGTGAAGCAGTAACAATGATGAACAGGCTCTGGGTTGCCGCTGACATGCGGTGATGGATTTGAGGACTTTAGATCACATTCGGGGCTTTTTACAGGTAGTTAAGATTCTATTTCAGTTTCCCAAATGACCTCTATTTTCAGAGGGTCCTGAGCTTAAGCTGTACTCATTTATTTCTTCACCCTCTATCATAAGACAATTGTCTACAACAAGAGGTATGGTCCTCTTGTGCTGCCAGTTTAGTTTAGTTTACTTTTACACTCAAAGTAAAAGTACCGGTAATATATTAGAAGCATCACACGAGAGTAAACAAAGCTGCAGCTCTCAGGAGCTTAAAGTGGTAGTTTAGGTTTTTAGAAGTGGTGTTCTGTGGAAGGGTATGACCAATTATTATTTTACTTTATGTAGATAGCTATTTGAAAAGCCTCAGTTTGGACAAGTAGTTTATTTCTGACCATATTGATGAGCTAACAATTTGTTTGTCAAGCCAAGACTAAAAACAGCTCCAGACACAAAAATGTCATTGCAGTTTACGTGAACGCTGTTTTAAAAATCTTTACAATGTGAAATTGACAGTGATGTAGTCGCTCATTTAATGTGCAGGTTACGTTCCAGATGCCGCCACCCAAAAAAGAAAAGAAGTGAAAATCCGCGAAGTAGGGGCATTATATTTTTTTAGTATTTATATATATATTTAAGGCTTTATAAAGCCTTCTCACACTCTTGCAATGTTCTAAAGTCTTAAGCCTACGTCATTTTAACAACATTCGTATATGTAGCTACTAAATTTTACTCGCTAGCTCTGCAGAACAGCAGCAGCTCTCGGTTCTGCTTGGTTCCGAATCTGCAGACCTACCCTGCAACGACGTAGCCCACAATGTTCTAAACTCTTAAACCTACGTCATTTTAGTACTGCAAATTTTTACTCACGAGCTCTGCAGAAACAGCGTCTCGGTTCCGGTCTGGCAGACCTACCCTGCCAGTTCTGTTTCGATTTTGTGCAGCTCTTGAGCATCGAAATGCATTTTGGAGGGAGACGGACTTTTAGGTAGCCAGCACGGGAACAGACCGTGGTCTGATTGAGTCTAAATCTAGATGAAAACAAGTCCTGGTGGGCTCCTGAGAGAAGCTGGACCTACTGTGGCACCTCCCCACTCAGCAGTCCTCATGGGCCAGCTAGCAGCTCTCAGATTCTCAGAGTCTGGAGGTCCGGTTCTAGTCCGGTTCCCATTGGGCTCCGTGTGGCTCTCTGCATCCGCTGGGCCCCTAAGTCACTGTATGAATAAAGACCGAACTTTTTCCGATCCGATCAAAACTTTCCCTTTCAGCAGAAGACAATGGGGCTTCTGGGTAGGACACTGTTGACTTCTGGGAAATGGAGTTGTTATGAGCGGGAATACAGTATAGGCTTATTGAGAGAAAACTACAAAATGGTGGCGTGCCTGTCCAAAGTATTTTATTTTTTTGTTAACTTTTTACTGTACAGTATTCCACACTGTCCCAGTCACATCAGTAATATTGAAGTTTACTATTGTGTTGTCTACAATTTTTTTTTCTCGTGCACAAAGTGAAAGAGCTAGTTTGTGAAAGTCGAATCGCGAAGTAGCGAGGGACTAGTGTATTTATTTACAATGAACTCTGGCTATTTGTAAGTAAATTGCAGCGGTGGCACTGCAGTTAGCTGTAGCACTTCTGGCAAAGCACTTCCAGGCTCATCAGATGGAATATTATAACGTTTCTGATGGAATAACAGTGTAATTACATTACATTTTTATATTTTTAGTATGTGTTTTTCTTAAGCATGTTTTGCACTGAAAAAGGAGTGGCTCTTAATCTCACTGTACTTGTGTATAATGACAATAAAGGCATTCTGATTCTGATTCTAATTTGGGGGAAAAAACAGCATTAAAACAAATTGCAGTCACGTTCACATGAAGACTGCAGCAGTCCACTTTGGTTTTGTCCACTTGGATCAGGTGTTAGCTTGTCGAGACACTTAGAATTTAACTCTATTTCTCAAACCTGAGCTTGTCCAGAGAGCTATCTACAGCGGGGAAGTTATTAATCTTCACAACTTTACTGTATAACCCAAGTTCAGATTATCTAAACTATCTGAAATCTTTAAAATGTGAGAACAGTTTTTTTTAAGTCTTTTGGCTGCAAGTGATGTGTATAGTGTGTGTGTGTGTGTGTGTGTGTGTGTGTGTGTGTGTGTGTG
>NC_056509.1:30626328-30628225 GCF_014905685.2 Nematolebias whitei
CACCTACATGTCTCCTCACTATTTTCACATTAACCCCCCGTTTTTCCCTTTTATTTCTCTTTTCTCACACTTCCATTCTTGTTCTCTCCTCAGCTTAGTAGAATAGATTAAGTTGTCCCACAGGTGAGTTTTAATAACTATGATTTGTGCCATCAGACACCAGCTGTTGTTCCTTCGATTCAGTCTCATTTAAAGCTTTGGAGGATTTATAGTGGTCTATATTTTGTTGACTTATTGTGCACTCTTTCTGTCATCCACTGAGATTTATGCTGAATGAATTGTGTGAAGCTTAATTTCCAAGAATCTTCGTAACAACTTCTTGCATTTTGATCTCGGATGGATTTGCCCTCCTAACCCTCAGCTTTCTCTTCATCAGATTCAAGTAGAGGATGTGGAGGATGAGGACAAAAGATATGGCCTTTTCCAGAAAATGCTGGACTCAGCACAGAAGTGGGTGGACTTTCAGTTACTCATGCTTCTCCTACAAGCATGGCCACCCATGATCAAAGAAGAAGTGTAAGTTCAACTTTGTCATTATTATTCAATGTCTTTTCAAATGTGAGATGAGGGCACCAATTTGTATACCAATAAATGCATCCAGTGTTTGGTGTTGCCCCAAAAAACAATACATGCTATTTATGCTGATGAAGGTTTTCAGTCATCCAGGACATGGTTGTCCTTATAAGTTCAATCAACTTAAATAATAATTTGAGGGATTTTACCAATTCAAACTGAAATGCACAAAGGTATAAGTGAAGAGCTGTAACTATTTTGTGAGCTCCTTCTCTTCCTTCCCAAAGGTCATTAACATTTTTTTTTATTTATTTTCATTCAAGATGTCTTGATCACATGCACAAAGGGGTGAATATGTATAAAACTGCCAGGGGATTGGATTCTAAGCGACACTGTATGTGCTTAAAAAGTGAAACCTGAGACCTCATTAAATGGTTAATGTCAGCTTTTTGACATGTATGGCCCTCTTTTTACACCTCTCACAGACCATCCATTTTTGTTGTCCAAAATATGTATATTTAGGCCCGAGCAGCAAAGCGCTGCGAAGGCCTATTGTAATTGTGCTGTTTCTTATTATTATTTTTTTCCGCCCAAGATCGCATTTTTGGAGGCCTTAACATATCCCAAAACTCACCATATTTCACCCAAAATTGTCCCCCGCGAGAAATGCGAGGTATTTAATGGAACCAAAAGTGGGCGTGGCCAAATTGCTCCACAGCGCCCCCTAACGTGAGATATGAAAACTGGTAAGTCCTAGAGAGCTGAAATTTGGTACATAGGTAGAACCCACCGAATCAAGAAAAAAAGTCTCTTGGAGGTATGCCTTAAACCCAACAGGAAGTCGGCCATTTTGGGTCAAAGGGTCAATTTTGGCCGTTTCTCACTTTTCGTACACGGCGAATTTGAACGAACTCCTCCTAGGGATTTCGCTCAATCGGTTTCAAACCTTTGCCATTTTGCTCAGTAGGCATGGGGGACCTAAAGTTATCAAAACGGTGCAAATTCATGCATGTTGAGGGGGCGGGGCCAGGCCTCAAAGTTGAGCTTCACGCCATAAATTTCCAAACGTTATAACTTTCACGTTGAAAAACAGAATCGTACCAAATTTGGCACGAGTCATCCCTGTCCCATGCCTGACGATACACTGAGGTCAAATTTTGACGTCATCAAAGCCCCGCCCCCTCAGAACAGGAAGTGACTTTTTTTGCTTGGAATGCTCCCTCCCTGACATTCTTGACCCAATCAGGATGATCCTGTGTCAGAAGGCAGATAACAAGTTGGTCTGACTTGCTTTGAAGCGCAAAGCGTTTCCCCTGGAGGATGTGGGCGTGGCGGCATGGCGAAGTCAGAAGTGACGCCGTTACAATACGTTTGGCTCTGAATT
>NC_056509.1:30628235-30636417 GCF_014905685.2 Nematolebias whitei
AATTTCCAAACGTTATAACTTTCAACTTGAATGACAGATTTGCACCAAATTTGGCATGAGTCATCCCTCTCCCATGCCCGACGATACCCTGAGGTCATATTGTGACGTCATCAAAGCCCCGCCCCCTCAGAACAGGAAGTGACTTTTTTTGCTTGAAATGGTCCTTCTTTGACACCCTTAACATAATCAGGATGATCCTCTGTTAGAAGACAGATAAGATGGTCTGACTTGATTTAAACAACAAAACAGTAATAGCTGGAGAATGTGGGCGTGGCGCCATGGCGAATTAAAAAGTGACGCCGTTGCAATACGTTTGGCTCTAAATTGCACAGATTTGAGCCCAGGTGAACCAAAATCACTATGATTGATCATTATCCACCTCTGAACAGGTTTCCATGATAAGTGGCCAAGAGCCTCCACAGCGCCACCTATATTCTTCTTACAGTTATATCTCAGTGATACAACATCCGATCTGAACCAGATTTTTGGTGCGTCATTACTGAGAACTGATGGACATTTTAGTTTTGTTGTTTAATATTTGACTCAAGGGCGCCCCCTACATTATTCAAACTGTTTTGTCTCAGTGATATATCAGCCGATCTGCACCAAATTTATGGTGTATTATTATTTAGCCCTGGTGGACACAGTAGTATAGTTTTTTAAATTTTGACTCTATAGCGCCCCCTACAATCTTGCAACAGTTATATCTCAATGATATATCATCCGATCTACACCAGATTTTTATGGCATAATGTGTGACCATGTCTAAACACATTGTTAGTGTTGTTTAAAATTTGACTCAAGTGCGCCCCCTAGATTATTCAAACTGTTATATCTCAGTGATATGTCATCCGATCTGGACCAGATTTTGGGTGCATCATTACTGAGAGCTGATGGACATTTTAGTTTTGCTGTTTAATATTTGACTCAAGGGCGCCCCCTAGATTATTCAAACTGTTATATCTCAGTGATGTGTCATCCGATCTGGACCAGATTTTTGGTGTGTGATTAGTGAGCACTTAAACACACAATGGTATTGTTGTTTTACTTTTGACTCAAGTGCGCCCCCTAGGTAAATCAAACTGTTATAGCTCAGTGATATATTGTCCAATCTGCATCAGATTTTTGGTGCTTGACTAGTGAGGACTTATGGACGCAGTGGTCTTGTTGTTTAATATTTGACTCACGTGCGCCCCCTAGATAATTCAAACTGTTATATCTCAGTGATATATCGTCCGATCTGCACCAGATTTTTGGTGCTTGACTAGTGAGGACTTATGGACACAGTGGTGTTGTTGTTTAATATTTGACTCAAGTGCGCCCCCTAAATTTTTACAATAGGTACATATGCGGTCGCAGCTTATGTCAAAGGTTTGGCGAATGCGCACTCCGGAGAACGGGCGCGTGACGGTAGCGTGAGCATTCTCGATGGCGACCGGGAAGGGTCGCTGCAGTTCCCGCGGTCGCCATAAGGCCGCAGCGGCGCTTCGCTGCGAGGGCCTTCAACGCTGCTTGCAGCTTTAATTCTACTTATTTTTCTAGGGATGCACGATATTGGATTTTTGGTCGATATCCGATATTCAACCTTTATTTAGACAGGTTAATCCCATTGAGCCTTGAGGACTCATTTACAAGAGAGACCTGATTTCAACAAAAAATAATGACAACAATGGACAACAGCGGCAACAATAGACAATCATAAAAGAGGCATACAGATTTTTTTATTTTTTTTTACAAATTAAAATAAGATGGCCAAAAAAGTAGCAAAAACAGCTAGATTACAAGGCGAATGTAGAAAACTAAAAACAGGAACATGTCTGCATTGGTTCCTGCCAGGAGTCCAACAGATTCTTAAAGCCGCTTGGAGAGGTCACGGTCGAGAGCTTCATATCTTTTTGTAAGATATTCCAGGAAACAGGAGCGGAGTAGGAGAAGGTCCTTTTGCCTAGTTCAGGCTGCACTGAGGGAACACTGCAGGTAATGATGTCCTGATATGCTGATATGTTAAAACTTATTTGGCCGATAACCGATACCTATATTTTATATACTTTCCTTTGTCAGAACATATTCCTCTTATTTAGGCTTATTGGCTACAAAAATTATGTAACAGCTGTAAGAGCTGGTGACATATATTCAGTAACAGCCAGATGATATGCATATCACTTTAACTTATATTAAATGAAAAGTGTTAAATGTTATTTATTAGCATTATTCACCTGCGATGCAGTCTCACTTGTGGAGGCTTGTTCCAGGTTCCTAGCTGCAGTGTGGGATCCTCTGCACTCTTGTGCATGAAGGACAGCCTTTTAAACTTCAAAGTTTTTGTCTATCCATTGTGCCGTAAGACGAATCATGCTAACAGGGCTAACACGGCGTCCAAATGTTTGTGGTAAAACTCACCCAACTGCTTTCGGCTATTAGCTTCTCAATGACGTCGAAATGACGACTTGTATCTCTGTTAAGGCTACGTTGGAAAAATATCTCAGACTGGGGACGATGTAGCGAGGCTCAACGTAGAGCAAAAATCTTAGGAATCCGACATCCTCAACGAAAAAAACTTCCACACTGACAACATTTTGACTTCTTCCTCTCTGCCATGATCAGATCAGGTTTGCGCACGTGACGTCATCACATTGTGCTGGCACTGCAGGCATCCTTGTCAGTGGGTTGTCATACAAAAACAGTGCCTTTTTATATCGGTGAGTTATTTTGATGGAATGGCCGATGTCCGATATTGAACTTTAATGCTAATATCAACCGATACCATGCAGATAATATTGTGCATACCTATATTTTTCTTTCGGCTGTTCCCTCTTCAGCGAGTCGTCCTCCTTCATCTCACTCTGTCCTCTGCGTCCTCTGTCCTCACTCCAGCTACCTCCATGTCTTCTCTAACTGGATCCATATACGTATGTTACGGTCACTAAAAGAGTCAATGTTTTGACCTGAAGATCTTGCAGTGTTCACTTGTTTGTGTAGTTGTTTAGTCTCCCCTAAGTAAAATCCAAAAACAATATAATATACTTGCATATTATTACAATCCTTAATGTTAAAACAGTTCATATATTTTACATTGGTCAGTAACAACATACTGTAATTAAACCTGAAAGATTATATGAATAACAGCATTTACACTAAGTACAAAGTGCACCTGCCACATTGTGGAACTAGGCACCAAGTGAAGTGTGTGTTCTTCAACGTAGTGTATTGGGAGTAGTGTACATGGCCAAACAGGTGTGTGTGAAACAACGGATGAAGCCAACATGAAAGGATGAATCACGTGCTTTTATGTGGTTTGATTGGTGTTAATGGTGCACTTTAAGAGGAAGGCCAGTTGGTTGAGTATCATCTTGTTCAGGGCAAAGCTCCAGTTTGAATTTTACCACCAACCAAAACTTTGTCCACATTGGCTCATGAAAATAAATAGTTGCTGCCAAATAGCAAATGACATTCTCAGTGAGTTTTTTTGTTCACACCCTAACCTGTAAAGGGTTGTGTAAAAACCTACCCAGTATTACAATCAAGTGTTTGCATTCACATATTTTCACAAGTTGGAAATATTTTCCCTGAAAGCAGAGGGAGGAGTTGTAGCTTCTGCTGCTGTTTGAGCCTCATATTTGCAGCTCATTGCTGACTTTATTCCTGCATGTATGATTTTTAAGACACCCATCATACAGTTCATAGTTTATAGTTATGTTTTGATTTAGCGTTTGAGCAACTTGATCGTTATCTCTCTTTTTGTAGCCATTCTGTGTTGTGCAGCACTTTCCACAACTTCAGAGAATAATGAGTGGTCTTTAGAGTTTGGGTCAAAGCTGTTTCTTAAAATGCCTTTTAAAAGTAATACACAGTCAAGCACAGACGCTGGTTTTATTTAAAAATCATGGCTGATTGGAGAGACAGACATCGTGAATGGGCATTTACTTTGTAATAAGTTTTCATTTCACCAAGAATCGATCTTGAAAATTGTGTCTTTAATCACTTCCTGATGTGAGTTGTGTGGAGTTGAAAATCTCAGAGCCGTATGTTCTGGGCTTCCTGCACCAGCTGCTTTCTTATGAGCCTCAGCAAAAGTTGGCTGTATTATCGATAAGTGCCTAATGATGTGATTGCTCTTCTCCTGCTCCATTGTTCTCGATTAAAAGCTAGCTGCACCCTGAGGACTGCAAGGACAGTACAGAGTTTATCCTTCCAGCTCAGTCGAAGCGGGCTGTTGTTCAAATGGTTTCGATCCACTATTTAAATTAAAGCTATTTACCTGCTCTTCCTCAAAATCACATGCAACAGTGTGTATCCATCCATCCATCCATCCTCTTCCGCTTGTTCCAAAGTCGGGTCGTGGAGACAGCAGCTTGAGCAGGGAGGCCCAGACATCTCTTTCCACAGCCACTTCTTCCAGCTGTTCTGGGAGGATTCCAAGGTGTTCCCAGGCCAACCGAGAGCCATAGTCTCTCTAGTGTGTCCTGGGTCTTACCTGGGGTCTCGTCCCAGTCGGACATACCCGAAGCACCTCCCTGGGGAGGCGCCCAGGGAGCATCCTTACCAGATGCACGAACCACCTCAACTGGCTCCTCTCTATGTGGAGGAGCAGCGGTTCTACTCCGAGTCTCTCCCGGATAACTGAACTTCTCACCCTGTCTCTTAAGGGAGAGTTCATCTACTCTGCAGAGGAAACTCATTTCAACCGCCTGTGTCTACGATCTCATTCTTTTGGTCACTACCCAGAGCTTGTGACCATAGGTGAGGGTAGGAACATAGACTGACTGGTAAACAGAGAGCTTTGCTTTACAGCTCAGCTCTCTCTTCACCACAACAGACTAGTACAGAATCCGCAATACTGCAGATGCTGCACCAATCGGACTGTCAATCTCACGCTCCATTCATCCCTCACTCGTGAACAAAACCCTGAGATACTTGAACTCCTCTACTTGAGGCAGAACTTCATCCTCGACCTGAAGAGAACAATCCACCCTTTTCCGGTTGAGGATCACAGCCTCAGATTTGGAGATGCTGATTCTCATCCCAGCTGCTTCACAATCGACTGTGAACTGCTCCAGTGAGAGCTGAAGATCACAGCACGATGACACCAACAGGACCACATCATCTGCAAAGAGCAGAGATTGAATCCTACCATCGAACCGGAATCCCTCTGCCCCCTGGCTGCACCGAGAAACTCTGTCCATGAAAGTTATGAACAGAATTGGTGACAACGGGCAGCCCTAGCCGAATCCAACTCCCACCCTGACCGGGTCCGACTTACTACCAGCAATGCGAACCAAACTCTTGCACCGTTTGCATAGGGACTGAACAGCCCGTAACAACGGGCCCCCAATCCTTCAGTCATGGAGACACCCCACGTCACACACGCACAGTGTACCCCAAGGAGCACGGGCGACATGTGTATTGAAAGTTATACTTCATAAACCCTGTTAAATTTATAGTTGTGTTGTCCATTAGCTCAGGTCTAATAGAAATACACATTCTGTAAATATTGTGAAAAAGACATTTTAATCCAAACTAAAAATAAAGGTGTGCCATTTCTTAGCTGATTAAAACCAAATGTCAAAACCATTCAGATTGAACATTAACTTACTTTGGTTGGTTTCTATTGTTAAAACTATTTGTGGGAACATTTAGCCTTTGAAACCAATTACCATAATGTCTTTTGTCAGAACAGATAGGAGGGCAAACAACTGCAGTAACATACAGAAATGTAGAAACCAATTGAAATGTGTTCTATGTGTGTTCTAAATAATCTTTCAGAAAAAATAAACTTTAAAAATACAGATGGTGTTGAGTTGTTTCCAGACAGGATGCTGGTCAAAGGACACAGTTATTATTTAAGACATTAATTTAAAATAATCTAAAGCAATTATTGTGGTTCTTTGTTTGTTTTTTCTTGTTTCAAATGGCTTTCGAGGAAAAGCAAAGCACACATTTCTGAGAAGAAATGAAGTTTGACTGGGAGTATTCAAATGGTATTTGTGTGTTTATTTGTCACACAAACCTCATGAGGTGAGACAACCTCCTGGGAAAAAGAGAAAGCTTTATCAAGTATAAGAAAAATGTTGTTGTAGTTTTTACAGTAGCCACTTTTTATACCACCGATCAACATCTGACTAGTTTCAACACTCTGTTTTTTTTATATCTGTGATGGGGAAATACAACCTGATCCCATCCTTAGGTCTTATCTGCCATGCCAATGATGAACCAATCAAGTCTGAAGTACAGGGAGACATAGGTCAAATAGCAGACAATAAAAACACAGCTATGCATTAATATTGTGGTTATATGTTTGCTTTATAGAACTTAATCTAAGCCATTTTATTGCGTTGCCACAGCATCTTTCAAGCTGTGATGCATGTTTTTAAAGGTCGGTGTTACTTCAGCTGATTCAGCTGACAAAGCCAAGAATCGATTACTTTAGATTCACCACTGTTACACAATCACCAAAAGCTTTTAGCGTGTTCACTCTGGTTTTTCATTATTATTATTTACAGTATACCTTACTGTAGCCCAGCCTGATATGCTATATATAACGATAAGAAATATCCAGCTTACAGTTTATTGATATTTGAGTCACCCGGTGCTGTGCTGTATGAACGAATCTGTGGTGGATGTAGAGCCATACTGACTCTGTTTGATCAAGCCAACTCTGCACCAGTAGTTGCTGCAGGCAGCAGAAGGTATTGTGGAGGGGGCCTTATGAAATGACTGTGGAACTCAATATATGCTGTAATTCCCCTACAAGAGCTGCAGGTGAAGCCTCCGATTTCCCCAACAAGGTACCTGGGTCACTTTAAAAATCTCATATTGTGGAAATAGCCCATTAGATGCAGAATCAATTCTTTCCACTACTCAGGATGGGAGACAAATTGTTCTGACTCTGGTTTCTGTGCAAAAGCAGTCGGAGCAATGAGATTAGTTTTACACAGTTGTGCTTTGGGGTTTTACTAAAACTTCTCTGACTTTGAGAGTATTATAGCTGTCAAACTGCTGCGAGGAACAGCTACAATGGTTTCCTTTCATCTCAGATTGCTGTACTGCTTTGTTTGATTTAAATTAATCTTAAAACCGATTGTTTTTCTCTTTGATTGTTTGTTTAATCATCCCTCTTTAAGGCTCTCAAGGTCATTTACTGCAGCATGCGGGCGTACAGTACATTAACTACACTGCAAATAGCTACACTTATTTAAAGCACAGAAGCCTGAAATTGAGGCCTCGTCTATGCCCACTGGGCCTTTTGCATGTAAGCAATGGCTTCATAAATTGGGACACAAAACTCAGAATAACTTAACCCTCAAATACCTCCTCTAAGTCTCTGAGGACTCAATCAGAGTGTCTCTGCACGAAACATGGTTAGCTTCAACCCCCATGTGTTTACAGTAGGCTTGTCAGAAATGATTCATATATTATTGACATTGTTCCTAATGTTTCCATCAGTCTTGATGCCAAGACTGTTGTCGTCATTACCTCTAGGTATATGTTCAGATTCTTTATTTTTCATCTTTCTCAAGAAACGTGTGTGTCTTGTGTTATGGCTAAGACGCTGCAGTGTTGTAAAAAAATGGAAAATGTTGTCGTCGCCATAATGCCACAGTTTCTTGTCTGTGTTGTTTTGTAAGTCCTGTAGTCTACTGCTGATTTTTTTCACGAAATTTAAACATAGAGACTTAAGTAGAAGATGATCTGGCTTTAAAAATTATCTAATTATCTTCCAGCAAAGTTCAGTCAGGTCATCTGGACGGTTTATTTTTTGTTGAGACGTTTCGTCCTTCATCCAAAGGACTTCATCAATCCGAAGAGCCACAAACAAACTCAGTCCCACAAGCAGCACACTCCCATAGTGGACCAACCAGTTTGCTGGTGATAAGATTTCTGGAGTCCGCCCTCTCCCCTGTTGACTCATCTGAAGCAGCCATAACCAAAGTGGTTCAAACATCAAAGTTCATGCTGGTTCATGGTGGGATGAAATATGCTAATTTTTTGGGACATGCATTTTGGGTTTTCATGAGCTGTATGTCATAATCATCAGTATTAAAACAATTAAAGACCTGAAATATTTCAGTTGGTGTGCAATGAATCTGAAATATATGAAAGTTTAATTTTTATCATTACATTATGGAAAATAATGACCTTTATCACAATATGCTAATTTTTTTAGAAGGACCTGTATATATAT
>NC_056509.1:30636817-30681133 GCF_014905685.2 Nematolebias whitei
ACTAAAATAAACTACTACTTGTACTACTATTCCTACTTTGTGGTTTTTCACATCGCGGCGCTTCAGGGTACGAATCCCCCGCAATAAACGAGGGACTACTGTATCAATAAAAGTATTTTTCCTTGAATACATGCATTACGAGCGCTGCCTTTCACACTAAAGTTTTAATTGAATACCTTGTGTGCTCTGTAAGTGTTCAGAGTATATGCAAGGGATGACTCATCTACTACCACACTGAAACTGAATGAAAGGTCCATTAGTTGTGGCAGCTATGTTAATTTAGTTTGACTCCATAAGAGTCAGAGTTTCTTTATTTGTAGGTCGCACCACATGTGGTACATATGGTGGTACAAAATTGAGTACACAGGGTCCCAGTTACATCCAACAAAAATATAAAATGTATAAGAAAAACAGTAATAAGATCTAAAATCACAGTGATTATCCTGTTTAGAGATTCATGAGTAACAGCCTCAGGGTAGAAACTGTTCCTCAGTCTAGTGGTTCTACACCGATAAGTTCATAATCAGTAGTAAAAGTACATCCAGTCATTACTTTCTGAGAGTTTCATTAGCATATGTTTAGTAGTTCATGAGATATTTTGCTAACAACAAACCTATACACAAATGCAATTGCACGATTGCCTGTTTATCTTGGCAATAGATGATAAAAATGTTGTTGCATATCAACATTTTTCCAGTAATGAGTTCTAACTTTTAGTTTGGTATTCTAAAATGGCGATTAGTTTCAGTGAGACTGCAAAAGACTGTTTTTGGAAGCCGAGTTGGGAACAAAGCTTTTCCTCCAGTTTGTTCACGTACACAGAGTCACGATTCCAAACACGGATCGAGGGAGGCTGTGACTCACTTTGCACCCTGAGACAGAGCTGGCGAGAGCACAGACACTCAGAGTCTCATGCGGCAGCACTTTTCTCCCCCCCCCCATCTCCTGGAAAAGCACAGAAAGCAGTTGCCTGCCAGCACTACATGCAGACTGTTTGTTCCCATGGCCGCTTCTTCCAGAGGTGAAGCAGCTTGTCAGGGCAAGACACTCGGGTGCTTGGATGGAGAGCTGCCCTTTTCACTGACAGACACACACACAGGCACTTCTGTTCTGTCTCTTTCTTTTTATCATGTCCTGTCTCCCTTTTTTACAGGCTTTGTCGATCTCCCACTTGTTCTTCAGAGACACACACAGAAGCTTACAGCCTGCCTCCTATCATGTTTGCTGAAGAAACACCTCGGCAGCTTGATCCCACATCAAATTTCAACCTCTGGAAGCTTTCTGCTTCTCGTCACATCACCAACAATTTACAGACCTGGTTCCAATCTACCCCTGATCTTTTGTCAAATAAGTGGAATAAAAGCGCACGTTCATCCCGGATTCCTCTTCTCGTCTCATAGTTCCTTCTTTTCCTTTTACTCTCTGTTCAATAAGTAATGCGCCGCTTGTCGCGTTAATCACATCCAAAACTTCCAGCTGTGCTTTCACGCCGGCATCTATTTACTAACTGCTGCAAGTGTCGGTTCAGTTTTAACAAGTTGAAAAATCGTCTTCTTTTCCCATACGTTGCATGAATATTTACATCCTCGGGCTTGGCAAGAATAGAGTTTGATTCTCCTCGTGTGGCTTCAGTCAAATATAAAAAGACCTTTGTTTTTGCATTAACCACTACACCCACTAGAATTAGTTCTACTCAGCAGTTGTACGGCTTTAATATGAGCGCATGTCATCAAGATTTAATTAGGAGGCACTAAGAAGGAGTGTGGTTTCCATCTCCCCCCCTCCTATGACTGATGTGTAATAATAAAGATTCATGAAGGTCATGTTGGCCGAGCATCACCTGTATATGTTGGCCTTGTTGGGATCTAATCTGTTTCTCTGGAGGCATCATTGAAGGTCGTGAAGAGCTCATAAAAGAACGTGTCAACAGAGGGATGCCTGTCAGCGCTGGCAGCTGTTCCCTGGTGTACACACCGAGGAGAGGGATAATGCACGGTGTGGGTGTTTAATATTAACAGCAGGAGTATTACGGTCAAACATCTTCCTTTCTCGCTCCCACGTCACGGTCAGAATTCATTAGTTTATCTGCAAACCTCCTGATCATTTTGGCTGCTTTCATGTCTGTCTGTTATTCTTATGAGACTTCTGTAATCATGTTACTCATTGTGTACAGTGCATGCCATATGGTGCACAAACAGAAGTCATCTGCTGTAATCCAGTCAGTGTCTAACAGGATTATCATCTGGTATCATGGGCCTGCAAACCTGATGAATACTGTAGCATTCCACTGCTTTTAGGTGCTGAGATGCTATTTCACTTTAACAATGTGATTAAATAACCCTGAAGTTTAAAACACATATTACGAAGGGGGGAAAAAAGCAATAAAATAGCTTTATTTCGGAAAATGTCACAAAACGAAAAAAGCAGCCTAAAAGAAAACGTTGATAAAATACAATTATTTCCAAATCATCCCATTTTATTTTATTTTATTTTTTGTATTTTTTGTTATTTTGTAGGATTTTTGGTCAGGCATTAAAAACGTAACAGAGAAAAGGTTCAGTTTTTCAGGTCTTAATGGCAACACAAAACATTTCCTCTTCATTAAATAAAGGACTGAAGCCCATTTTTAATTCTTTGTGTCTGTCCCATGCCTACCTCTTGACCATTAAACTGAGGAGCAAATAGTAATACAGGTGTCAAACTCGCTTACAAAAGGGGGCCAAAATTAAAGCCTTTTTCAAACTAAGGACCAATTTCAGAATCTACATTAACTCAAATCAGATACCCAACATCTTTTCTTGGTTGCATTTTCCTCAATAAGAGTTTGATTGGTCTCATTGAACGTTCCCTGCTGCATTTTCAACATCATAATCAAAGATTACTGAAAAAAGTCCAAGTGATAAAAGTATTTTATATTTAACATATCTTCTTGGGGGCCAGACAAGATGTCAACGAGGGCCACATTTGGCCCCCGGACCTTGAGTGTGACACATGTGAAAGGCATGAATACCCCTCCTGGAAGTCAACAAGCCATCTTCTCAATTCCTTTTATGTAAACAGACTCAACATCTGTATTCCTGCACATAACTATCGTCTACAACTGAACTTGGCATACATAATTTTTTATGGTTGTTAAAGAAAAACAACAATATTAGTCAGCATAATACATTAGAATTTACAAAAATATATATTAAAATAACAAAGTCCATGCTCAATAATCCAGGATTACAATCCAACATTTTTCAGTCAGGTCATCTGGACAGTTTCTTTTTTTTTTTGTGCTGAAACGTTTCACCTTTGATCCAGAAGGCTTCGTCAGTCAAGGAAACACACAACAAAACTGATTCTTCCCCCAACAGCTTACTCCAAAGTGGAACAAACCAGTTATGTTGGTGCTTAGATGGTCTCTTTGGCAACGTCCCCTCCTCCATTGCCGACCCACTTGACTGAATGACTGAAAAATGCTGGATTGTAATCCTGGATTATTGAGCATGGACTTTGTTGTTTTCAAACAGTTTGACACTACTGTCAACAAGGAAGAGGGCCGGCAATGGAGGAGGAGGCATTGCCAAAGAAACCATCTTATCACCAACATAACTGGTTTGTTCCACTTTGGAGTAAGCTGTTGGGGGGAAGAATCAGTTTTGTGTTGTGTGTTTCCTTGACTGATGAAGCCTTCTGGATCAAAGGCGAAACGTTTCAGCACAAAAAAAAGAAACTGTCCAGATGACCTGACTGAAAAATGTTGGATATGTTAAAATAGTTCTGAGATACCATAAAATATTTTAAAGGAAAATTGCCACGTTTTCCCTACAAATGTCTATGCTTGTTAGAGATATATGCAAGATATTACACTAAAATAAATTAAACTAAACATTAGTGTTTCTTTCTGTCAGTATAACTATTTTAATATAATAACTGGGGCCGAGATGGTGTAGAGGCAGGGCAGCCGGCTTGGGACCCGAGAGTCCCAGGTTCGATCCCCAGTCACTGCACATCACGTGGCGTCTCTGGGCAGCACGTCTAATTCCCAAAATGTCCCCCGGGCGCTTTCAATAGCTGCCCACTGCACCACCTGGTGGTGGATGGGTTAAATGCAGAGACTAATTTCGCCATTGTATGGAAACATACAGTGCTGACATTGTGATGACATTATTATTATTATTATTATTATTATAGTTTAGTTTTTCTTATTGCTCTTAACCCTTTATTTTGAAGTGCTCCCCTGAAACATTATTCTTTTCAATGTTCTTTACCTCAGAAGGGCATCCTCCTCCTCCTTGATGTGAACGTTCAAAGCTAAGATGCATGGCTAAGAATTAAGGTGAGGGGGTGAAATGGAATTCAGCTGAAATGAAACCATAAATATTCTGAAAGTGCATTATCTAAATTATCAACTTTTATGCCATTTCCAATACATGTCTGTGTTTTATGGATCGTGTAAAACCCGTAAATTGTTTGCTTGGTGGTTCGCAGCAAACTAAAGTCCGTTGCACTAATAAATTTATTATTAGGAGCATTTTAAATAATTTGTCGAAGCCTTCAGAGGGAAATGTGTCCGCTAGCTGTTGACTGAGACATTGAGAGCAACAAGGAGAGACAGGTTATTAATCAGACTTCTTTGATTTTACACAGAACGCATGACAAAAATGTCAAACTGCCAGTAAGTACGTGATCATCCAACAATCCACTGATAGCTTTTTGCATAGTTGGTATCAAGAAGTACTGAGGCTACTAATGGGTGTCTTTTGGAACCAGAGTATAAAGATTCTCTGGTTTGATGACTTTTTGTCTACGTATATTTTGTTTGCAGATTCCAAAACCATGCAAAGAAATTTTGAAATAGTATTTTTTTTTCTGTGTTCATCCTGTCTTGGCTTATGTAATGAAGAGTGGTTATATACATATTTACATTAAAAACTTACACAATGATTTTGTCATTTAAATGAAATACCAATACTGTATTTTTCGGACTATAAGGTGCACTTACAATCCTTTAATGTTTCTCAAAAATCGACAGTGAGCCTCATAATCCAGTGCACCTTATGTATTAATTCTGGTTGTGCTTACTGACCTCGAACCGATTTTATGTGAACAATGTTGAGCGTTATTGTGAACAGGCCTGTCACGATAACAAATTTTGCTGGACAATTGATTGTCTCAGAAATTATTGCATTAAAGTATAATATTGTTTGAAATTTGACAATAATTAGTAGTAATTGTAAAATTTAAGAAGAAATGTTGGTTAATTTGTTTTGCGTGTAGTACCTTTTTTTGACCACCGGATGCACCGAAGAATGGATAATGAAAGAGCGAGCAGCGTGTTTCTTTAAGAAAAATGGGAGGGAGGCCCCTTGACCTGACATGGGCTGTCTCTCTTCGGTTCTCAAAATGGCGGATGCTCAGTGTGGTTTGAGTTCTTTAGCATTTTTCACACAAAGTTCTCAGCTTCTTTTTGCAGAGAAAACTTTTTACACAAAGGCAACTGTGAATTTGTAAGCTACGACAAGACTGAGGTTTTTCTCCAAGGTTGGCCTGTTAGCTTAGCTTGTAGCTTAGCTGCTTTTAAACATCCAAAAACGTGATTTTGGATGTTTAAAATGGATTTTAAAGAGAAAGAGAGAGGTCAGTGAAGAGCACCGGAGTTGAGCCTTTTGTCATCCAGTGTCTTCAGTAGAAAGCGAGAGACACAAAGAAATGATGAAGCCGATAACTGAAAATGAGGTTGATAATTTTCATTTATCATGTGATTAATTGATTTATTGTTTATTGTGACAGACCTAATTGTAAATGAGTTGAATAAAGTTCGACTTATCTGACTGTTTTGTTTCGCTTAGTGCGCCGTATGTATGAAAATGGTAACTGAAAGCACCGTTGATTATATGATCTACTTGTTGTGATTTATAGAAGACTGAGACTCTCATAACAAAACAACAAAACAAAACAAATTTGCTCTTTGTCTGCAGGGCACAATCAGAGCGTAACCCCTGGGTGATGTTGACCTCGACGCTGCTGAGCCACTGCCAGGAGTCAGAGGTCAGAGTAGACCTGGGTCAGCAGGTTGTCACCATGGTGCGGTCCCTCTATAACACCAAACACAAGCTCCCTGTGCAGGTAATCAGAAAACACATTTGCTGTTGTCGTTTGTTTTATTGTCTTAGTCTTTGACAAATCAGCTTCAACAAATAGTCGCTATCAGCAAAAATGTATGAAAAATGCAGAACATAGTGTTGTGATTTCATGCAGCACAGCATTGAAGAGGCGTATATTTGTACACGTTTTGTACGCCCTATAAAAAGTATAGTTTATTTATTGCACACCACTGTTTTTACTGTTTAACAAACCTTGCATTTGTATAACTAGATTGTAATACTTAGCATCAATGCATTTGTTGCTAAACAGTCTGTATGATTTTTATTGTCATTTTGGACTTGTTTTCTTCTGATACTCGTGTCACCTCTGCATCACAGTGAGGACAATGAAAGCAGCTCCAGCACGCTTCCAATCTATCTTTTATCTCCAGTGTTGTGGACTAAACTTGTTTAAATTCAGCTCTGCTACCCTGCAGCATCAGCGTTTTAGCCCGTATCTTAATACAGAAGCCTAAAGCTATTAAGCATGTAACCCGCAGCAGCGCGTTAGCATCAGCTCAGTGCTTTTTACAAAGCATCTATATTCATCGGCCCCTCTTTGATAGCTGACGTCCCTTAATGCTATTCATGCCCTGCTGAACACCATGCAAGTAGTAAGCCAAATGTCACTCTGTGTGTCTAAGGCTAGCTGACTGTGATATTAGTTTAGCGCTAATGCTATTCAGTGTGAATAGGCTAGTGTCTGCCAGGCTGTCTGATATTAGTGTGGGAAGGGGGCTGGGAGGTGGAGAAGGAGGCCTTTTACTCCGCTCTGAACAGCTTTAATTTGAATCTGCTGGAATGAAACCGTCAGAGCATGGGAGAGTCAGATTGCATTGTGTTATCCATACATTACCAGAAGGAAGCCGGGAGCCTGACGCAGTCCTATTCAGGAATGCATGGATAACTGTCTGCTTATCAGGTGTTTGGGGCTCTTTGAAATCTATTTCCTTTTGATTTTTGTACTTTCTTTTCTGCATTTTTTTTTTAAATTCTATGTTTTGTGAAATAACCACATTTTTTCCACCTAAAAATGTTTTGGTGGATAAATGCATTCTTTTTTTTTACCCATTCAATATGAAAAAGAAATACACAAATTTCAATGAAAATGAAGAGCTAAAATGTTTTGGTTCAACAGAACGTTCAGTGCTTCTGTAAAGTGCCTACAAAATCAGGCCTATAAGTCATTTATAAAATAAATAAAAATAATAAAAATGTCAGTCTTTTTGTAAAATATAGTTCCTCATGTTGCATATGAGAGTAAAGAAACGGTAAATTTAAAAAGAGAATTTTGCAGATGAGTGAACAAGTCTCACTATAATTTAGAAATTTTTCACTATAGTTTGTTTGTGTCCATTTTGACTCACCGATGACTATGCTGATGATGATGATGATGATGATTAGTACATTGGCATTATTTCTGTTTATTCTTTTATTGTTTTCACTGGAAGTTTTTGCTACTTCAGTACATTTGCTTGCACTGACCCAACTTTCAGATTCTTCCCACTTTGCCTAAAACAGGTGCTGCTTTACTAGAGGAATATCTGACTCTTTGGTTGTTTGGGCTGTCTGTATTCTTGCAGTTCTAGTCAGATATGTGCCAAAACATTTAAGCTAGTATCTCACTGGTCTGCAGTTGTTGACCACAAAATGCGCACAGCGTTTGTGATGGAGTTTACAAAATGCGTTAACGTTCATGAGGGTTCTCAATTTCCCCACATGACTCCTGAGGTCTCGCTCTTGTGTTGTTGGAATTTTGAACGTGCTCCAAATACTTGCAAGACAAATCTCTGAAAATTGTACAGAGAGCGCCATTCAGGATGAGGAGCCCATCAAACTCTTCTTAATTTATTTTCTACGAGTCAAAGTGCAAGAAATGTGAGAGAACTTTGAAGCAGGTTGATAATGTATGAAACTAAACTGTCACTGGTTGAAGACCTAAACAACAAAACCAAAATTGTGTTGTAAACGAGAATAAATTGCAACCCAATTGAGACACAACTAAGACACTTTGAAACTAAATTGCAACACGCATTTGTGTGATATTTATACAAACTCCCAACAAATTCTGTCCCAAATTTTATGTTGTAAATGGCGATTTAGTGTAAGTACTACCGTAGTTGATATTTGTACGTTGCAGTGTAATTGTATCTCCGACTATAGTTGTGAACAGTTGCATCCCGGTGAGACGCATCATTTACTGAAAACATTTGAATCAGCACCTGTTTGAGGTGGTTCTTCATAACTTTGTACACCAGGCCCCTCTCACTCTATATAGAAGGCTGCAGTAGCCAAAAATACTCTTTTTTTTTTTTTTTTTCATTGTGAACAACACAATAAAGTACAAAAACACTTAAGATGTTAAAAACTCAGATTCACTGGGTCATTTCCATGTTTGAATAAATCCCCCGACACTATTTATTTTCCAATGATTCCTTTAAATTCCGAATTTTCCACATCGCAGAAATCCCAGAGTCGTATTTTCACATTGATGAACATTCAATGTTCTCTCTGTTTCTGCTTCCTTTTTTAAATACGCTTGTTTTTTCTCAACTCATCCCTTCTCCTCTCCTTTCATCCCCACCCCCCGCCCCATCTCCATCTTTCTTCAGTGCACCCGACATGTAGCACACCTGCTGCTCCACAACCAGCCGAGCCTCCTGCAGCCCGCCCTCAAACTGATGTGTGAAAGTGGCGATGAGCAGCTGCTGCAGCTGACTCTGGATCAGATCAACAACATGAGCATAGTAAGTGGTAAAGTTCAAATCTGCAGCATCCAAATTCTTGCGTTTTTCTGCCACCAGTCCGAGATCTTTTTAGATTACAGTGAAGCTTTATTGTGTGCAGTTTACTGTTTTAATGTAAAAACAAGGCATCACAGTTATACATACTCAACAGTAAGATATACTGAACCTCGAGAAACTCATTATTTTTGCTCAAGAAAGGGCAAAAATGGTGAAATCACTTATCAAAGTCCTTTCTGTGTTTGAATGTCAGTCTGTTAAGCAGGTAATCCAAAAGATTTGTACAGTTAGACAGGGACATTATTTTTCTACTTATTAAGTCTCTATTTTTTTACATGACTGTTGATTTTTGGTTTAAAACTATTGGAGATTTTATTTAAAATTGCCCACTTGACTGCACATGGTCATGGGAATAGTTTGAGCTTTTTTGTTTAATTTAAAATCCTAAGAATTCATGGTGCCATTTTAACAAACTCACTTTTTACACATTTTAACTCATCCTCAGGGGCTGTTTCCTTCAGGGTTGCATGATCTAGAAGCACTTTAAGCCTTTTTTTATATTACTGAATTACTTGAGTTCACATCAAAGAGCTCGGGGCAATGTGTCAAACATTTCCTCACAAAATGCCTTAAATCAAACACTTATTGTTTTAGGTATCAGGGAAATCTCAGAGAACTTAGTTTTATTTTTTAAATATATATTTTCCATGCCTGGATAAGTGGGTGGTGGAGTGTGGTGAAACAGGTGTTCTTCAAAATATTTTTCCCTTTTTCATTTTTCCTAAAAAATAAAAGTCTGAATGTATAAAAAACAAAAACCAGCACGCTTACAGAACTTTTTTTTTTTTTTGTATTGTTGGAAGTCCGAGTTGCTCCAACTGTCAGCACCATGCAGGTCGGCTACTGTAGGTATGAAAGAGAATCATGTTGTAAAACATTTCATTAACTTAAGTTTAAAATTGTATTTAATATTATAGAGAAAAAATGTTTATTCAAATTCTTTTAATCTTGTTGTCAAAATCATAAATAGGAAAACAGTTTAATCCAAATTGAGTTATTTAAATTAATTTACATTTTTTTATTCAGAAGTGTTTTCTCCTTCCATCCATCACACACAGTCTGTTTTAATGATGATTGGAAAATGCAGAAAACAAACCCCTGAGGAAATATTTGTACAAGTAAACAGGTCTCGAAACTGATTTAAAAAATAAATTAAATTTGAGTCAGAAAAGGTCCAATTATTCAAAGTAGAAACTGTAGGAAGCCTGGGCTGTATATCTGAACAATAAGCTTCACCTTGAGTAAGATATAAAGACACAGTTCTGATTGTCATCCTTTATAAACTGTGTCTAAGAGCTAATGTGCAGAAACAAACTGTAGTAAGGTGCTTTGTGCCACTAAAACAGTGGTTCCCAACCATGGTCCTTGAGGAACACCATCCTGCATGTTTTAGTTATTTACCTGCTTTGACACCTGGTTTGGATGAATGTGTGATTAACAGGCTTCTGCAGAACTTGGGGAAGTAATTAAATCACTGAATCAGATATGATGGAGCAGGGAAACACCTAAACCAGAGGTCGCTAGTAGGCGGACCTTAGACCGAGCAATGGTTCTGTCCGGACCCGTGCCCAATAAATTCAGGAATATAGATGATTTTCATGCAGCATTTTTCCAGCGATAGACAGCTTGGGTGCAGAGCCAAGCAGAGACACGGGAGGTGTGTTTTGGAGGTTCACTCCACCTCAGGTGTTACGTTAATAGCGTCACTCAGTTAATGAACCAATCAAATCTTTTGTTTTCCATACACGGCCGGTGCAGCGAGCTCTCGCCAGAGAAGAGTTGAGAAGGAACAGAGAGGAAGAGGCAGCATGTCGTGCTCCAGAATAAGAAACGCTGATGCTGAAAACTGTTTTAAAGATGAATGGACAGAAAAATGTATGTACATTGTTCTGGCAGGCACTTCAAGACCTGTTTGCTTCATATGCTCCGAAATGGTTGCATTAATTATAAGTGGCAACGTGAAGCGCTCTTCACTACATCTCTTTTATTTAAGTAACGTTATCTGCTGAAGTCCGAGCAGAGAGCAGTAAATTAATCGAACTGCAAGCCCAGTATAGATCCACCCTCCTCACCACAAATACTTTTACAGCCCAGCAGCTGCTGAATGTTCACTTAAGGTATCGTGGATTTGGGGGCAACATAAAAAACGTTTAGTGACGGGACAGTCGTGAAGGATTGCTTAAATGTTGAAGGAAAACAAAAAGAAAAGATGTGTGAAAAAAATCAAACAAATTCCGACATCAGCTTCAACATCAAGCAGAAAATGAGAAATATTAACAGATGATGTGCTGGCACAGCTGGATGCAGCTGTTCAGAGTCAATAATGAGTACAGATGTTACTGATGATGCTCAGCTTCTACTGGCAGGACAATCCCATGTCCATTTCTCTGTTTTTTTTTCTTCCCTAAAAGAGACATTTTTATTTATTGTTTTCTAAAGTGTTTTACTTGATCACTTAAATTTTTATAGGTAGGTGCCTCTTTAAGCAGAAAAAGAGAAAAATCTTTACTTGCTCTGTTTACTCTTTTTTTATACTAAAAGGGCAACTTTTTATTGTTTTCTGTTTTCTAAAGATGTTAACTATTTTTACTTTACGTATAAGCCTTCAATTCTTTAGTCTTGGACCTCTTCAATTTAAGAGAAAAACGCTTATTGGGCTCTTTTTGCACATTTAAGATGTATTTCATTCAGAGCTTTCCGTTTTAATCTGAAATAAAGGCCTTAAATTTAGTTGTCTGGGACTACTTTTAAATATTGTTAAAGCTAGTTGTTTACTATAAAGTGCTGTTTGTTAACAGTGAAAATGTGAATACGGATAGGCAAGACCGTAAAAGACGAACGTTACACTTTCGTTCGGACCTTTTACTGGGAGAAAATTTTAGTAACTGGACCTCAGCGAGTTTTAATTAAATACGCCTGAACTAAGCCATGCAGGGAAGTGTTCCTCGAGAACCAGGGTTGGGAACCTCTGCGTACAAAGAACAAACACTCTCATACAGTCTGAGGACCTACATGTACATTTTCAATGCTGTTGTTTTTTAAGTTAGGTTCTGTAAAGATTGATGTGAACGTGTAAACAGGCCCACATTCATCCGTTTGTCAGCTGTGTTTCATGTTTCTATAGCTCGTAGGAATGCACCTTTACATACGCAGGCAGCCTTTGAAGAATGTGTGGGCCGCTGTCCACAGCTCCTTCAATCAGATAGGCAGTTTGTCACAAAGTAAGTCTCTCAGACCCCTGCAGAACCCCGCTCTCTGTTCCTGCATCAGATAAGGGAAAGCCTCAATATTAACTGATGGAGCCTCTATTAAATGAAACGATCGGGCTCCAATTTCGCTCGACCTTCTCTTATATCGCGGCGACAAGAGAGCAGAACCGAGGGAGGTATGCCGTGTGGGAGGTGGTGAGAGAAACGATATGTGATTTGAAATGTGTGAAAATGAAATCAAGTGGAAGAAAAATGGCTGCTTGGAATGGATGTGAGAAAGAAGATGACATGGGAAATTACATAGATGGCAAATGTATAACAAAGTAAAGTCAGGGCCTGAAGGGGCAGATGTGCTGCAGCTTTGAGCCTGTTGCAAAGATAGTATGTGACTGACTATTTATTGTCCAAGTACAGCATAACATTAGTGCCGGAGAGGTGTAGATACAATAAACTGTGTGCTTCGATTTTAATTCCCTTTCTGAGAGAAAAATAATTATTTTTCTTTGCTCCGTACCAGACAACCATCTTCCAATAGCAACAATGTTAGTCGAAAAAAACATTGAGTCTTACTTGTAGTGTCTGATGTGATTGTGAATTTCTGCAAAGTCAAGCTGACTGAACAGGCGGCAAGAAAATGTGTTAGAAGGAACCAAACCCTAACTAGGGGGGAGTGGTGGTGCAGAGGTTAGAGAAGGTGGGCCTGTGATCGGAAGATCGCCGGTTCAAGCCCCGGTACCGACGACATCAAAAATGTTGGTAGGGTAGGTGAAGCACGCACACCTGCCCCCACCCTCATTCACCCCACCCTGGCCCTTAACCCCCATCTGCTCCCTAAACAGGTCTCTCTTGAAAATGAGTTCTCGTGACTTAGTGACTACATGTATAAATAAAGGGTAAATGAAAAACGACAAAAACTTGCATAAAATAGTTTGAAACTGCAAAAAGATTTTAAAATCACTGCCACGGTATTCTTAATTTAATGGAAACGTAAAATTAAGGGCATCTCTAGTAAAAATATGTTTTTAAATAAAAGCTTTACCAAAATGTGAGGATGCATTAAACTGTTGACAAATTTTCAGTTTAGTAAAATTATATTTAACTACAGTAGTCCCTCGTTTATCGCAAGACCTGCGATAAGTGAAAAACTGTGAAGTAGGAATAGTAGTACAAGTAGTAAGTAGTAGTTTATTTTAGTATTTATACATACTGTATATATATATATATATATATATATATATACTGTATATATATATATATATATATATATATATATATATATATATATATATATACTGTATATTAAGGCATTTTAAACCCTTCCCATACTCTTATATACTCTAAACAATGTTTCTAAATTCTAAACGCTCACAGAATTTCATGATTTCAGCTCCCTGCCTCTTCTCAGCCACGGCTGCACTCAGCCACCTGCAAGCGCTCTTGGCCACGCCCATTTCTCCACTCTGCACATTGATCAGCTGTTCAGCTGCAGCAGGAAGTTTATCCTGCAGTAAGGGCTGCACAAAGCTGCAGGAGGAAGCTTTTTCTGCTGCTCTGGGCTGCACAAATGTGCAGTAGGTACTAAATTTAAAATCATTTATTTTAAATAAAAATTCCATGCTGATTGTGCAGCTCATCCATCAATCAGCCATTTGTGTGTCATGTCCAATCTTAAAAAAAACCACGATAGAGCGAGTCCGCGATAAAAGAACCGCAAAGTAGTGAGGGACTTCTGTAGATTTTAAATGTTTTTTTCTCAGTTGTGCTGTCTAAACCCTTCCTATAAACGTAACATGATTGTATGTACCTGTAATTTCCAGACTATAAGCTGACATTTAACATTTAGCCTCGTTAAGCCCGGGCGCTCACACTGCTGCTCAATACATGTCTCTCTTGGTGGGTGGGTCGCCGTGACTCATTGAGACTACCTATATAAATAAAGGTTAAAAAAACTGACCAATGAAATTACTGACTAGGTCACAGTGAAACTTTGTTTCATTGGTCCATTGTGGAGGAGGGGTGGAAATGATCTCTCTGCTCCTCCCCGTTCCTGCGGGAGTTTCACCCCTTTGTTGTACACGAGAAAGTTTTTGCAGCCACTCAAAATAAGTGTGAATTGTAAATCAAATCAAATTGTGAATTTGCCTCGAGAAGAAAGTTTTGATGAGAGCGATGATGAAAGAGCGACTGAGGACGTGTGTGGTGAAGTTTTTCTGAGGCTGTTCAGTTCTGACACTGAAGACTTTAGTGGTTTTAGTGTACAGGAAGAATAAAGATAGCATTCAATGACTTTTCCTGGTAGGCTACTGCATTTTTTATTTTTTTTAATCAGCCGTATTACAGGCACTGTTAAGAAAAAAAAACTACTGTATGTATTTCATTAAAAGTTTTAAAAATATCTTTCTATGTAAATATGTCATGTTACAACATGGACACCTGTGGCTTATGCACAAGTGAGGCCTATATTTGTACTTTTTTTGTGGGCGTGGCTTATATTCAGGTGCGCTCAATAGTCTGGAAATTATGGTAACTCAAACTAAAGAGCAAGGTCTTTAGACGCTCATTTGAAAGTGGGAATTTATTAAACTAGAACTCATTTTTTGTCTTAGTCAAATATTTTAAAAAGTTGATGAGGTTAATCTACATTGTCCCCCCCACTTTTTTTTTCCTGAAACAAACAAGTTGTAGGTGTTTACAGGCTCCCAAGTATCTCTGCTTGTTTGTGAGGTCTCTGAGTGTTAAAATGAGCAAGACGTTTTTGTAGCAGAGGTTTTAAGTCTTTGGACCTCGCTGACTGAGCTGATCACTCCCCTAAGACTACCATACAGATAAGGATGTAAAGACTGAATGAGGAGGTGGAGCAGACAGAAAAGATGAATCAGACACAGTCAGATAATGGATGTATGAACAGAGTATGACAGTGGCTGTCACACTGCTTTGAAAAGGGATCTGGATTCTGTCACAAAAGAGCTTAACGTGGAGGAACTGCACCGAACAGTGTTCATCTAAAATATTATCACAGACTGAAATTATTTTACACCTCA
Source organism: Nematolebias whitei (assembly GCF_014905685.2). Lineage (NCBI taxonomy): Eukaryota > Metazoa > Chordata > Actinopteri > Cyprinodontiformes > Rivulidae > Nematolebias > Nematolebias whitei. Next base: position 30,652,003 of record NC_056509.1, read on the forward strand.
TACATTTGATAACAGCTCGATGTTACTGTGGAAATGTCTGCATGTCTTTGTTTGCTGAAGTGCACCTGTACGCATTTAATTAAACATTTTATATTGTGTGAGGGATTTTTTTATATACGTATTGTCATGAATATCCTGATGCATGCTCAATAATCCTCAAAGCTCAATACTAAGTATTGTCATGAAGTTAAACATGTGTTTCTTCTCCTACTAGGAACTCATGTAGGTTATTACCAGCACTAGTACTCCTTCCTTATTGCATTTTTGTTTTCACACTTCGTTTTGAATCTTGAAATACTTTTGGTGAAAAATACCACGGTTTGACAAAACATCACAACTTTATTCAGTTGGGGGTGAAAAAAAGTGCAACGTGTCTGGTTTATTTAAATAAACTGGACAGGGCAGCTGTGGCTGAGTGGTTAGAGCAGTCGTCCTCCAATGCGAGAGTTGGGGGTTCAATTCCACCAGCAGTCACATGCTGAAGTGTCCCTGGACAAGACAATTAACCCCTCATTGCCTCCGATGTGTGTCCCGTCAGTGTATGCATGTGATAAAGCTCTGATTATTCTTTGTACAGATCTAGTAGAGTGCTGTATGAATGGGTAAATGAGGACACAGATTGTAGTTTAAAGAGTATCTTGGAAAGATAGAAAGGCTCAATATAAGTATAGTCCATTTACCATTCCATTTAAATATTTAATTAAAATATGACCATTTAGGCATGTGGCTAGAAAAAATAGTTTTTAACAGTTTAAACTTTTTTTGTTTTTTTTCCCCATAAAATTAAAGCCAACATCTTACTGGGCTGCGAAACAGCCTAGAATAGTTTTCCAAGCTGTGTACTCAACAATAAGTCGTGTTTTTCTCAAATGGGCTGTGCAAAACGTGTTCGTACGGCTCACTGGTCACTTGGTTGCAATTTAATGGGACCGCTACTGAAAACTCACCTGGTTACTCAGTTTTCTAACAGTTTTGAGTCACCAGTTATCCTCCTACAGTCGCAGCTACTACCTGTCTGATTGCTCTGTTTTAAAATAAAACAGGTTAAGTTTGGAAGAGTTAAAATTTGTCTCATACAGAAAATATTTCAGTGGACACATTTGGACTAAATATAGAAACAAAGTGCAACAGTTTTGACAGTTATGGGCAAAAAGTGTAACCCAAATTGTTGAGGAAACGATTTACTCCTGATTATTCATAAAATAGTTCCTGTGATGTTTGTGTTTGCCAGAAAGATAGAGAAAGATATGTGAAAATAAATCAATTGCAAACAATCACATGAATGTTTTGCAGTATTTTTACTCACCCACTAATGTTTTAGGCTAATACTTGATTTTTATTTACATTTTGCAGCAGGGGCGCTTCTAGAATCTGACCTTCAGGGGTGCTTAGCCCCCAGTGTTGACTGTGGCTTGAACAACACAGTGGCCATTGGCGTCAGAAGCATTTGCAATGTGTGGGTGTTAGGGGGGTCTGGGGGTCCTCCCCCATAAAATTTTGAATAAAGTAGATACCATTTCCTGCATTATGGTGTATTTTATTAAACATCTACATTTACCTACATAAGTAAACACTTGATTTAATAACTATTTTAAAGAGCAACAAGAAGTAGTCTGACCATCAGCTCTCCTTGTGCGAAAAGAGCATGCTCCACTTCTCTCGTGCATCCTAACACCCCCCTTCCACCCCTAGTCGACAACTACCGGCAAATGTATTGCAGTGCACAATACTGACATGCTAGCCAAGATGCTACAGATGTAGCGCTCCGCTTCTCTCATGCAACACCCCCTCCCCCCACCAGCTCCTGCAGGTAAGGGGCGTTTCACTTCTGGACAAATTGAGGTTGCCAGTTGGTCAGTTGCTGATGAGCCTACTGGATTGATTGAGGTGGCGTTGAGGGTCTGACTCGTGCAAAAAAAAAGTCAGATATTATTGGCCCATTTGTGGCTTCATTTATTTCATATGCATTCAATATTTTGGTGAATCTAACGTTTGAGAACTAAGTTTCCTTACAAAATCTTAATGATGGTTTCTTTATTTTTCAGGGGTGCTTGAGCACCCTCAGAAAGAGGCTAATATTGCCACAGTTTTGCAGCGTTTTAGGTTTATAGGAGTGGACAGCCCTCAGAGGCATTTTATCAGATCTACAAATAGCCCGGGCTTGTCAACAGCCACAGTGCAGCATCCATTAGCAGATCACTATCTCAGGATCAGGCGTGATTGATTTTAGCTCAGCTTGGTCATTCAGAATTTCAGAGTCCACCACAAATGCCTTTAATTGAGTGTTTTTTACCTCTCAGTCAGTTCAAGCGTTTCATTAAGGTTTGCTCTTTTGTAAAATTTGCTTCACTACATCCTACAAGTTGGAGTTACGACGCGAAAGGTTTCCTAAATGTCACTCTTAATTTATTACGACATTAACGAGCCTGAAGTTTTGTCTGGCTACAGCGCACTGTGAATTTATGAACACAGCGCTGGTAATTAAGAACATAAAACACCACATGCAGCTAATGAGTGATTGGCAGCCTTTATCTTCAAGCTCTGTGTTCGAAGAACTCTGTTTAGCATTCGATGTTGCAGATTACTGTTCACATTGTTTTCCTCAGTAATCAACACAATTTAAATACTGATGTCCCCCTGAGATTGTGATTACACAAAATTAATTATGAAGATTAGTTTTTAATTATCAAGGAGTTACAGAAAACCACTTTGAATGTGGTAAGATGGGAGTTCATCTTGTTTTGCATATACATGGTCTTGTTTTGCTGCAATATGGTAGGTAAATAGGTTTTCCGAGCTCCAGTGGAGGAGGCTACGTCGGCTTGTTGAAGGACTTAAAGTGGGGAGGGAAAGAGTGGGAGTAAGGTATATCGTTTTAAGGGAGACAAAGAGTTAGTAGAGCGAGTAATGAAGGATGGGATGCATTCTTGAAGCAGAAAAATGCAGTGTGCTCCTTTATTTCTCTTCTCTTGGCTGAAGAAACTTGCACAGCTTTCAGGGTGATGCCACACAGTGCCATCTCATTTTCTTCCTTCCCCTCTTAGAGAAGATGTATGGGCTGTGGAGGGGGAAGAGTGGAGCATTTGAAGTGGAAGCCAGGCTAGCTTAATGGGAGACAAGGACAAAGTAAATCCTGATAAGAACTGCCCAGCTACAATATGAATGAGCTCTGTCCGGCATACATAGAAAACTACTTGTACAAGCACAATTGCACACAAACGGCTCCTGTTTACATCAAAGTTTGCTGCAACACAGTGATTGTATCAGTTTACCACGCTTTCATTTCCTGTGATTGTTTAAAGCTTTCATTTTCTAGATCGAAGAGGTGAAGATTCAGGGGTCTCTGCTAATATAACAAATATAAAAAAGATATATTAAGGTCCCCTTCGCACTGGATGACACCCTACACTGTCAATGACCAACATGACCTTTTACAACAGAGCTGGACTACAGCAAATTTTAGTGTGAAGACAGTCTTGATGCTGCTACACTTTGAGTACTCACTAAATCAGGGTTATTGAACTGGTGGCCCGCAGGTGACTTTAGTCCGCCTGCCATTAAGTTCATTACAAAAATAAAAAATAAAAACATCAAAGTTCATGCTCAATCATCCATGTACAAAATCCAATAATGGTCAATCAGATCATCTGGACAGTTTCTTTTTTGTGGAAAGACGTTTCTCCCTCTATCCAGAGGGCTTCATCAGTCTGAGGAGTCCCAAGAAAACGGTTTTCCCCACTAAACAGTACACTCCTTTAGTGGATCATCTTATCACCAGTTTGCTGGTGATAAGATGGTTTTTGGGGCTGTCCTGTCCCCCATCGACTCCTCCCAGGCAGGCAGCCACAGCCAAAGTGGTTCAAGACATCAAAGTTCATGCTCAATCATCCAGGTACAAAATTCAATAATGGTCAATCAGGTCATCTGGACAGTTTCTTTTTTGTGGAAAGACGTTTCACCCTCTATCTGGAGGGCTTCATCAGTCATCCCTCCGGCTAGAGGGCGAAACGTCTTTCCACAAAAACAAACTGTCCACATGACCTGATTGACCATTATTAAAAATAACATTGGGGGGGGGGGGGGGGTGTTAGGTTTGGTTTAGTTTCTGTTTATTGCATATTTTAATCTAATGCAACAAAACAAACAAAATGAAACGGTAGCAGATCTTGTAATACCTGGTTTATTTACATAATGACTAATTGCTGGATGTCTGGCCCATGAGCTGCTGGCTTTCAGTAACTGTGCCCCCCTGAGCAGTTTACTTGAATAGCCCTGCACTAAATATTTGTTCCCTGCCAGTTTCCATGTTCCAGAAAAATCCTCTTATGCATTAACCAAACTCTTTTTGCCCACCCTGGTACAACTGTCAGGTGATGTCAGGATGTAGCTATTCACTAGAAGATTGCGCCACACTACCACAACACGGTTATTATATCTGAGCCATGTTTTTTTCATTTTTATTGCACAGGTAGTAACATTCAGATTAATTGAATTATGATGGTAAGGTAGTGACATACATGATATATCCACATAGTGTAGCAGCAATAAACATATTAGGTGTCACAGATGTAGCGTAGTGCAATGTTATTGTCAATTGTTCAGTATTATTATCACGAGTTCAGTAATCTGACAGCTTGTGGGTAATAACTGTCTGAGTCTTTTTGTGCACCAAGCTCAATGCCAGGTATGAGGCCAATGTGGCCAGTACTGCTTCAAATTCTCAAAAGATCAAGTCATGCCAATTCATACTGACCATACTTCATAGATACACTATCACCACACTTCACCCTAGAGACGCGGACGGCATGTCCCGCGGGGTTGAAGTGTCTTCCTTGATATGACAAGCCAAGTGGCCCATTAATAGCCAGACATGTGGTTAAAAGTGGCTATTAATAGGCCATTTGGCTAGCCATACATTATGCACAGCAGCGTCTCCAGACAGCTCTGAGCGTGCACAACTGCTAATGTGAACTTACACATACGTTTCAGACATAATAAATAAAAAAAGTTTAGCTACAGTAAAAAAAAAATACAACGAGAGAAATGTTTGATGTGCATTATTGAGATTTATCACTTATCAAAACAACGGCGCTAATTTGTCAAACTAACAGCAATCAAAATGTCGAAAAGACAATCCAATTTATTATCATTAAATAAATGGATGAATTGTCCTTAGCTGCACAACCGAGAAGGCAGTCGTAATTGAGGTTGGAGCAGCAGGAGCAACGTGCAGGAATGAAATCAGCGGAGAAGAGTTCGGCTAAGAAACGTGAAGTGGGAGGGTGGAGTAGGATGTTTGGCAGAATCGGACCTGCTTGATTCACACACAACGTGTTGTTGCTCTCTAAATTAGTAATTGAATTAACTGTTTACAAATATAGGAAAACGTAGATGTTTAACAACCCGTTAAAATAGGCTACACCAAAATGCAGGAAATAGCATTCAAATATTTAAGGGGGAGGAGGACCTACAAGCTCTTCCCCCACACACGCATCCCCTCCTCCACTGGTCCGCACCCCCTACACCATTTGCGTTCCGGCATCGACCAGTTTACAAATTAAGCCCTGTTTGTAATAGGACGTAAGGTAGCCATGCTGATTAAAATATATATAGTGGAAACTTTCCCAAACATCTTGTAAAGAGGGATAGTCTTGCTCACGGTGAACTCTGCAGCACGAAGACAAACACACTATTTAATCTGTTGCAACAACAATGCTCCCTGGGCCTACTTATGTTTCTATTACTGTGACTGGCTGGTTGTGACTCTGGGAAAGATCAATTCCCATCCTAATTCATCCCTCCTTCTCCTCTTCTGTGTCAGTTTTTGCATTTCTCACTTGTTTTTAATTGAACCTTCACATTGTTTGTGTTCATAATCAGTCTGACCACTCAGCCTGTCCAAAGAAACAGATTCACCTTGCCCATCTGTCCACTGGAGTAAACACAGTGTGCACTTGAATGAGTGATTATCGGTGTAATTGTTTAGAGGAGCTTGTTTACAGCTCTGGGGACCATACTGGACCTATTAAACTTGCACTTTTTCCAGTTACCTAGTGTGTTGATCCTTGTGTGTTTGTTCATGTGCGTCACAAGCTGCTTTTATTTTTATTTTTTGGCTTTGCAGCCTCTGCTTCTGCCACTTTCAATCATGTAACGCTGTAAGCAAGAACTGTTTGGTGTGTGCACTCATGTACCCCTAAAGTCTGGGGACAGCCAGAGTGAAGGGATGGGAAGCGGTGCCTGAGGACTGAGAGGAAAAGAATGAGGAGGAGAGAAGGAGATGGTTGTCTTGTCTGGCATTCCAAACAAGCTTTACGATTTAAATGATAAAAGAAGGCTTGGCGATGCATTATGGATTAGGCATTGTACGTGAACGAAACTTTCAATTAAGCTCTCAGCTGGGTTTAGCTGAGTGCGAACAAAGATGTACACAGGAAGTAAGTGACGCACAAATGGCAAACAAACATGCAAAATATTGACCAGACACATCAGGTAAGATTTGGTGTCCTTTGAAAACAAGCAAAAATGACAACCTTGAGACTGTAACAATGAAAGATGCCAAGAACTGAAGGTAAAAACAAGAGTAAGAGGGAGGGGTTGGACATCATATGGCTGCAGTTTGATGTGCCAGTTTTCTTGTCACGCTGAGTATTCACTCACAGTGCATGCCAACTGTGATTCTAAGCCAAGTCACATAAGACAGAAGATGCCTCTTGTTTGTGAATTCTCTGAAGAGACGGACTGCGTGTTGTTCGAGCCTTTTGAGGAGATTTGGAGAGGCTTTTAGCCTGGCACACAGCTGTGAACAAAACATGTGCACCTCTGGAGAAGTCAAGGCCATTGACCTTTGATAAAGAAAGACAGGCATGATGGATGGAGTGCCCCCACAGTTGGATCAGATTTTCACTGATTTGTTTATAGGTTCGCTGCTGAAATTGCAGTTGGTGAAACTCAAAAACTTGAAGATGAAAAAGGAGTATGACGTAATAATAGACCTAAATGTGTCAGACCTACAACGGATTGCCTGCTGTTATGAAAGGTGGGGTAACATTCCATTGTCCGTGTGCATATATACGTTTGTCTTTGTTAGCAAAACATCTAGTGAACATTGGACACATTTTACTAAAACTCTAGTAATCATTTGATGTACATTTACACCTTTTGTATACAAACCAATTCAACATGGCCGTCACACCTAATCGGTCTTAGCAAACACAAAAAGGGCTATAACTCAAGTCATGTTTACAAATATCCAGTTACAGTTGAGTTTGCTAGTAGCTGAGAGTCACCGTCATCACACGCTTCAAGCACCAACATATTTGCTTAAAACTTTGGCATTTTCTGAAGTCAACCTTGCTTCTCTGTTAGCAAAATGTCTTGTGAGCCGAAGGATGGATGTTACCAAAGCTCTCAAAATGTAATCACTGGGAAGTAATCACAACTAAATGTATTACAAAAAGTACATCCACTGATGGGCAGCACGGTGGCGCAGTTGGTAGACCTGCCGCCACTCAGCGAGAAGGTTACCGGATCGAATCTCGGCCAGGGGTCTTTCTGGATGGTGTTTGCATGTTCTCTCCGTGCATACGTGGGTTTTCTCCAGGTTCTCCGGTTTCCTCCCACAGACCAAAAACATGCATGTTAGGCTGATTGGTAACTCTAAATTCTCCCTAGGTGTGAGTGAGAGAGTGAATGGTTATTTGTCTCATTTGTCTCCATGTGTCCCTGTGATGGACTGAAGACATGTCCAGGGTGTCCCCGCCTCTCGCACAGTGACTGCTGTATATGGGCACCAGTGACCCCTGCAACCCAAAGAGGAAGAAGCGGATAAAGATGATGGATGGATGGATGGATGGATGGATGGATGGATGATGGATGGATGGATGGATGGATGGATGGATGGATGATGGATGGATGGATGGATGGATGGATGGAAGTCCACTGATTAATGCATGAATTCAACCCTATTCAAGATGGCCACTGCAGCTGATGAACTTTAGAAAACACATCCATGTCTAGGACTCGGAGCCCATCAGTTTTGCAGATACTTAGCTAAAATGTGATCTGGTACGAACTGACAGTCATACCCATCACTTACATATTGTGTAACATCTTTATTCAAAACTTTTAATCCAACCCCTTATTGGGTTAAAACAAAAAGCTTAAATGTGTGTCATTTATTTTTAAAGAACCACGTTGTTGCACTTTGATAACTATAATCCCTTTTCTCCACTTTGTTTGAGCTTTACTGTGACAATAGTGTCGTTGTTTAGAAGAAAGCACTGCACACGAAACATCTCACTCCACACAAAACATCAGCACACCTTTGTCTCTGGCTCAGCAATGTAGCAGAGGTGGATAACCTTCAACCCCACCCCATTTTCCCTCTGTACCTTCACACATGACACCTATTGGTGAGAAGCTCATATCGAGCCTGGCCAGAAAATAAGGTTATTGTTCTAAAAGGTCAAGTAAAATTGGGTCCTGGTTATTTTTGCAGTTTGTTGTGTGTTTAAGCCTCAGTGTAAATGGACTGGAAGCTTCATAAAACGTCTAACTTGTTTTTGTTAAAATCACAAATGCTTATTTTCTACATGTAGCCTTTAGCTTGCTTAAGAAAAACAAACATAAATGAATCATATAATATAATCAGAGAAGGGGGAAAATGTATACATGTTTAAATATTTGTGTATATACATATATGTGCATGTATATATGTATGTGTAAAATACCTGTGAGAGGAGACAGGAGGACCAGACAGTGGACCGAACCATTCAGTCATCTCAGTGTCTGTTTAGAAATATCACTGTTATCTGCTTTTAAAATTCACAGATAAGTAAAAGGATGAGCTGCACCTTGTCATTACATTAGGCTGACTTGTGCTGCATACTTACAGCAGGTGAAAATATGGGATTTAGACCAGTGCCTGAATTGTGACAGAGCTCTTTTTACTGTAAGCAGGACATGAAGTTATCTGTGCCGCTCTAACATCAAGATTCCCCTCCATCTCTCACACTTCTTCACATCTATTTTCTGCTCAACTGTCAATCTGTGTGACTCTAAGACTCAAATCTGCTGTCTCTCCTGACACGTCAAACTGTAATAGCATGGGTGGTGGTGGTGTGTGTGTGTGTGTCTGTCAGAGATCCTGCGCTTACATTATGTACTGCAGGTCTGCTCGAGACTTCCAAGCTTTGCAGGAAACACCGAATTTGTGTTTTCAACATGTGCGTATTTATTACTCTGCAGAAATGCAAGTTTGTGCATCATGCAGCCCACACTGGCTGCACATGATAACTCATCTGTGTGCTGGAACTCTAATTTGGTCCCTCTGCAACCCTGCAGGTGTGATATCTCAGACATCCAAAGCACCGACACTTGCACCTTTCCTCTCTGGTGTTTCATGTTGAGTTACATTTTAGTTGTATTAAAAAAACAATCCTCAAAGGTTGTCCGGGTCAGTATCCCAGCAAGTCTGTCATCTGTTCAAATCCACTAAAGGTCTGGACAGCTCTGCAGACGTCAGTTTGTAGCTCCAAAATTGTTCCTGCGCTTTCCGTGCATGCTCCAGGAACAGAGTAGATGCTTGTTTGGAATTTTTCCTGTAATTGCTGAAGTTGCTGCTGAAATTGTACAACCCGGTCTGTAACTACTTTGTCAGATTTGAGGACATGATGCTGTGTCAGTTCAGTGAAGGGATGCTCAGAAGTCCTGCTGATTCTTGCACTTCTGTTGAGCAGAGGTGCTCATAGCAGACTTACATTAACTTGCATGTGCATCCACAGAACTTGATGATTATTAATTTTACACGTAGCTTAACCTCTCTGCTTTATACTTTAACATGTAATATCTTTAAAAATGCATTGCTCTGAATTAGCATCAAGGCTAACATGAATAACTTGAGTTGATATTCATGTACAAATGTGGCTACAATACAAATGAACCTTTTAAGGAACACACATGAGTTTGTCTTAGTCATAGTTTTTCAATACTGTCTTTCAAAACTTTAGATTTGGAAATAGGTCAACACGGCTCCAGATGTGTCAGATTGTGCATTTGTTCTGGGCCTATGACGAGGCAGCAGAATGAAAAGTTTGAAGCTGAAGTGTGAAGGTGTTTTGAAGTGCTTCACTTTGCCTCTGCTGTGTTCTCAGCCCTTGGAAGCCCTTGGTGCTCTTAAAAATGTATGTGCCAACTGCTTTGAGTGCATGCCTTCTTTTCTCCTCTTTAGCTCGCTCTTTCGCTGTAGACATTCTTTTAACACTCCTACTTCTTTCTTCTCTTTTATTCCCTTAATTGTCATTATGCCTAAATGACCTCCTCATCCACTCCTGTCCCCCTGCCTCAGCTTGTCATGATTCATCTGGCCCCTGTCTCTATAGAAGGCCTAGAAATTAAATTATTACTCATGCATGACATACAGCAGTGTATCTCCATAAGAGTTATCTGTCACTTCTGTCTTCCTTTGGTCCCAAACTACCCGTGCACTTTAGCCTACTTGAATTGAAAATGCACACATATCCAGAATATTAATGCTCTTTTGCAGATCTTCCCTCATTGTAGCTCAATTTGGTCAGTAATTCCACCAGACTAGGGTCATTACCAGTAACTAGGGATGCACGATATTATTGGCATGGTATCAGTATCGGCCAATATTGGTGTTAAAATTTAATATCGGACATCGGCCATCCCATCTAAATATCCATCCATCCATTATCTTTACCCGCTTCTTCCATTTTGGGTCACAGGGGTCGCCGGTGCCCATGTCCAGCAATCACTGTGCGAGGAGCGGAGTACACCCTGGACAGGTCGCAAGTCCATCGCAGGGCCATCAAAATATCCAAGTATATCCAATTCAAGTTGAAGTGTTACATCATTTTCAGCCCCCTTTTTGGCATCTGCATTTGGTAGCAGGCCAAATTGACAAAGACCAGGCAGAATAATGTAGTATTTTAATTCCACAGCAGAGAAAGCTATGTAGTCTCTGTAAGTAGGTCTATGGGGAGAAATATCGAAATTGGTATCGGTTATTGGCCAAATAAGTTTTAACATATTTTTTTCATAGTCTGTTGTGGTTTTTATAAAAGATTGAATTGTCCTCAAATTGAGGAGGAAAAAGTGAGTGAGGCTCACACAGAGATGAGAGATTTCAGAAGTGAGGCGGAGAAATTCATCCAGCTCCACTCATCATCTCCACAACAGAAGAGAAGACATGGACTCCACATTCATAATTGATTGGCTCTGGCTCCAAAAATACCTTGACAAGGATCGGCTGTTGTCTGTCGGCACGCGCAGGGAGATGTGCAGGCTTAATAATGGAGAAAGCAAACAGGTGAGAGGTCGCACAGGAAATGGGGCTGAGTCACAGTGAGAGGCAGAACTGAATGCTGCCTCTGCATGGCCTGTAAAGCACTCAGAGTGAACCCCCAGTGATATTTAGCTGCTTGAATTTGCATGTAATTCATTGATGTAAAGAGGCAGATGATGAGATTAAAATATTATGTAAGTGGTTTGTTTCTAGATCTGGGAGCGTGTTCAGGAGTGCGTTGTTGCTCTTAAAAACACAAGTGACTGTAGGCTTATCCCAGAGGATTGTGGCCAGCCACAGGGTCAACACAATATGTGGTGTGACACTGTGACCCCATCAGGTTTCTTCAAGTGTGTGACACTGTAATCATTCACAGCCCTCACATGCTGCAGCTGAATCAGAAAGCCCCCTTCAGTGGTGCCAAAAACGTCCTGGAAATTTAAAGCTGTTTTAAAGGATTCCAAGTAATAAGCCCTGAGGCACCTTTATGACAATTCAGCCATTATTCCTCCTGTTCATTCAAGTTTTCATTTCAGATTGCCCACAGCACTCACATGCAAGCATGCATCAAAACAGACAAATAGAACAACAAAATGTTTCCATAGACAACAGTGAGCAGCAGTTGTTCAGTGTATTGTTTTGCACTATCAGTGACTAGCATGTATCTTTGCTCTTTTAGCGTGCCGGTTGGCGTTTATTTAACATACATCTTAGTTTATATCTTAGATCCTTATTTACTTTCTTTTTACACTTTATATTTTTTGTTATTGTTTGATGTAACTGGGACCCTGTCAATTTCATTCCACCTCATGTACCGCATGTGATGCGAATGACAATAAAGAGCCTTGACCTTGATATTTAGGCAAAAACCCATTCCTCTTTGAAGCTTTATAGTGCAAACATACTTAACTGTAGAAACTCACCAAAGTTAAGTCAGGTCCTCTTGTCTATTTTTGTGTTGAAACGTTTCTTCTTTCATCCAAAAGACTTCCATCAGTCCAAGGAGCCACAACAAACTCAGTCCCAACAAGCAGCGCACTCACATAGTGGGCCATCTTAGCCCACGATTCGATCTAACAAACTGATTCCCACAACAACAGCATACTCCATCGTGGAAAAACCAGTTTCCTGTGCTAAAATGGCCTCCGGGGCCCGCCCTGTCCCCTGTAAACTCCTCTGAAACAGTCATGCCAAAGTGGTTCAAAATACCAAAGTTCATGCTCAATAATCCAGGTATAAAATCCATAAAGTCCAACTTTACTGATTAAACTGGGATTTTAATCACTTTCATTTCTTTTTACTAAATCACAGTTTTAAAATTTAATTTATTTTTCTAAAGATTTTCCACTGAATGTTCCACTTGGTGTAATAATATAATGCTCTTTTGAGTTGTCTAAACTTACTAAACATTTAGTAAACAGTCTCTTCTTATTTAAATAGTCTTTACATTCCTTATACATGGAAACATAATATACCATAATATATTACATTGTTATTGTTTAGCGTACATCTTGGATCATTGTATACGTTTCTTTTTATACTTCTTGCAATTTTGGGGTGTAACTGGGACGGTGAGTACACAATTTCATTCCACCTCATGTACCACATGTGATGTGAATGACAGTAAAGAACCTTGAACCTTGATAAGCATTTTTATCTTTTTTTACTCAGTGCACAGGATGCACACATGAAACTCTCATACACTGCCATCATATTTCAGCTGATTTTTCTCTTAAAAAGAAAAGAAAACGGAAAGGGAGGTTGTTTTTTTAACCTTTATCTCCTATATAAACACAGTAAACACAAACAAAAAATGACATTTGTAGCCTCTACACACTGACATCTCCACCTACATGTCTCTGCGTGAGTGCAGCTACAGCGTGCGCTCTCAGGACATTATTACCTGCAGTGTTCCCTCAGTGCAGACTGAACTAGACAAAGGGATCTTCTCCTACTCCGCTCCTGTTTCCTGGAATATCTTGCAAAAAGACCTGAAGCTCTCGAACTTGACCTCTCTAAGTGACTTTAAACATTTGCAAAGTTCATGGCAAGAACCAACGCAGACGTTCCTGTTTTTAATATTTTACTCCACTTTACAACCTAGCTGTTTTTGTTTCGTTTTTTTTTTTTTTTTAATACCATTTTCTTTCACTTGTTCTTTTCATTTTGTATGCTTTCGTTTATGATTGTCTTGGTGTCATCACTCTTTGTTAAAATCAGGTCTCTTGTAAATGGGTCCCTGAGGCTCAATGGGATTAATAATAATATTAATAATTTGTATGTATTGTAATCATGAACCTGTCTAAATAAAGGATGAATGAATTTTAAGTAGTAGCTGCATTTTCACTCTTCCACATTCTACTTCGACTCGTTCTCGTTGCAGTGATGAAAAAGGAAGTTTATCTTGTTGCGTGTGTGTTTACATTTTCTTTCTTGTTTCCTTTTCTCCCCCTCTCCAGGAGACGGCCTACTCCTGCGACGCAGAGCTGCTTTCGTTGCTCCTGCATGCAGGCCTCTTGGTGGGCTGCGTCTCCTCGACCTTGTACCCCCTGCTCAGCTCCCACATGCTGTCCCACCAGCAGGAGGGGGGCTGGGACGTGGAGAAGGCAGCAGCCGAGCTGATGGCGGCGGGCCACGGGCCGGAGGCGGGCTCCCTGCTGCTGGCTCACCGCGGAACCCACCAGGCCCAGTTCACCTTCAACTCTGCTTTGGCTGTGCTCAAGAAGTGGCTGTGAAGTGTGTGGGTGCGGGGGCGAGACGATGCGGGCACAGGGGAAGGCAGCATTAGTCGTTTGGGACACAGCCTCCGACTGCAGCTTCAAGCAGAAATCGTGAGGTTGTTGAGAAGAGGATTGAGATCCGAGGAAACGACGGCAGCAGCACACATTTACTTCGGTAATTGAGTTCGGGGTTCATTAACAAACCGCTCTGTTCGGCTCGAAGCTATAAGAGGTGACGCCTTCAATACTGAAACTTGAGCTCTATTAGGAACACACGCAGAAATGCACAAACACATCCTGTCCGCTGTCGCTCAGTCATGAATGAGGAGCTAATCAGAAGCTGCACATTCTGCTCACATACAGTGTTTGTGTGCTTGCGCGTGTGCTCTGTTGTGTGATAGCGTAATTGAACGGTAGCTGGGAAGCGGTGGGTGGATATTAGCCTATTGTTCCATGACAGGTTCTCCTCTTTAACGTCCCGCCGTTAAACACCCCGCCTCTGCTTCATTGTTTTCTCCCTAATAATATCTAATTAATTCCTTCTAAACAAATTAGCCTCGCTGCCTCCCTGTACTGTGTGTGAGCGTGTGTGTATGTGAAGGTGTGTGTTGATGTGCAGCTCGGTATGATGTCAGCACAGTTTGTTTCCTCTAAATCAACACAAGACCTAATTATGGTTTTTAGTCCGTCCCTGCGATCAAACCTGAAATAAAGAAAGCTCTAATGATAATGAGTTATTGTGTTTTTTATTCCATCTCACTCCTGTCTTCATAATAACTGTGGAAACTTTTCTTATTTCTTCACATCTTGAGATCGTTGGAATACCTGGACTCTGTTTGAGGAGAGTTGTTTAGTTAAACCTGTTAACCTTTCACCAACTTTTCAACAAAAGGCTTTTGTAAAGACCGTGTCCGTCTCATGATGAATGCATTCAGAGCATTTGCATCATAATTACAGCATATTCACATTGTTTCCTGGTATAATTACAGCCCACTGACCCAAACAATGATTATGTATTTATCCAAGCCCTCGTGCACTTTTTGTTGCGTTGCGCATTTATTTTGAAACAGTTTAGTGAAGTGTTTTCAATGGTCAGCCCTAACGACTTTGTGGAGGAAGCAGCCAGCTGCTGTTTGCTAATGAATCTGCTTTCGTCAAAGCATTCATAGATTTTTTTCCCCCCATATATATAATTACATATGGTGGGAGTACGGCTTTCAAGCAGGTAATTGCAGGGCAAAGAAAAATACATGTAAAATGTCTTATTTTATTTGTTTGTCAAAGTACTTTTTATTTAGTTTTTTTATTATACCAAGTGAAGTACGGGGCTGCTAGTTCTTTCTGTTTACCAAAAAAAAAAAAAAGACAAGTAAAGTTTTTTTCTGTCAAAATTATTAGGAATGCACAATATTATTGACGTGGTATCGGTATCAGCTGATATTAGTGATAAAGTTAAAATTGGACATCGGCCATTCCATTAAATTAACTCACCGATATAAAAGGCACTGTTTATATATATATATATATATATATATATATATATATATATATATATATTATATTTATATAGTGTTAATTCATTTCCTTTATGGCATCTGCATGTGGTAGCTGGCCAAATTGACAAAGACCATACAGAATAATGTAGTGTTTTAATTTCACAGCAGAGAACGCTATGTAGTTTCTGTAAGTAGATCTAGGGGGGAAAAAAATCACTATTGGTATCGGTTATCGGCCAAATAAGTTTTAATATATCGGATATTGGCCAAAAATCCAATATCATGCATCCCTAAGAACTATATTTAACTGTTAGACATTAAATAATCCATACTTGTTTCCAGTATCAGACAAGTCCAAGTTGGTTTCTGGATCAGGGAACTCTTCCCAACAAAAAATGTGTTTTATTAATCTCTTACAGTGTTTGGAGGCAATTTCTATGAAATCAGAGTTTCAGTGAATTCAAAATTACTTTAATTAAAAAAACTGTGGAATGTTTTTTATTTACTTCAAAAGTTTAATTATAAATGTACGCTTACTATACATAGTTAAAAGGAAAAATTTTAAAGTAATGTTCTGTCAAAGAATTTTCAATTCGTTCATCAGTCATGGAGCACAAAATAAGGACAAAGCAAAAGTCATCCTCCAGGCTAGGCTTATGACCAGCCGAATGAGGACAAGTTTTTATAACAACTTCTCTGGTGAGAAAGAATGCAATCCTTGTTAATACTGAAGCTTTATGTTTTGGCATGACAGCTTGTTGTCCCGCGTGTGGAGCAAAAAAGAATTAGAAATACCCTGCGTCTGTCCGTACATCCGTCCATGAATGTTGTGGGCGTGATAACTTGAAAAGTGAGTGAGGTAACAACTTCCATTTTGGTGTGTGGCTGCATTTAGCCATTAGAAACATTCCTTTCATAATTTAGGTTTCCACATCAAAACTCAAGATGGCCACTACCATTACACATGTTTTTGTGGGAGGTGGGGGGGGTGTATGTGTGCGTACAAAAAACCATGCATTGCAGGAACCAACTGCTCTTTATGGGGACCAAAAACAGGTCCCTATAAGGAGAAGTCTCGTTGCGGGGTTAGGGGTTAGGTTTAGGACTAAGGTGTGAATTGCGGATGGGTTAGGGTTAGGCATGTACTAGTCATGTTTAGGGTAAGGGTCAGGCTTAGGCTAAAGAAAATGAATGGAAATCAATGTAAAGTTCCCCAAAATTATGTTTACAAGAACGTGCATGTGAGTGCATGTGTAAAAGCTGGCCACACCCATCATTTGAAGAAACATTCTAATTTTTTTTATTGCTTAAAAGTATAGTTTCCTCAAACGATTGGGGTGGCCAAAGATAAATATATGGTGGCCAAGGCCACCATTGACCACCCACTGGCTCCACCATTGCACCTGCTGATTGATACAATTGCTCCCTTCAGTAATCAGGATCCGTCACTACGCTCTGTATTGGACAAGGATAAAATAAAACCTACCTCTGTTCTTAAACACGGTGTCACGACCCACTTTAAATTACATGCACCAAAAACATTAAGGTTTAGTTGCATTCCAGACTCATCTTGAATACTACAAACATTCACTGTTCACAAGTGATGGGGGATATCAGCATACAGCTTGTTTAGTTTGTAGTTTTACTCAATTGAACAACGCCCTCGGTACACAAACGAGCGTGTACGCCTGTAGTCCACATTTATGCCAATGGTGCCGAGAGGCTGTTGCCTGCTGGGAGATGAGGAAACCTCTGGACTGAGTAGAATTGCTGATCAGATGGACTGACACATTTGCAGCCTTAGAACCATCATCAATAGACATGGTTTATGCTCAGCACATAAAAAATTCATGCAGTAACACGATTGTTCAGTAGAGTATATGTCAACAAACCAAACAACACAAAGTTCTACAGGTTTAATATTAGATTGTAGGATTCTTTCACACCAGCATGTTGTTTTTGTTGGAGTTATTTACATCTGAAAAGTGATTGTTAAAAAAAATCATAAATAAATACTAGTCCTAAATATTTTAACCTTTTTGTGACTTTGATTTTTAAGGAACCTTGAAATCAGAAATGTACAACTACAGGAAACAAATGTTAAAGTCAGCAAATAAAATGTTGCCCCCACCTGGTGTTCACTTTTAGCTCCCTTTATTCCAAGCTAGAAAAAGGCGAAACTAAAAATCTTTCAACTAAATAAATAAAATAATTACAGAACGGTCTATAAGCTGATGTCAAGGTTAAGAAAATCTTTTGAAGAATATAAAAAAAATTCAAACCCTATTCAGCAGTTTTAATTTCATAAATCTGTTCTTGTGTGCTGTTGTATGAAACCGTGGCCTAAAGACATTTAAATCTGTTCAGGCTGTAATGGACCAGTCATATTTTTGCATCTCCTTCAAAACTTTTTCCCAATCCTTTATGGATTTATGGAAATAAGCGAATAATCCCCCAAATTCCTTCATAATTAATTTTCTAGTTTAACATTTTCTTTAAGATCCCCATTTCATTTTGTCCCACTGTAGTATTTTCTACAACCTTTCTATTAATTTGTTAAATACATTCAGCACACACACACACCCCAAAAAAAATCTTACATTTAATTTAATCACATAAAATATTCAGCAGTGATTTACTTAGTCGGGACACATTTAAAACTGCTGCTGCTTGGATTCTCGACAGGCAAGAAATTGAATAAAGGGACGGGGCTTGGAGGTATTTACCCTGTCAGGATTGCTGCTGTATTTCAAACCCATTCATGAGCGCTGAGGTGGGCGAGTGCTCTATACATCAAACAAGAGAGTAATGAATCTCTTACCTGGGCAGGAGATAGAGGAAAATGAGACGATCCATGTGTCAGTGACATGTCATGTGAATATACAGCCAGAGACGCAGCTTTTCCGCTCTGGCTGGATTACAAATAAAAAAAAGCCTTCAACATTCCACTGAATCTCCTGCAGAGATGAATGCTTCAGCTGCTGTCGTAGTTCTGTTGTTCGGCTCGTTTCCACATTACTGTCGCACGCCGATTGTGTAAAGATGATTGGACTTTGTATTTTTAAGCTCATCCCCTTGCCGTTTATATTCCAATGAATTAAATTGGTTTCAGACAGTAATTGACCCTGGTTTGTTCAAGGCCTTGAGCTACAACAGAAGGCTGCTTTCAAATCAACTCTTTGTGGTGAACTAATAAGATAACACGGAGCCTTGCTGTGATTTGTCTGAACTGCTGAATCCCTCAGTAATCAGGTTGATTATATCAATCCAAGCAGGAGCAGACGATATGTTTAAAGACCGTAAAAGTTGAAATATGTCATTTATTGTGGTTACGCTAAATATTCTCACTATTTTGGTATGGATGACCTGGTTTTTAAAAAAAATATATTCAAACTTTCTTAGATGTTATTTTTTGTCTCACTTCCCCAAACCTAGACCTCTAATTTAATTTAAGACCTAGCATTCCTTAAAAGAATGCGTAATGCCTACCGTCTTTAATGACTTTGAAACTAAAATCACTTCATGCTGAGAAGGGACAGAGTTAATGTTTTGATCAAACCTTGTAATCAACGTTATGCACGAGCTCATGCAAAATTGTGAGATCTTGCCAGATGTGTTAGTGCTCATGTGTTTAGGATGACTCTCAGCTACTACCACACCAAATTTAGCTCAACCACTGTAAAACTGAGTAAGTTGGTTATTTTCGTGTTGGTTATGTCAGTTAGCTGTGGCGACCATGTTGAAGTGGGGCTGACTCCAAATGTTAAAACAGTTCCATATACATATACCTTGATTCCTTTCATAAAGTTTCACTAAAATTTGTCCAGCAATTCATGATATTTTGCTAAAACAGAGATAGGGGTATCCTGATTCACGCTCAGTAATCCAGGTAGAAAAATCTAAGAAAGTTAAGTCAGGCCCTCTGGATGGTTTCTTTTTAAACGTTTCATCTTTCATCCAAAAGACTTCATCAGTCTGAGGAGCAAATGAGTTTGTTGTGGCTCCTCCTTTTAAAACGTTCATGGTGCGATCTGTTAGCACTTAGAGTTTAATAGTTTTGGTATGACAGCCACAACTTCATCAAAGTTCAGTTCAATGACGGTGAAACTGACTGAGCTACAACCATTTCAATGTTTGCTTATCTACTGTGGTCACCTTAAAGGAGGTTTACCAAAACGAATGTAGATGTGCATCTAACAATTACTTTAGAAAATGTTACTGAAATTTGTCTGACGATTTATCCGACTTACCAGGTAACGTGATTACATATGATACACACAAGAACTAAAACCAGGGAGTACAGTGATGGGTGATTACTGAGTGAAAACAGGTGTGCTTTGTGCAGAAAACGGTGACACCTAAAGGCATCTTTAGCGTATATCTTAGTGCATGTCTTAGATCCTTAAATACTGTTTTTTTAATACTTATATTTTTGCTATTTTTGGGTGTAACTGGGACGTTGCAGTTTGTTCCACCTCATGTACTACATGTGATGCGAATGACAATTAAGAAACTTGAACTTGAACATCTATAGAGCACATTGATTTGCGTCATCAGTATGCATGGACAGGATGTCTCCACCATGCTGGAAGGCAAACAAAGCTCATTAATCCCCAAATACCCCATCAATGATGGCGTTAGTCTCATAAGTATTGAGTTTGATGGCCCAGGAAAGGTGTGTGTATGCTCAAACAAGCTGACAGACTACAATATTGACAGAAATCGAGGTTATTGAATGACTTTGACCCCTACAGAGATGTACATGATCTGTTTTGGGGGCCGAGAAGGGGCAGTCGACTTGGAACCAGAAAGTCGCGGTTCAATTCCCAGCCATGCTCACATATCGTGGTGTCTCTGAGCAAGACACCTAATCCCCAATTGCTCCCCGGGCGGTTACATAGCTGCCCACTGCTCCACCTGGGTGTATCTCACGTGTGCTGGGTTAAATGCAGAGAACTAGTTTTGTTGTATGGGAACATATAATGATGACAATCTCAGACTTCCCTTTTTCAACCTGAGCCCTTCCATGAGCAAAAACATTGCCATCCAAAAGTTCCCAAGCCTGCAACTATCACATCTTTGGTTGAGTGCAGGAAACCACCATCATAGGGAAGAATGGTTCCCAGCACTCCTTACAGCTCAATCCTGGACCTGGAGTGAAGGAGAAAGACAGACATTAAGGACAGAAAAATCAGTTCTGGTGACCGGTTCAGAGGCTGTCCAGACAGATCAGGGGGTTGACTCAGGGGACTCTCTTGACAAGTGGAACAGGAGCAGAGGGATCCAAAGGGACCCGCTTAAGGGACTGATGTCCCAGAAGTTAACTCAAAACACAAAAATAGAAAACAGAGACCCTGGAGCCATGACAGCAATGTGCTCACTCATCCCTAAATGTGATCCTATTAGTTGAAACCCCATTGCTTTAATTTCACCTTTAAACAATGCTCTAATCCTAAAGGTATATGTAGTAGTATATATATAGTATATATATAGGTATATAGATTCCTGACACTTCTTTAATCTCTTCCAACCTGGTATAAAAAAATAAACCATTACTCACAAAAACTGATTTTTCATACCTATTTTATGAATATGAAGACTTCTGAGTGGTTCACAATCCAAACAAAATCCGTCCATCCATCCATCCATCCATCCATCCATCCATCCATCCATCATCTTTACCAGCTTCTTTTTTCCAGGTTGTAGGGGTCACCTGTGCCCATATCCATCCATCGTTGTGCGAGAGACAGCAGACACCTTGGACAGGTTTCCAGTCCATCACAGGGACACATAGAGACAAACGAGACAAACAGCCATTCACTCTTTCACAAACTATTCAGAGGTACCAATCAGTCTAACATGCATGTTTTTGGTCTGTGGGAGGAAACTGGAGTACCTGGAGAAAACCCACGCATGCATGGAGAGAACATGAAAACTCCACCCAGAAAGACCCCCGGCTGGGATTTAATCCGGCGACCTTGTCACTGAGAGACAGCATCTCTACCAACTGAGCCACCGTGTCGCCCCCAAACATAATCACTTTGATAAATAAAGATGAGCAGTCTTGAGGTGACATCAATGTATCTGTAGCCCCAAATAAAATTATTTAGACTGGTGTTTAGGTGGAAGTTTAAAAAGTTGTTTAGAAAGGCACCACAGTTTATTTTATTGAGACAAAACAAACTGGAGTTTTCAGATTTACTGAATTTCTAGGCTGGAGCTGTTTTATTCTCAGGGCTGTCAGTAAAACTGAATGTTGTTATGATCGGGCTCTCTTGTCATGCTCTGGTGTGTTCTGCTGTGGACGGGATACTGTCAGTGTTTGACAGACATCATGTTGTAGCTGACGATCCAATGCATATGGATGAGTTTTACTAGTGCGGTCAACACTGTTGTAAATTTAATGCTGAATATTTACACTTTGTTGACTCTATAACAGCTAAGGTTATGTCCTGTTGACTCCGGGGAACATGATGTGTTTTATTCCTGCCACGGCTGATTTTTTTCCATAATGTCTCATGTCGATTCTGCCTTTAAGCCGTCAAAAACAACATATGAGGAAGACTCTGAAGAACGGCTTTCATTTGAACAAACAAAACCAAAACGAATGAATTGAGAACAGAGGATTTCAAATAGACTATTTAAAATTTGACTGAGCTCACAAAAGAATAGAACAAAGACAAACAGCGGATGGCATCTGTCACCTTTCATGCAGGAGTATGGCTCCTTTTTTGCATGATAGAGCTTTAACCAGCATTTGTACATACATGGCACAATGAACTTTTACAAAATGATTTGTGGAAGTGTCTGTGAGTCATGTGCAGTGATGTCCAGAACATAATCAAACCTGTTTTTGATGCTATAGCACCGAATGTCGTGAAGATCACCGGCATCCAGCTCATCCTTTGATCTCAGACATTCATCTTAATTCTTGAAATATTTTCTTGATATTTTGAACCGTAGATGATGGGACATTCAAATTTTTCCCAGAACATTATTCTAAAATTGTATCACTATTTTATACCCCCTTTCTTTTAGAAACTGGTGAACCTCTGCCCATATGTACTTCTGAGATTCAGCCACTCTTTAGTCTTTTTACTGAGCTTCTGACAATCTTATTACCGTACTTTTTGCTGTATAAGTCACACCTTTTTGCATAAATTTGCATGCCCTGCAACTTACATAGCAAAGTGACTTATTTATGGTTTTTTTTCTCCATATTTATAATCCAATTTTTTGCTCAGCTCTGATGATGTCATTCATTCTGACATGGAAAATAATGAACACTACCATTTTCAGCCACTAGAGGGCCGTCGAGTCATATGGCAAGCCAAGTGTCTCATTAATAGGTAAAATGTATATTAATGACACACTTGGCTTGACATAGCCTGCCACCTTCACTTCCACGCTTCCGTGGCCGCCATTTGGCATCCAATTGATTTTTGGCACAACACCGGCCCACGTTTCCAAGTGGTCAGTGGTGACGTGAAACAAATGTGATGCATAAGCAGTGACGCATAATAGATACGACTTATACAGCGAAGCGACATATTTTTTTATTTATTTTTCTTCACTTTATTAGACATATTTGGACTGATCAACTTATAGGGTGGTACGATGTGTACGGCGGAAAATACGGTAGTTCTAAAATACTACTGACATAATGAGACATTAAATGTTTTCATAAGAGAATGTCTTGAAAATAAATTTCTAAGAACGTTCTCTTTTAGCTTCTGCACTCTAAAATCTGAAGAAACATTTCAAACCTTTTTGTGCGTGTGGATTTGTATTGATGGTCTTGCCAGAGCATGCAGATTTTTCCCTCTTTTGTCTTTCATTTCCAGCTCATTACCTCTTTGTTGGCAGGAAAAGGTCCTGTCTCACGTGCACAAGCATCTGTGCACCAACGAGCGTGTGCAACTCGTTCACAGCACACACGTTTTCTCCCTATAGCTGAATAGCACAGTGTAAAAGTGCCAACTGAGAAATGAAATTAAGGCTCAGAGGAAATCTGTCCACTCTGTGAATAAACAGTGTGCTCACTTTTGTCATCTGTGGCCTTGAGTTTGCAAACAGTGCACAAGTAATCTTCATTCTCTTATGAAACAAAAACTAGAGTATTTAAGATTCAGGGAAGATGAAAATATTAATAGCTATCTCATGAATCACTATAGATTTTAGTAAAACTCAGAAAATAATCCCTGGATGTACATCTACAGCCTGATTCACTTTGGGTGTCAACTTGATTCAAGATGGCCACCATAGCTAATCACCCTTAGCCAACACAAACAACGCTGTATCTTTTTTATTTCCTTATAATAAAGGATGGTTCTGTTTGATTTTAGAGGTAATAAATGAACCGGTCTCCCTGATTAGTCTGTGTAGGCAGCGCCAATGAACACGACTCCATGATTTAAGAAGCTGTTTTCCAAACAGCCTCTTTTATACTCTGAGCTCTAACACGGTGAATCTTGCTGAAAATGAAAAGCACCCCAGGCATAAATATCATTCTACTTAAGAGCTGATGCTAACAAAGCTGCTTGAGATTAAAGGGATCCTGTTTTTTCCTATCTCTGTTCCCTTTCAGCTCTCGCCAGCCACCATAATTACCTTAAATACAGTCATTTCACTTTCAGTGACTTTGTTAGCATTCACACCAGACCTCTGCAGATAAGGGCTTAACATACACAAACACACAAAGAAGTAAATGACATCATAATGAGTAAAATGTTACTCCTGAGGTTTAAAGTCACTGTTGCCACCTGCAAAGGCAGCATCCATCAGGGTCAATAATTACAGTAGCTATGTTTACATGTGCAAGATTCTTTGATCGGGTTGAAATGTATTTGGATAAAAAAATAATCCAAATGTATCGTTTACATGAGCACAATCCGATCATGACGAGCGTTTACGTGCAGCGGGCTTTTATTCTGAATAGAAGTACTGACAGAAGGGGTTCTCTGCAGACCAAAAGTGGGTGTTTCTTTAGAATAGGCGTTTCTAGAGGACAAACACTGATGGGCTAGCTGTATTTGCTGGATCTTTAGGTAAGTTACGTCAGCTCTTTGTTAAAACTGATGGTTTCTAAGAACCAGTGTTTTTTTTTTTTTTCATTTAGCCTTTATTTATCCAGGTTAGTCTCATTGAGCCACGAGAACTCATTTTCAAGAGAGACCTGTTTAGGGAGCACATGGTGGGGGTTAAGGGCCTTGCTCATGGGCCCAGAGTGGGGCGAATGAGGGTGGGGGCAAGTGTGGGTGTTTCACCTACCCCACCCACAATTTTGATGTTGTCGGGGCCGGGGCGCGAACCGGCGATCTTCGGATCACAAGCCCACCTCTCTAACCTCTGCGCCACCACTCCCCCAATATGTGTTATATCTGCTGTCAAACACAAGAAGATTCTCTTTTGTTCTTGGTTGTAGGCTGCACCTGACACAGGCTGGCTTGAGTGTGGTCTGGGTACAATGAAATATGAAGCAGCTGAAATGAAACCTGCTCCCAATTGTCAAAAAGTCTGGTCTCAATTAAAGATTATGGGTCCTGTAACAAGATAATGGCCCAAAACAAAAGCTAAAAACAAAATGTGCTCTTCAGTAGTGTTCTTCTATGAGATCTGATCTATGAAAGGAGCTGAAACATGGAGTAGGATTGACCCTTAAAACGTGAGACAGCTGAGGAAGTTAACCAGTAAACAGAAATACCTGCTCCAGTTGCAGAAATCTTACAGAAACTGACAATCACTCATCTGCAGTGACTGATTTAAAAGGTTGAACAAGAAAATGGGAAGAGCAAGGAAACATCCTTTGTCCCAAAGCCAGTTTAACTATCATTATTATTTTGGTTAATTTATTTTTCTTTATTTATGAATTGATTTCAACTATTTTCACATTATTCAACAACCAAAACGGATTTAGTTTTTTAATGTAATGGCTAGGTATTAAAACACAAACATTTAGCCCTCCCCACTACCCATTTATGTTGCTCTTATTTTGAAATGTAACCTGAAGTTCTGTGTTAAGAGAGGCGGAAAGAGAAGGTATGGAGACGTCGCTAATGTCGAACCATTTAACACCATAGACATAATATGTCTGTGGTTAACATGATCTGCCAGTAAAGCCATGTTTTTTTTCGTCCAATCGGATGTGGCCCTCCAGTAACGCATTTTTTCTTATTGTCCAATCAGATGTGGCCCTCCAGATACACATTCCATATTTGTCTGCAGAGATACCTACTTGACCAGTTTTGCTTCCCCGACAAATTAGCATCTAGCCAGGCGGAAATACGTGAAGTTGACATAGGTCCGCAGTCAGTTTTCCACAATTGGAATAAAATGATCAGATTAAGTGTTTACATGCACACTGTTCGGATTATGAATCGGCATAAACCACCCCTCTCATTCAGATTACAAATTCATTCAGGTCAAGCTGAATCAACAAAGAATAATCTGAATGGGGTGTTTACATGACGCATCCATCCATCTATTATCTTTTACCCGCTTCTTCCATTTTGGGTCACGAGGGTCGCTGGTGCCCATGTCCAGCAATCACTGTGCTAGGGGCAGGGTACACCCTGGACAGGTCTCCAGTCCATCACAGGGACACAGAGAGACAAACGAGACAAACAACCATTCACTCTCTCACTCACACCTAGGGACAATTTAGAGTTACCAATCAGCCTAACATGCATGTTTTTGGTTTGTGGGAGGAAACCAAAACCCATGCATGCACGGAGAACATGCAAACTCCACCCAGAAAGGCCTCTGGACCGGGATTTGAACCAGGGACCTGCTCGCTGAAAGGCAGCAGCTCTACCAGTTGTGCCACCGTGCTGCACTTACATGACGCATTTTTATTCCAAATGGCTGTTTAATCCGATTACTTATGTGAATATAAACAAAGCTACTGAGAGGTGGCTCAGTTGGTAAAGCTGTTGCCTCTCAGCTATAAGGTCGCCGGTACAAATCCTGGCCCGAGACCTTTCTCTGGGTGGAGTTTGCATGTTTTATCCGTGCTTTGTGGGTTTTCTCCCACAGACCAAAAACATGCATGTTAGGCTGATTGGTAACTCTAAATTGTCTCTAGGTGTGAGTGAGAGAGTGAATGGTTGTTTGTTTCGTTTGTCTCTATGTGTCCCTGGGATGGACTGGAGACTTGTCCAGGGTGCCCCTGCCTCCCACACAGTGACTGCTGTACATGGGCACCAGTGACCCAAAAAGGAAGAAGCAGGTAAAGATGATGGATGGATGGATGGATGGATGGATGGATGGATGGGTGGGTGGGTGGGTCTCAGTTCCAGCTACTGGTTGGAGCTTTTAACTGTGAACAGATCAGCAGTCGCTCAAGTGTTTTCCTGTTTTCTCTTTCTAGTTGGACTGTAAAAACTTTAGTATACTTTTAGTTATTTTGACCATTCTTATATCAAAACTTTTTTTCATCAAAATGTTCAGTTCATTCAGTACATAACAGTTATGACTTTTTTTGTAACTTTTACTTTTTGTAATAATCATTTTTAACATTTTAACGGTGAAAACAATAGAGAACGCTTAAAACTTTTTGAAAAATGTGGTGCGCTTTGAAATCTATTTCAGTGTATTAGCTTTTGGCTACTGTTTTGCTAGTTTAAGCTTTTAGATTAATATAAAAAAAATTGTTTGTAATGTTAGCGTTTTACTACTGTATTTGCAAATGCAATTGCTTTCCCAAGAAAATAGTTAGATGTAATTTTTGCTTATTTTTTATTGTTCTGCTAGTGTATTACTAAATTTAGCTTTTAACTATTGTTTTATTTCCCAGTTTTTCATTTTAGCTACTCTTTTTCCAGTTTTAGTTTTTAGCTACTGATTTGCTTTTTGTTGCTTTGGGCAGCAGTTTTTCACAATTTTAGTTGTAAACTATTTTTCTTGCTCATTTTGGTATACAGTTGTTGTTTTTTCCCCAACTTTAGCTTTAGTTACTGTTTTTGCTCATTTTAGCTTTAGATATTGTTTAGCTATTTTTTTTGTTTAGCTATTGTTTTAATGGTATTAGCTTTTGTTTAGCTGGTTTGAGTTTTTAGCTACTGTTTTGTTGGTTTTAACGTTTGTCTGGACTTTAACAGATTGTTTGGACTTTAACACTGCAGTTTTAGCTTCTTTTACAAACTTCAGCAGAGTTTTTAGCTTTCAGCATTCATGCAGCTTTTCCCTGTGAAAATGCAGTTTCTCTTGATCTGTTTGTACAATTTTAAGAAATTCAGTCTTCCAGAAGAGAAATGGGGCGATTTTTTGGTCGGCGTGTGTTTTGTGACTGATGTGTCTGAAACTGTGTGAAATGCTTTAAAGTCCACCTCCCCACTGCTGAGCTTTGGTAAACACAGCGTTGCTGCCTGTCAGGTGTCGGCATTCTTCTTCTTCATCATCCAGACGAAGCTCGGGGTCTGAGCCGTCATCACTATCCATCCAGAAGGTGAGAGAACGGGGGGGGGGGGGGGGGGGATCTGGTGCCCCCTCAGGTGCTCTTGCCTACTCAAGATAAGGTATTTCTTTGAAACAAATCATTTATTTGTGTCTGAGTCTTCTGTACCTGCAGGGTGAGAACACAGAAGGAGCACGAAACGTCTGCAATCCAGGAAATCCCTCAAAAACCTTCCAGCTTCCCAACACATAATCCTGGAAAAAATCCCCCCCGCCCTTTCCGATGTCTTGTTTACTTCCTAAACATCCCTCTTTTTCTCAGTCAGTTTATCTGGTTCTGACCCATGACCTTGCTTTTTGTAAACCCTGTGGAATGGTGCACCAAGTTACACATGTGCATACAAATAAAACCCCTATATCACTCCGGCGTCTGTGTACTTGGGTTTAAAAAGAGTAGAAAGCTGTGCTATCAAACACGGAGCGAACAAAGAGGGAGGTCAAACAAGCAGGGAAGATGGGAAATTACTAAAGATTAAAAGCAGCAAGGTTTAAATGGAGACAGAAAATATAGTGCCGCAGGATGCACAACACCTCAGGAACATAAAAAAATAAAAAGCAGGCAAGAAAACAGGACCTTGATGTCAGCTCACCAAACTCTATTTAAAGCTGCTGTGAAATGGCTCCTGCTGAAATGTAATTTTTACTCATATATAAATTTAAAACTGGGTTTATGTGTCTTCACAAGACACAGTTTACTTTTAGCTTTTCCTCACAAAATATAGTCTGAATCACTGATTTGTTCTTTTTACAAAGTACTTGGACTGGTCCAACATTATTAGAGCTGACTGCAGTTAAAAACTGAATTATTTTTATTCCCCAGTAAAGATATACTGGGTACAAATACTGCCTGCTGATGAGTTTTGGGATAATCAGGAAACATTTAAACCAGTAAATCAGAATTACTGAACTCAGTAAATTTAACAGAGATGTTGAGAGTAATGTTATGTGCAATAACTCTCAGCTACTACCAGATCCCATTATAGCCCAGTATCAATAATCAACAAATGATTGAATTAACTAAAAAAAATCCAGTGTTTACTTTCTGAAAGATTCATTAGAATCTGTCCTGTGGTTCTTGTTATTTTACTAACAGACAATCAGAGTTGGCTCAAAGCATTAATGCTAAAGTTTAATCAGGCATTATGTATATACAT
>NC_056509.1:30681533-30719855 GCF_014905685.2 Nematolebias whitei
ATTGATGAAGTCCTTTGGATGAAGGACGAAACATCTCAGCAAAACAAAAAAACGGTCCAGATAACCTGACTAAATTTTTTTGAATTTTTACCTGCATGAATTTTTAAGATTTAAAGGTGTGTGTGTGTGTGTGTGTGTGTGTGTGTGTGTGTGTGTGTGTGTGTGTGTGTTAGGAATGCACCGATCCACATTTTAAAATTCCGATCCGATCCCGATGCCTAGAACTGAGTATCGGCCGATACCGATCCAGTTCCGATTTCATGATCATCATTGATTTTACATGAGGCTGTAATAATCTCCTCTCAAGTACAATTTGTACAAATATATGCATGCATGTCCAAAAAGGCAACTTGAGGTAAGTTTTATTAATGTTGGATAAGTTTTAAAGTTAGAATTAAATTCTGCTAACACAAAACATGTTTCTTTTTATTCGTAGCTTTAAAGTGGATATTAAAGTGATTAATTTAAGTGATTGTTTAAAGTTGTTTTATATTTTATAAGGGGCAGATATAATCATTTTTTCTTCTTTCTGCACTCTTTTCATTCAATGTTTTCTTTTTGATGATTTTTTTAAAATTTTGTTTCATTTAAATGAATGAATAAATGAATTAAATAAAATGTTAAATGGCTTCAAACATCTGCTAAGTTCATGGCATAAACCAACAGACATGTTCCTGTTTTTAGTATTTTACATCACTTTATAATGTATCTGTTTATGTTTTAATATAATTTTCAAATCATGTTTTTTATGATTGTCTACTGTTGTACTGATAAATATCTCCTGCAGGGTAAACTATATCTTGACTGCAAGTATCAAGCTGCAAAATCCTTCGTTTTCTACAACTGATAGTGGTTGGTCATTAATTATGATGAAGTTTAGCAACTTCTCTGTAAACAATTGTGCTTCGTGGTTTCAGTGACGTCTACTTCTTGTTCAATCCGAAGCAGGCAGCCTGATTTGGGCAGCCGTGCTCAGTCTGTCCCTCCTCGGAGACGGGCGTACTGAAGCCACAAAGCTCGAATGTCCATCGTAAAACTAACTTTACCGTGGTTTAATGTGGCGCTATGGCTCTGCAGACATTGCACATTGCTGTCTTGTTTTGTGGCGTTTTTAGTGTAAAATACTTCCACACAGTGGACATGTTTAGATGAAAAGTTTGTTAGCTGTTAGCCACAGTGCTGCTAACTCAGTCCTCACGTTGTAGCTGGCTGCAAACTATGAACTGGATTTCCTGAATGTGAGGCGGGTCTTATTACTCTGGGTTCATGAGACACGCCGCCGTTCAGGAAATCCATTCCATAGTTTGAAGCCAACATGCAGCGCAACCACAGACATGCATCATGGATCGGAAATATCGGCAGGAGGATCGTAAAATCCGATACGTAAATTATGCTGGTATCGGAGGCCGATACCGATACTGGATCAGATCTGCCCTATCCCAAGTATATATATGTGTATATATATAAATATATATATATAAATACCCACCATCTTTCACACTAGAGTTTTAAATTAAAATGACCTCATGTTAAGAATGATAATGTTGTATGCTTTTGGTCAAGCCTTGAAAACAAAGTTACAGGCCTTTTCATGTGATACTGAGATATCGCCCACAATGAATGGGTTGTGAATGACTCCCCGTTCCTAGCAGGTCAAACTTTAGCCCAACATTTATGAAATCAACTGAACTTTAACAATTTTTGTGTTGGCTAATGTGAATTAGCTCTAGCGGCCATATAAAACTGGATTGACCCCAAAAGTAAATGACATGTCAATGTACTTCCAAAAATTAGTATCTGATTTTTTAAATAAAATCTGTCTAATAATGAGATATTTTGCTAAGAGACAATATCTAACAGTTAATCAAAATATAGCAGAATGCTAAAGGTTTTAGTGAAAATCTTGCAACATAATTAATGCTCAGAATTTAGGTTGTGTATGAATGAATGAGTCTCAAATACACCCGCCCCAAACTTTAACTCATTGCCTGTAAAAGTGACTGAATTATTAATTTCAATTCAATTCAGTTTACTGTATTTATATAGCACCAAGTCACAACAGAAGTCATCTCAAGGCACTGTTCAGAAACATTCATATACATAAAAGTAAGTAAATTAATAACATTATATATGTGAGGAGCAGACTCTTTTAAATTTAACTCCATCACAGAACTCTCATCTTGAGCAAACATGAAGGCAACAGTGGAAAGGAAAAATTCCCTCATGAGGAAGAAACCTTTAGCAGAACCAGGCTCAGGACAAGCGGCCATCTGCTTTGACTTGCTGGGTTTGAGAGGAATAGGAAGGAAGAACAGATACACAATGGCAGGTCAAGAATCACTATCAAGATAAAACTAGTATCAAATGAAAACTATTCAATTGTAACAATTCATTTTAAGAAATGAGGTCAATTTGTCCTCCAGTAGTGTAAGCCTATGGCAGTCAACCCTAACTATAGTATTTATCAAAAAGGAAAGTCTTAAGCCCAGTCTTAAAACTGGACAATGTGTCAATCTTGCAGACAGAAACTGGAAGTTGGTTCCACAAGAGAGGAGCCTGATAACTGAAAGATCTTCCTTCAATTCCAATTTTGGAAACTTTAGGAAATAAACGTTAACCTGCAGTCTGAGAGTTAAGTGCTTGTTAGGGAAATACGAAACAATAAGATCTGTAATATAAGATGGAGCTAGGTTGTTGAGGGCTTTGTAGGTTAAAAGATTTTAAATTCAATTGTGAATTTGACAGGGAGCCAATGGAGCGAAGCTAAAACTGGAGAGATATGATCTCTCCTACCAACTCTCATTAAAACTCGTATATTATGAACATTATAATTGTAATTCAAAATTACAATTATATAATGATAAATTATAGACATTTTCATGTTTTCTAAGGTCCACTAGCTGTGGCAACCATCTTGATTCAGGTTGACCCCATACGCTAATTAGTTCTGATGTACATCCAGTGATTATTTCTGCTAGTTTGATTAAAATTCATTCAGTGGTTCATGAGATATTTTGGTAGCAGACAGACAGACAAATTTATTATCGTCCGTCGTCACCTTTTTGGCAGTCGCTGGCTTTATAAGCTGTACTGCTTTTGCTCATTTAAAACCCCACCCCAGTCAACCACTGATCCTCATGGTCATGTTTTAGTGACTCCGCAGAAATAGCTCTGTTGAAATCCAGGGTAATGCAATGAACAACCCTAAACATTGCATCAGATAATCTGCCTCACAAGAAAAGAGTGGAGTTAAACGAAGCTCTGACATCTCATAAAAGTCTCCAGACTGTGAAAGTTAGAAGCAGTGACTTTTTCCTGAACAGCTGTTTTCGAAACTGAAGGCAAAAAATAAAAACAACCAACAACCTCTAATAGCTTCTATTTCACACATTCTCTAAAACACAGCTCCACGTGTTCTGCAGCTACCAGATGCTTCGCCTGCTATAGCAGGTCGTTCAGCTGTTTAGCTGAACGGAGCTTTAAAGCCGCTTTAACACCTGGCAGAGAAACGTGTGAGTGGAGGTGCAGAGCCGGGGATCCAGAAGATTGTTTGTGATTGTTGAAGGACAGAGCTGAGGCAAGCAGCAGCAGCGCAGGGGGAGGGAGAGAGGACATGAGCAGAGCTGATCTGCCAAATCAATGTGTGCAGCAGGGGAGATGTTTTTATATTTTTGCAGCCGTGCTCCAGGAGCAAATGTTCGAGTCTTTTTAAAGCCCATCAAACAGCAGAGAGGTGTGGATGGAGAGATGGAGAACGGGAGAGGAATTTAATGTCTGAGTAATACTTCAGACTGAGTGAAGCAAAACTTTCACCAGCTGTGTGTGTATGTATATTTATCACTGCAGCCATATGCACGTGTGTGTGTGTGTGTGCAGTTTAGTGTCTCTTCTCCAGCAATCAGAGATTCATTGATGTCAACCACCTCAGCTGAATGAAGTAAACTACCTGCTTTTCCCAGCACTTCTTATCTTCTCTGCCCTACTTCTTTGAGCTCTGCTACATATTCACTCACTCTGTAAATATTTCCCACCTGTCACGACGGCGGGCGATAATGTATTCACCTCTGTTTGTGTGTTTTTGTCTGTTTGAAATATCTCTAATGACCCCGCGCACTGATTATATTGACATATTCACAAAGTTATCATCGAATGTTCATCTAAAACTGATTCATCTTTTGCAGTCTGATATTAATATCCTTTACACACTTGGAGTGTTTGAAGGGTGTGAAACATTTTGGTTAGAAAGCATCCATCCATTATATTTATCCGCTTTTTCCTTTTCAGGTTGTGGGGGTCACTGGTGCTCATGTCCAGCAGTCACTGTGCGAGAGGTGGGGGACACCCTGGACAGGTCTCCAGTCCATCACAGGGACACATAGAGACAAACGAGACAAACAACCATTCACTCTCTCACTCACACCTAGGGACAATTTAGTTACCAATCAGCCTAACATGCATGTTTTTGGTCTGTGGGAGGAAACCGGAGCACCCGGAGAAAATTAACATGTGCAAAGAAAGGTGCAAAGCAGGAGGTGAGTCTGCAGCCTTCTTACTGTGAGCTGAAAGCTCTACTGTGCCACTGCAAAAGATTTAGTCTCTCTATAATACATATTTTTATACCTGGTTATCTTTCTGACCTGTTGCCAATTAAATTAGTTGCAAAACGCACCTCAAGCTGTTTCTTATTTGTACCACTTACTTTAACAGCCTTTTGCTGCCCCTTTTCCAAGTTGATGCCATCAAATGAAAAAATTCCTTTTTTTCCCTCCTGAAAATGGAACAATTTTTTTTACTGTAACCCTCTGAAAGTTTTTTTTTTTCTGGAAAAAAATATACATATATAAATATTTGGGGGGGGGGGGGGGGGGGGGATTGGGTTCTTTTTATTGCATTTATGATTCAATGCAACAAAATAAACAAATTATTATTTACATAATGACTTTAATTGCGGGATGTCCGGACCCTGAGCTGCTGCTTTCAGTAACTGTGGCCCCCTGAGCAGTTTAGTTGAATAGTCCTGCTTTAGAGGGTGGAATACAGTTTATTCCAGTTCCAAATCCTAAACTGAGTCTGGAAAAATGTAAAAGATGATAAAGCCCTGCGCCCGACCTCATTATGAGCTGAAAACAACAGTTATACACAGCAAGTATTACATGTCCTTTTGTACGAAGGTAACTGCAAGTACATCCTCCATTTTCTGTCATAATTACATTGTGTGCTTAATGGTTAAATTAAAGGTTAATGCTTAAAGCTAGTTGTGCTTTGTTTCGTGTGTTCTGTATGTAGATATATCTATGTTGCAACTTCTGGTTGCACAAGTTTAGTTTTTGTTTGTTATGATCACTTAACACTAAATTGATTTTGTACACAGGTTGTGTCATGTAAAGCAGAGTGCTACATCTGTAGCATCTTAGCTAGTGCGTCTGTATTGCATGCTGCTAGCTTAGCGCTAAGTCTTGTTGTGCCAATCTCTATAATAGTTATTGAATCAAGTATTTACTTATGTAGGTCAACAAAGATGTTTAAAAATCCATTAAAATAGACCAGAATGCCAGAAATGGCATTTAGTTTATTCAAATTTTTATGGGGGAGGACCCCCAGACCCCCCACCAATGTGTCACCCCCACATTATGAATGCTAATGCCATTGGCCACCATGTTGTTCAAGCCAAAAGCAGTTAGCACTGGGGGCTAAGCACCCCTAAAGAGCAGATTCTAGAATCACCCCTGATCATAACAAATTACGTAAATGAGACCAAATTGGGCTTTGAAGTTTTATTACAAAAGTAGTTAGTCAAACATAGAATATGAACCTCAACAATAAAAAATAAAAAAAAAACACAAATAACGAGTAAAAATCTGGATATTAACTAATTTGAAGAAGTGGTTAAGTAATTACTAAGACTCAACAGAGTAATGCTCTAGGATAAGCAAGAAAGGATTATTAATTTTATCTAAATCAAAAATAATTATTTGCACAGAATTTATTTTGGTTTCTCTACGTGCAAAAATTTAGATAAAGTTTATTTGATAAAAAGTTTAGGAATTTGGATGAAATATGTTATTGAATTTGGTGAGAATACGTTATTTATTAGCACTGTAAGCAAGGAAATGGTATTTATTGAGACGCATCAGCTAAATTGGAACAACCACACCTAATATTGCATTGATGCATGTCATTACCAGATTCCTGGCCTCTTACCGGATCGAGTCTGAATGTGCAGCCAACTGTTGCTCCGTCTTTCCAGGACTTTGGAGGCTGATCAGGCCTCCAATGCTCCACACAGGAAACAGGTTGGGGCTCCAAGATCTCTAGCATCGTGTCAGACGCTCGTCCCAGGTGACTGAGGTGGGACGCTAACAGGGTCGATGGTGAGACATCTGATGAGAAGATTCAGCGAGCAATAAGCAGTCAGGCATATCTGAAAGCCGTAAAGTAAGACTTGCAATGAAAAAAGTTTGTTTTCTTCTTGTAACTAATTCTTTTTCTACTTGGTTTTCACAAAATTGTTTCTAAACAAAACGTTTTATTTTCACTTTCTCGCTTAATTTTGGATTTTTTTATTTTATTATTATCAAAAGCTTAACAGAAATGTGTTAGCATTTATCCATCTGGAGCTAATTAATGATTCTAGGACAGTGATTGTGTGAAAAAAAAACAGACATCGCTTGTAAGGATGTTACTTTTCTGTGGCCCGGTGTGTCTGTTTCCCTCGTGCTCCTCATTATTTTCCATTGTTGCCACCTGTGTCTCGTCCCAGCTGTTTGTCATCATGTCTCGTCTTCTCCAAGTATTTAAGTAGTCCTATTCTGTCTTGTCCTTTGTCGGGTCGTCTTCGTTGGGTACGCTTCCTTGAGTCTCCTGAGTCTCTCCTTGTCTTCCTGGTTCCTCGAGTTCCCCGTGTCTCCTGAGTTCCCCGTGCCTCCCTCCTTGTTTATGTAAGTTTTGCTGCCCCGTCAGCTTGTTTATTTTGTACTTTTCATTTATCATTAAAGACCTATTTTTGTATATCTGCCGAGTTGAGTCCCTGTTCTGCACTCTGGGTTCGCTCCGACCACAAATCCTAACATCGCTAAGGTCAAAAGTACCTTTAAAGGAATCAGTTCAGAGTGGTTCTGAGAGGCGGCCTCAGGTTCAAAGGTCATGGTCACGAAAGCACTTCCTCATGCTACAACGCCATCCGAACATTTATGGATTTGGGGTTGTATTTATTTGATTTTACAATTCAAAGTATTAAATACATACAACAGCTAGCAACACAATTCAGAGCCAGAATAGTTTTGTTCAGTACTGGCCTTCAAATATGCAGCATTTGCTTCATACCAGTAAAGCAGTCTGTTTATTACAAGTGCCAAATTTACCAAAATAAAATTCTAGCGTTTTGTCATAGTTTTTTCTTTTTTAATTTTTTATGAGAACATTATCACAACTGACTCGTGAAAAAGAAATTTGGGAACATTTTCTTGTAAAAAATAAATGAACATTGTGTCAAGTTTGAAAACTGGGCAATAAATTCTCCCACAAACAGCCAAAAGATGACTATTGACAAACA
This sequence comes from Nematolebias whitei, assembly GCF_014905685.2. NCBI lineage: Eukaryota > Metazoa > Chordata > Actinopteri > Cyprinodontiformes > Rivulidae > Nematolebias > Nematolebias whitei. The sequence goes on from NC_056509.1 coordinate 30,689,086, forward strand.
ATAAACAACAACATATTTTCAATGTCTTTCAAACATTTTTCTTGGAAAAACGAGTTGTGAAATGTTTTCTCAGTTCAAAACTTTTCCAAGCAATCAATGGTGGACTCATCAACAACTTAAGGACCATTAGTTGTCTGTTTTTTTAGTCAGAGGGAAAATGAGGCAATCAGTAACCATGGTGACGGTAAGAGAGGAAGAGGAGGAGGGCGGCGTGGAACAGTTTAGTTTTAGGAGTGTCACTTACAGGCTTTGATGATGAGAAGAGCTGCTGCTGTAAATATCTTCAGAGCGTTAAAAGAAGAGAGAATTGGGCTCGCTGGATCAGTGTTTCCTCTCGAACAGCTTTCTGTCTCACCAGTTCATTTTTCTTTTCCATTGTTTGACATTCTAACCAAAACAACACACGCCCGCTGGAGTGTTTGCCCCACCCCACCCCTCACCCCCTCACCCATAACTCATACAAACCAACAATCACTCACCCATCACCCCTGACCACCCCGACACTCTCCCTGAAGGTGTCTGACCGTCCTTGTGATGGTTGGTGAGGATGCCTGTAACCATGGCAACACGTTTGACACATACGTTCGTGTAGGGTGGGCATTCGGTGCCAAAAAAATAAAAGTAAATACATTAAAAAAAAAATTATTTGAAGGATTTCTGATCACCCAACACCTTTCCTGCCAGAGAGTTTGACAGTTTTTAGCCATTTTGGTCCAAGTTTGAGAAAAAAATGCTTAATATCGCAAGATTTCACACTGAAGGTATAAATTGTGAAGGACTCTCAGCTACTACCACACCACATTTCAGTAAAATGTCTATAAAACGGACAGAATTATAGAGATTTGTGTGTTTTCTAAGGTCAGCTGTCTGTGGCAGCCATCTTGGGTTGACTTCAAAACTAATGACACACATTTTGCCTATTTGTTCTGGCTGCAGAGAAAAACATCTGCTCTGCTAAGCAGTTGTGACATCTTCCGTCTTCCTCATGCGTCACAATTTGGACGTCATGCTGCCACAAAATTGAGGCCACCAGTAAATGAGTTTCTTATTTTTACTTGAAGACTTCTGAAGGGAGTGGAGAGCTGCAAACTATTTAGGCAACATTCACAATGGGAAGAAATGAAGCTTCTAAAATCCACAAAATTGGTAAATAAGACGGTTAGTGGGGGAGAGGGTACAAACACGTACAATGCTGCTGATAGACAGAGAGGGAGGTTCATTCAGATCAAAACAAGTGATGAATTAAGACTGGAGCACTTCAAGACATGGAGATGCAGGCTAAATAAGAGGGATGAGTATGTGTTTGTGTAAAAGAGAGAAAATGACAGCTGACAGAGCTGAAGTGTGTTTACGCTGGTGAAAGAGATGATACAGAGAATGAGTGACGGGGAGAAGAAAGAGCTGGATGTTGAGCTGAAATCTTAAATAGGGCTGCACACAGTCGGGCAGAGCTGAAAGCACAGAAACATTTGGGCTAATTAGGAATGTAATTAAAGGTCTGACATTCTTTGAAATCATACATATCTCCTGCTGCCATTCATGCTAGAGTTTTAATCTGAAATGATATTGCATATATATTTATATATATAAAGTTTAAAGTAAACAAATGGTGTAATGTGTAGTGCTTAAAGTACATGTTGGAGTTGATGCTCAGTTACTACCACACTAATCTTTAGTTCAGTATGTGTAAAATTGTCTTGGTTATAGCTCTTTTTTGTGTTTTCCAGTATCAGTTGGTTTTGATTCCATAAGTTAATCAGTTGTAAGGATGACAACAAAGTCCATGCTCAATAATCCAGGTATAAAATCCAACATTTTTCAGTCAGGTCATCTGGACAGTTTCCTTATTTATGCTGAAACGTTTCGCCTTCAATCCGAAGGCTTCATCAGTCAAGGAAACACAAAACAAAACTGATTCTTCCCCCAACAGCTTACTCCAAAGTGGAACAAACCAGTTCTGCTTGTGATTAGATGGTCTCTTTGGTACGCCCCCTCCTCCATTGCCGGCCCTCTTCCTTGTTGACAGTCGTGTCAAACTGGTTGAAAACAACAAAGTCCATGCTCAATAATCCAGGTATAAAATCCAGGGTTGTAAATTTGTAAAAGTTGTAAGGATGCATCCAAAAACTACTTTATGGATGTGCCATTAAAATCTGTCCAGTGTTTCATAAGTTATTTTGCTAACAAGGATGACTCCAATGGTACCAAAAGTTTTTAAACGGATCCAGCATAATCACTTAGTGCTCAAAGGATGTTTGGCGCATGACTCTCAACTACTACCATCATGAAGGTTAGCTCCGTATCTGTAAAACTGGCTAAATTCTGGCATTTTTGTGTTTGCTCAGGTTGTGCTGAGGTAGCCATCTTGAATAGAGCAATGTTCAGTCAGGTCATCTGGATGGTTTCTTGTTTTGCTGAAACGTTTCGTCTTACATCCAAAGGACTTCATGCTCAACAATCCAGGTAAAAATCCAACAATGTTCAGTCAGGTCATCTGGATGGTTTCTTTTTTTGCTGAGGCATTTTGTCCTTTATCCAAAGGACTTCTTCAATCTGAGGACCCCCCAAACAAACTGATTTCCATAAACTCCATAGTGGATAAACCAGTTTGCTGGTGCTAAGTGGTTTTTTTTTTCCTTTTCTCCCCCTCTATGGAGTATGCTGTTTGTGGAAATCAGTTTGTTTGTGGGGGCTCCTCAGATTGAAGACGTCTGTTGGACAAAGGACGAAATGTCTCAGCAAAAAAGACTAAACGTAGCTTAACTATCTTTTCGTATCGTCTTAACAGAAGGAAAGAAGAGGCCGGCCACAACATAAGATGTTGACAGAGTTGGTTTGTTAGAAGATCAGCATCTATTATCCTGATGGTTCATGTTTAGCTGTCACAGCTTGTAGCTTGGTGTCTCTGTGGCCCCCGAGGGTTGCGTTTGATTTAGTTTCCCTGTGACCTCTCACCATTCTTTGATCTTGTATAAAAAAAATCTGCTTAAAGCATTTCTGTGTCAGAGTCTGGGTCAGTGTGACTGCTCGGTTCTCTCGTCACCCATGCCAGCGTGCAGAGTCCAGCTGTCCTCCTCAGCTGACTAAGCATGTCTGTCCACGTCCTTTTGGCTCTGGATGTCTGAGAATTGCTCCGGGCAGTTAAAGTGTCAGAAATGTCACTGCGGTGGTCATTTTCAGCAACTCTAATCCCTCTCCACTGTCCATTTTTCACAGAAGCTGCCAACTTTAATCTCTTTTTATGTTCTTGTCATTTTATAGGAACCAGGAGGGCATTCAGCTGATAAAACTTATTATTTACACCAAAGTTCATGCTCAATAATCCAGGTATAAGATCCAACAATGTTCAGTCAGGTCATTTTTTTTCCACTATGGAGTATGCTGTTTGTGGATATCAGTTTTACTTGGTGGCTCCTCAGATTGAAGAAGCCCTTTGGATGAGGGACAAAACATCTCATCAAAAAAGAAACCATCCAGATGACCTGACTGAACACTGTTGGGTTATTATTTACAGTTTAGCTGATGGTGAATGTTCTCACACCAGCTGGGTACACCTGGCCTGGGAGTGAGGGACATGGAGGATTCTTCAACACATGCTGATGGACACAATCCTCACTCCATGTACTCTGATGTATGTGAATGGTGCAAGTGATGTTTCGCTCTTTTCAAAACTTAACAAACATCAGTGTGAGGACAGTCCCCAAGAAAAATGTCATAAAATGGGTAGTGGAGGACATAAATGATTGACACATGGACACAGAAAAACTTACAGATAATTAAAAGAACTTTCAGTTCATGGCAGAGGAACATCAGATATAATAAGCTTGCATATTACCAAACTAAGACAGAATTAAAAGACAAATAATACCAAATGTATCAGATTAGACTAAGCTTTATTATCATTGCACCGAGATAGAACGAGAACATGTACGTACAGTCGTCTGAAAGATGGACGGAGTGCACAAAGCTGCTGCTAATTAGCGCGGCCTTCTTATTCTTATTCAGAATAATATTTTTGCTTAGATGAGAAAAGGGAAGAAAACATGAGAAGAGACGGTATTAAAAAAAAAGATGTCTCACACCATGTCCTCGACAGGGCACAGTTTGAGGCATCAAAAAACCTACCACAAGAAAGCAACATAAATAGACAGGATACATATAGGCTGTAGAAACCAAAACTGCAAATTACTCATTCTAGAGTAAAGATGTAACATTCCTAAACATTCATGGTAAATGTGAAGCTATCTCTGAATCTGTGTGAAACGGCCGTAAAGCTTCATGACCGAAGTTGTAAATTTATGACGTCATTTATGATGATGAGAAAACCGCCAAACAAACTTCGAAGGGTGCCACTGCACAAGACCCCATCACACCCCATTGCAATCCAAGCAAAGACAAAAATGACAACTCAAGCATCCAAGAGCTGCATATTGAAAATTGGAACACAGTATTGTATATTATTGTTTGTGCATCTAGCACTGATTAACTTTTGGAGCCGGAAACAAGATGGCTGCCACAGCTAAACTTTGGCCAACACAAAAATGCTTCTAACGCAGTGATTTCATTTTTTTTATTTTTTATTTTTTTACACATATTGAGCTACAGTTTGGTAGCTGTGAGTCATCTTACCACATGTTGGCCTGGAGGACAGCGGATGATATTTATTAATTTTTTTAAACAAGTGTTACTTTCATTGAATTAAATATGATTTTACGGTTTGCAGAACAAAAACACTCAGAGCTTGTATTCAGTAAACAAGTTATATTTCATGGAGTACACTGTTTAATCCAATACTCAAAACTAATCTGATCTATAATTTTAATTAAAATTTGACTTGCAAATTAATAAACAAATTCCTAAACATCTGGATTTCATGAGAATACCATTAACTTGATCTAATTAGAAGAAAAGCTCCTGCTGATGTAATTCAACACAAATCTGCATGTGTTAGATTCACCAAAGAAATAATGTCTGAAACACAAAAACAACATATTTTCTTTGAAATTAATATTTTTTTTAGTCCAAGTTTAATTCCTACACCAGAGAAACCCATTTTTAATACAAATTCATGATGCTAATTAATAAAAAAAAAACAATTTAGTAAATCAGAAAAGGTCTTAACTCAGTAAAAGCTGTCTCTGTGCAAAAATAAAAACTACACAGTTTATGTAGCTATAAACCGTTCCTACCAATCGATATTGGTGCTCCAAGGCCAATGCATAAAAAAGGTTTATAATCATAGAGGGTATAATATGGACTCCTAAAATGGAAACTGTTTTTGCAACCCTAAATAAAAAAAGGAAACCTTTTTTAGGAAGCATGTAGGAAAACAAGCTTCATCTTATGTTTTGTATTATGTTCTATTCTAATACATTGTTAATTTTGGCATAAATGACGCATATTTAATTAATATATACCATAAATCTACCTGTTTTGTTGGAATTTTCTCAGCCTCTGCTGCTGATTAACTACATTCTCTTTGCTCCCACACTCCCTGCCCTTCGCCTCTCATAGTTCACATCATTGTTTGTAGGTTGATTTATGAGCCGTCTCTCTATAAATCAATTCATGCTTCATATTCCAAACATAAGCTCAGCCACCTGTCAGTCAGTGTGCTCAGACAGAACCCCACCCCCTCCATTGTGTGGTTCGAACTGTGGCTTTGGTTCTGCAGGGAGCAGCAACCAATCAAAGGGTGTTAATCTCAAATGATTCAAACACTGGGGGGAATCCAAACTAAAATTTCCCACCAATTTTCACAAATGAAATCCAGTATTGGTGAGAAATAGCAATATGCAAATTTGAGAGGGAAGAAATCATTGACGCGGTGGGGGGTGGGGTGCCTGTGCTTTGCTTCGTTCTTTCCAAATAATGTGTTGATTAGGTTTGAAAAGTCTAATTGAGTTCAGCCAGATTAATGCAACTCTCCATTCCAGCTAATCAAGCTGACATCTGTGCTATCTGTGTACTTAACAGGAAAACATATTTTGTCTTCTGATGAAGCACTGTCCAATAGCGCACTAATGGATGACACATGCATCTGCGCTGCAGGGATTCAGACCGACCGTCTCCTCCTCTCTCCATCTCTGTGAGCAGTAAGAGGCTGCATAAAGATTATTGGTTTGAATAGAGCCTGATTGAATCTTTGCCTCTCACTTTGGACATAATCAGTCCTGCAATGGACACAATAATCAAAAAGCTTTCTATTAATTTATAAACCTTTTTTTCCATTGCCATAGTAACTAAAGACAAAAAACTGAAGTTGCTTGAAATTGTGGTGGACTAATGTTGCTGATTGGGGAAAATAAGATGAAAGTAAACATACATTTAGGACCCAAAGTCATTTTAAAAGCAGAAAATACTGAGTTTGAGGTATTGTAATGCTGTTGGGTTACACATTACAAAAATGTGCTTCAAATGCTTTGAAGACAATGCTTAGACTCATAACAAAACTGATGGTTCAGACTTTTAAAATTTGAGTTTTGTAGAAAGGTTATGAATATTTAGTATCTTACCTGTTGTAGACAGGACTAAGCCTGTTGCGATAAGAAATAAATCAATTAATCGTATGATAAATGAAAATTATCTACCTCATTTTCATTCATTGGCTGTATCGTTTCTTTGTGTCTCTCTCTTTCTACTGAAGACACTGGATGACAAATGGCTCAACCCCGGTGCTCTTCACTGACCCCTCTCTTTCTCTTTTCTCTTTAAAATCTGTTTTAACCGTCCAAAATTGCATTTTTGGATCGTTAAGCTAAGCTAACAGGCTGACCTCGGGAATAAGTCTCCGTCTTGTCGAGCTCCAAATTTCACGGTTGAAACCCATGCCTTTGTGTAAAAAGTTGTTTTTCTCTGCAAAAAGAAGCTGAGAACTTGTAAACTATATTTTTATTAAAAGCTTTGTGTGAAAAATGCTATGCTAAATAGCTCAAATCACCAAGCGTCCACCATGTCAGCCCATGTCACGTAAAGGGCCCTCCCTCCCATTTTTCTTAAAAAGACGCTGCTCAACTATCCATCCTGCAGTTCAAACTGTCTTATACTGCCATCAGGTGGTCAAAAAAGGTACTACACTCCAAACAAATAATTTCTTCTAAAATTTGACAATTAATTATTGTTACATTTCAAACAATATTATCATTTATTGTAATAATTTCTGAGACAATTAATTGTCCAGCAAAATTTGTTATTGTGACAGGCCAAGACAGGAATTTAATTAATGTCATTTTAAAAAGCAGAGTTTATATTTGACTTGCTGAAGAGGTAGCTGTTAGTTCTAACAGCACAGAGACTGAAAGGGTTTTTAAAATAATTATTTGGTTATTTGCAAACTGCAAATATCTGCAGTAGATGCAGTAGTTGTAGCACTTCCTGTGCAGCCAGTGACACCGTGAACAGGACTTGTGTAAAAATTTCTGCCAAGATAAACATGTAATGCAAAAGTCATAGCAACGTCTTCTTGTTTCTTCTTTCGGCTGCTCCCTTCTTCAGGGGTCGCCACAGCAACTAAGTCGCACAAAGACTTGGCAATTGTTTTTATGCCGGATGCCCTTCCTGACACAACCACAGACCACCAAGCTACCACAGCCCTCTGTGTGGAGCAGAGAGCTGCTATCTAGGGCACCCAGGGAGCAGATGGTGGGGGTTAAGAGCCTTGCTCAAGGGCCCAAGGTGGGGCACATGAGGGTGGAGGCAGGTGTGGGTGCTTCATTTTGATGTTGTCGGTACCGGAAGGTGAACCAGCGATCTTCCCGATCACAGGCCCACCTTCTCTAACCTCTGCATCACCACTCCCTTAAAAGTCGTCGCAATGTGAAAGTAGAATAAAATAAATAAAACAGAAAAAAAGCTGTGAACTAAATTTTTGAGAGAAAATTGAAATGGCACCAATTTAATATGTTCTTGTATCATCTAAGACTTGCTGTTAGCTTGTTCATCCAGTCAGAATTACACTCTGTTCTCTGAAAAAGGGTGTTTTACATTAGGTAAAACATTAATTATTTATATCCTTTCCACCAAACCCCACTTGAAAACCATCACATCGATTTACAAAGTAATTTTCTATACCAAAAAAAGTCTTTGGATAATTACAATCTCACTATTTTTAAATAAATTGTGATATTTTAGTCATTTATATATCAAACCATTCAGCTCGTTCAGGAGATGGGTGCTATAAGTTATTTTTTGCAGCTTTTTTAACTTTTCAATATATAATAATAATGTGTTATGTGTTGTCATCATTGTATGTTCCCATACAATGGCGGAATTGGTTCTCTGCATTTAACCCATCCACCAACAGGTGGCGCAGTGGGCAGCTGTGGAAAGTGCCTGGGGAGCAACTGGGAAAAAAGTGTCCTACTCAGAGACACCACGAGATGTGCAATGACCGGGATCGTATTCATCTTGAGATACAAATACTTAGCTCGTAAAAATACACCAAGAACATTTTTTTCAATAACATTTGAAATCTGCTTCAATATATTTGCTTAATTTTTGTCTTGTGCTACTTTTAGTTTTTAGGTAGCTTTGTGCTATTTATAGCTTTCAGCTATTTTTTTTGCTACTCTTACATTTTAGCTATCATTCTGCTACTTTTAGCCTTGATGTGCCCACATCTGCTTTTTATTGTAGCTTTTAGTTTGCCTTTTCCTGTCGTCAGCTTTGAGCTATCATTTTGCTGCTTTCAGCTATCGTTTAGCTCCTTTTAGCTTTTAGTTAACAGTTTACAGTTAGAGGACATGGAGTTCGGAGCGAGGACAGAGACACAGAGGTCAGAGTGACATGGAGGACGATTTTCCGAGGTGACCCCTGAAGAGGAATCAGACAAAAAAAAAAAGTTTTTAATTAACAATTTGCTGCTTGGGCGGCATGGTGGATCAGTTGTTAGAGCTGTTGCCTCTCAGCGAGAAGGTCACGGGTTCAAATCCTGGCCTGGTACCTTTCTGGATGGAGTTTGCATGTTCTCTGTGATGGACCTGCGACCTGTCCAGGGTGTCCCCCACCTCTCGTACAGTCATAGCTGGACATGGGCACCAATGACCCCCGTGACCCAAAAAGGAAGAAGTGGGGAAAGATAATGGATGGCTGGATGGATAATGTTTTGCTTCTTTTAGCTTCAGTAACTCAGATTCAACCTTTTCCCCAAATTTCAGCAAAGTCATTCAACACTCAACCTTCACACTGCATTTTTGCAACAACAACCAAAAAAATAAAAAAAAAAACCCCAAAAAGAAATTTCTCTAGTTAATATTAGTTAAAAACAAACAGAAGATTGTCTTGTAACCAATGATAAAAAGCTAAAAGTGTGTTTGTGGGTGAAGTGGAAGAAGAGTTAGAGCACCGAAGGTGGGATTTCCCTCACCACTGGAAATCAGCTGAAATCTAGAGTCGAAAGTTGGCTCCCGATGGGGGTCAGTTGATGAGCTCCCGGAGGGCTGCGTTTTCTCCTTCTGGTGGCAAAGATCTTCTGGCAATAAATATCCAATTGTTTGACCTTACTTCTTCAAAAGCTTCTTTTCAGACTGCTCCAAGCCAAATGTCAGGAAATAAATTTATTTGACTTGGAGGGCGTTACAATGTGATGGTCGAGCCAATCACAACAGAAGGGTGGACCTTCTTTCAAGTCACTGTTGCACTTTAATAACCTTAATCAAAAATATTAAATGGCTAATTTACTCTGCTTTGGTAAATTCTCAATATAGCAGGATAATCAAACTTCTAAGCAGCTTTTTACTCATCCATAAACATTTTCATTAGAACTTATGCACACAGTTGTAACTTCTGAACACCAGTTTTACATCAACTTTCCTTTATGCATGATTACTGAGTATTGAGCTTAGAAAGTAAATAAACTTAGCTATTTTTACAGCAAAACATTCAATTGTGTTCAGGAGAACTCAGAAATTTAACTTGTTAAAAAAAAAGATTTCTACCGTGAGATGGAAAGAAGAGTCCTTGAAAACAATGGGGTCTTTCTCACACTCTAAGACTGGAGGATGAATCCTCCCTTTTCGGAAGAGATAAGCGTATGTTTTAGATGTTATATTTCACAGGTCAGATGGAAAGGTTCTCATACAAAAGGGCCTTTCAGCTTTGCTGAAATCCTAATATCAGGTGTGCAATTAATTACAATAACAGATTTTTGTTATTCATCTTATATGATAACATGTGGTTCCTTACTGTCCAGCTTTGGGAATGAGAATCAGCCTTACTGTCAAAGTATCAAAAGAATAAAGGTTTAATGGTAGAAAAACCTTGATGTGTCCCTACATTATACATAATTTAAGACAATGCACCTAAGCGTGTTGCTTCACTGTGAATCTGTGTGGGCATGTTCGAACATTGCCGAGTGGAGTTTTAAACAAATGTGTTCTCAAGTCTTGGCTGGTTGAAAGGATGATGACTGTAATCAAGCTGGTGCCGTTCCATCACACCAGGGCTCTAAAGAAGCGATGACATTTCCAAAGGTGCGTGCTAGAGAGAATATTAAAACTCTGTGTCACGCCAACTCTTTTAATGGCTTGTCTTTGTGCTTTAAAAGCCGCTTGACATTTTCTGTCAAGGTCCCCAGAGGTTTCGTGTGGCTTTTTAAAGTTTTGCTGAAGTTTAATCCATTGCTTTATATTTTTACACACGTTTTGTGTTATTTGTTTTTCCTGATTCTCTTCTTTTTTTTTTTTTTTGGAGCTGATATGGTGAAATAAGCTTCACATTATAGGACAGATACATTTTTTTAAGCAATAAAACTTTTTGATTGGCCCACAGAATGACAAGAAATGTGTAAAATTTTGTAAAAACAAAGCTGAAGGGTAATGGACATGAAAAGAGAACACCTTGTTCTTTGATCAGAGGATCAAAATAACTAAATTGTTTATTTAACCAAACAAAGAGCTGATATTGTAGCAAAAACTTATGAGACACGTAGGAGCGGGAAGACAAACCAGTACATCACCAGACAATGATCAGCTGACGAGTAACAGAACACGCACACTAACGAGGACAATGACAAACACCTGCGAGGGACGAACAGGTGGCAGTGGATAAACTACAGCATTTGTTGGCTTATAAGTCACAGCATTTTGCATAAATTTACAAGTCCTGCGACTTATACACCGAAGCGACTAATATACTCCTGTCCCATATTTATAACCTCATTTTTGGCTGAGAGCTGACAATTTCATTCATTCTGACATGGAAAATATTGAACACTACCATTTGCAGCCACTAGAGGGCCCTTGAGCAATATGGCAAGCCAAGTCTCTCATTAAAAAAAACAAAAAGGTCCATGCTCAATAATGCAGGTATACAATCCAACAATTTTCAGTCAGGTCATCTGGACAGTTTCTTTTCTTGATGAAATGTTTCACCTTCCATCCGGAAGGCTTCATCGGTCAAGGAATCACACCAAAACAATTCTGATTCTTCCCCCAAACAGCTTACTCCAAAGTGGAACAAACCAGTTATGTTGGTGCTAAGATGGTGTTTTTGGCACGCCCCCTCCTCTTGTGTCGGCCCTCTTCCTCGTCGACAGTCATGTCCAACTGGTTCAAAACCAAAAACGTCCATGCTCAATAATCCAGGTATAACTGCCCAGATGACCTGACTGAAAATTGTAAAGTAATCGCATGAAGACAACACAGGAGAGCAGAACAGCCCGGTCGACGGGGGGTGAACACAAAGGAAGACAGTCCTCAAGTCCTCACATTATGTATAATTTACAGAATTCTGGCCTTTTTATTTTCGAGGTCCGTTGTCTGTGGTGATCATCTTGTTTACAAAAGTTAATCAGTTGAACATGCAGTGATTGTTTTCTGCAACTTTCAATGAAATGTGCTTTTTGGGTTAAGAAATATTTTGCTAACAGTCAGACAAAGTTGACTCAAGGTAGATTAGGTATTGGCAAAATTTAAAACACAGATGTGCAATCTGTGATGCTCAGTGTTTGTTTTGGGAATTATTCCACAATAAATCTTTGGTCTCTGTCTGTTGAACAGATTAGGGTAAAGTTATTTTAGAGTTTGTAAAGGTCATTTGACTGTTGCAGACATTATAAATCAAGTTGACCCCAAAAGTTATTCAGTTGTAGATGTGCTTTTAAAAAGTACAACATTTTTCATTCAGGTCATCTGAACAGTTTCTTTTTTTGTGCTGAAATGTTTTGTCTCTGATCCAGAAGGCTTCATCTGTCAAGGAAACCCACAACAAAACTGATTCTTCCCCCACCAGCTTACTCCAAAGTGGAACAAACCAGTTATGTTGGTGCTAAGATGGTCTCTTTGTCACGCCCCCTCCTCCATTGCCGGCCCTCTTCCTTCCTCTTCCGGCTCATTGAGCATGGACTTTGTTGTTTTCAACCAGTTTGACACAAATGTCAACAAGGAAGAGAGCCGGCAATGGAGGAGGGGGCGTGACAAAGAGACCATCTTAGCACCAACATAACTGGTTTGTTCCACTTTGAAGAAAGCTGTTGGGGGAAGAATCAGTTTTGTGTTGTGTTTCCTTGACTGATGAAGCCTTCGGATCGAAGGTGAAACGTTTCAGCACAAAAAAAAAAAAAAAAACTGTCCAGATGACCTGACTGAAAAATGTTGGATTGTATACCTGGATTATTGAGCATGGACTTTGCTCTTTTAAAAAGTACTTTCTCAAAGTTTTATTAAAATTCATCCAGAGCTTCTTGAGCTATTTTGGTGACAGACACAGCCAAAAACATGATTTCACACCTGTGATAATTCAGTTAAACTCACCTCTGCGCTGTCTAGAAAACAATCATTAAACAGAGGTCATTTGGGTTGTTCCTTAATCTAATCACAGACTTTATTTATTTATTTTTTGTTCTTTTAATTTTATTTTTTTCTTGAGCAGCCATCGTCAGTTATTCTCTCATCCTAAAACTGGATTTGAGGATCTGAGGATAATCCAGACCCCAGAGATGAGCTCTGAATCGATTGTCTGATTAATATTGGAGGCAAACGCAATTAAAAATTGATTAGCGGCTCATTATTGACCGATGTTAATAATTAACCAAGGTCTCACTATGGTGCACAGCAGAGTCCATTTTGCTCTGTGGTTGTGTGTTGTTGAAGTTTTGCCACATATTCATCCATTGTACAGATTATTGTGAGCATTGTCTGAATTAAAACACACACACTGACTGTTATCAGTCATTAGTATTAAAATGACTCTGCAGGTGGCAACCAGCAGGCTTGTGTTTTCATGTTTTCAGTGGTAAGGATTTAAAAAAAGATGAATTCTTAATCTGATGCAGCTCTGAGGCATCATGAGTAAATTTTTAAATATTAATGTGAAGCACAGTTTCAGTCTCACAGCTGCTTGTTAAAACTATTAGAGTTGCTCAGATGTGATTCTTGAGCTAAAGATTTTGTCTACGTGTTAACCTCAAGGATCTTTATTTGATTATTTTTTGTTCTTTTTGCACATTGTTTGTGTGTGTCATTAATATATAACGCATATATACTCAACATTAAATATCTACCTTTTGTAAAATGCAGTTTTTATCTTTATTAATGTTACCATAGATGTTATGAAAACTAAAATATAGGTGGATGTTTTGAAAAGAATTGTACTTTGTTAGGTTTTATAAATGAGTAAAAAATATGACTGGAATGGCAATAAAATATTTGAAAATAACATTCTTTGAATATCACCTGCTGCTTGGCATACCAACATTTTCAACAAGCAAAGGAGTTCTGAGATATTAAATATTTTGCTAAACACAAAACAAATTAATATGCAGACAGGTTTTTACATGAACTCCTATATTTAATGGTGGCAGGCAGAAATAATTATACTGTTAAATAATGCCTGTAGCACCATAAGTTTATTTGGTCATAAACAGTGTCTATTTTTTTAATATCTTGATCGAAACGGGGGATTATGGTAGATTAGTGGTCAGTGCTGTGGTCCTGAAGCTGCAGGTTTGAGTCCAGATTGGTCAGGAAGAGAAACAGGCAAAACAATCGTTAAATATTTCATGTGAGTTTGCTTTTTCATTCAACCTTTATTTATACAGGTTAATCCTATTGAGCCTTGAGGACTCATTTACAAGAGATACCTGTTTTTAACAAAGAGTGATGACAACAGTAGGCAACAATGACAACAGTAGACAATCATAAAAGAAAGCATATAAATTGAAAAATAAACTTAAGAAGATGATATTAAAAGAATGAAACAAAATCAAACCCTGCAGAAGAGAGCGGCCAAAAAGAAAGTCTTGCTTTAAATCAAAGCAACATTTTTAGTGCATTTGTGGCTCAATGTTCGGTTACGACTGTAATTTAGAAAAAAGGAGACCATTTTTATTCAAACTTTTCAGAATCTGTACATTTTCAAGCATTTTATTTTCTTGATTCTGGTATGGCTGACTGATTCATTGCACTTAAAATAGTTGTCAGTCAGCCCTTTAAATTTGTTGCTGCAGCCATAAACATGTAAAGTGTACGCCGCCCTGTCTGTCTCACCTAGTGACTGAAATACGTTAATGTGTTGTATGTCCTATTAGAAGAGGGAAAAGCAGGCCTGTCAATTATTTAGGTACATGCAGGACCCGTGCTTCCACAGAAATAAACATCATGTAAAGCGAGTGTCTGTTTCTTTTCAATGTGTGGTCCTTTTATTTATTTAAGTCAAAATGACACCCAGAGAAAAAAATATTGCCCCCCTCTGGTCTAGTTTAAAGATAGTAAATAATGAAGTGAGAATATTTTATTTGAAAGCAAAGAAAAATACATTACAATCCAAGGGTGGTGTTGCAAATGAAGGACTGAACGACTTTGGATCCCCCGCCATGTAGGAGGTGGTGATGAAAGTGAAGGCTGTTGACAGAAGACTGATAGAGACTTCCCCCCAGGACAGCCAGGATGAGGCGGCGATGAGGAGGAGAGCAGAAAAAATGGCCAAATGGAGATATGTTTCTAATAGCGGACTCTGCTTCAAGAAGATTACTGGATAGTAATAAATAAACAGAGAAGACAAGAGAAATATGTAGTGAGGGTTTGCTGGGAACGCTTGGCAGAAGAACCCATCAGAGAGATCTTTAATTTGCATCTCCGAGAGAGAGCTTTATTTTCATCCCAGTTGAGGCGGGGGACATTGAGTCTGAGTGGGCCATGTTCCATACCTCCATTGTTGAGGCGGTTGCCTTGAGCTGTGACCTCAGGATTGTCATTGCTTCTCTAGGTGGCCATCCTCAAACTTGGTGGTGGACACCCTGGATTAGGGTGGCAATCAAGCTGATGAAGGAGTCCTATTGGGCCTTGTTGGCCAGTAAGACTCCAGAAGAAGCTGAGGATTATCAGCAGGCCAAGTGAACTGCAGCCTTGGCTGTTACTGAAGCAAAAGCTCAGATGGAGGAGGAGTTTGGTGAGACCTTGGATGGAAACTCTCAATCAGCTCTGAGGAGATTCTGGCAATCCATCAGGTATAGCTGAGGTGGGGAAAGCAGCCCTTTACCAACACTGTGTTTAGTGAGGGTGGGGTGCTGTTGATTTCAACATGCAACATGGTCGGAAGGTGGAGGTATTACTTCTCAGACCTTCTCAATCCCACTGGCATATCATCCATGGAGGAAGCTGAGTTGGGGGACTTCAGGATTGGTCTGTCCATAACTGGGGCTGAGATCACAGAGGTATTTAAAATGCTCTGTGGCAGCAGGGCTCCGGGAGTGAATGATATTCGCCCTGAATTCCTCAAGTCTGTCCTAGTTGTGGAACACTGGACCAGTTCTTTACCTTCACCAGGGTCCTCAAGAGGTTTGCCCATCCAGGCTACATGTGTTTTTTGGACTTGGAGAAGACGTTTAACTGTGTTCCTGGAGGTAAACTGTGGGGCGTTCTCTGCAAGTATGGGATTGAGGGTCCATTACTACAGGTCATACAAATGGTGCAAGAGTTTGGTCGGCATTGCCAGCAGTAAGTGGAATGCCTTCAGGGTGGGAGTTGAACTCTTCCAGGGCTGTCCATTGTCACTGATTCTGTTCATAACTTTCATGGACAGAATTTCTTGGTACAGCCAGGGGGCGTAGGGAGTCAGGTGGCCTTGGGAATTCCATCTTTGTCATTTTCAAATGATGTGGTCCTGTTGGCATCATTGTGCTGTGATCTTCAGCTCTGAGAGTATCACATCTGAGTGTGAAGTGGCTAGGATGAGAATCAGTACCTCCAAATCTGAGGCCATGGTACTCAGTTGGAAAAGGGGGGATTACCTTCTGGTAGTGAGGTTCTGCCTCAAGTGGAGGAGTTCAAGAATCTTGGGGTTTGTTTGTAAGTGAGGGAATGGATGGAAATTTTCTCAGAGCACCTTTGACCACCAAAGTTTACAAAAACAAACTTCAGCAAAGTTTAAGTCTAAATGGTTGTGCTATTAAAGCTTTGAGAAATACCTTTTCAAGGGAAATGAGACACAAAAGAAAGATGGATGGTTTAGCTGCTGCTCTAATCCTGACAGTCTGATTTATCGTGTCTCTAGCTTCAGGCGCAGGGTAAATGTGGCTCTTTGTCTATGACTGACAACCTGTCTAGGATGTCGCCCTCTGAAACCTTTGACAGGTTCCAACTCGTATGCATTTTCCATGTAAGGTGTAAAGGTGTTGTGGAAAAAATACTTTGTACTTTATATTATTAATCTGGGGGACTAAAATCAAGTGCAGCCCTCGAAAAACTCTCTTTTGCACCATTGTGGCTTTAAAACATCTCATTCTGTGAGTTGATCAGATGTGAAATGTGCACTGTCCATCATCACCACACTCTGTTTCCTTCATACTTTATCTCAAATAACATTGCAATCACTGGAGGTTTGAAATGGAACCCATTCTTGTTGCGTTCAGCTTTGTTAAAAACTGCAAATTCCCATCAAAAGTTGCACATTTCATTTAACTTCAGAAATAAGCTAAAATGCTCCACCAGTACACCATGTCCCATTCAGAGATGGATGATATCACTTTTACCCAGCTGCCTTTCAGGCTCTGTGTGCATTCACATAAAAATGAACTTTTGATGTGGCATTTTAATCATCTACTCAAAAAAAGAGGAAAAATAAGGTTTTTTTTGGCTTTGACAAAATAAAATGGTCTATTCCATCAGGGATTCTCAAACTTTTTGCTTTCAGGGACTCCTTACAGGGGAGAAAAAGTTTCAGGAACCCCCTCATAACTCTCATGTTTATTAAATAGTTTTCTTCAATTTGTATCTTTAATGCAATGGAAATATTTGTGTAACATAAATACTTAAGACATGTTCTTTAATAGGGTTAATACAATTTTTACAATCTTCATTTTTTGGGGGACCCCTAAGCACTGACTCATGGGACCCCAGTTTGAGAACCACTGCATTAGATTACTATGTACCTATATTCTTCTTACAGTATATGTTCATGACCAGGACAAACTGCCTTGTAGATGCTCTTTATGTTTGAAGAAGATGTTTTTGTATCTATTAGTAAAAAGAAAAGTCATTGTCAGTTATCTTCAAGTAACTTTTTGGCTGCTTTGCTAACTTAGCTTCATGTAGCAGTCAGTGCCTGACAGAGTTTGTACAAAGTTTCTCTGGTAGAAAGAAATCCATGAGTGAAATTCCAGTACTAATTTAAATATGAGATTCTTTGCCCCCTGAGCTCCAGATCCTGCTAACAATGAATGTACAAATGATGTATATGGGTTACTTTATTGCAAACAATGATGGGAGTAACTATTTGAGTAACACATTACAATTTACCTTTGGTTAGTTATATGATAACTGATTTGTTTTCTGCGTACTTCTGTTTTGTCAATACTTTATTTGAATACTTGCTAGTTAAAAACATTATTTTTCCTGCCTGCTTGCCTTCGGTGTGTAGGTAGCTTACGTAACTTATTTTAGTGTTGTTATTGTTACTTTGCCATGTTTTGGTTGAAAATCTCTACAATCACACGAAGATTTAAAAAAATCTCATCTTAAATGGTAACACTTTACAATAAGGTACATAAACATTTTTATTAACTACTAGGGAACCAGTGCTTAAGTGCTTACTGGGGAACACACAGCCAAGCCTTATTAGGGGACTACTGGTTAGTTACCTTGACAACCAAGAGGAACTAATCAAGAATTAATGGGTAGTTACCAAGGAAACCAAAGAAGAATGAATCAGGAGCTAAGAGTAGGTAATGGTTAGGTAGTGATTAAGTAATGATTGGTTCCTCAGTAAGTACTTGATATGATGCATCACTACATCAGTGAACAAAATAATAGTCAGGCAAAGAGTTGGTTCTCAGTAAGTGATAGTCAGACATAGATAAGATGACACCAGTACAAAATTATGAAATTGCTAATCAGTGGTAAGAATCCAATAAAACCAGTAATCACTAGGAAACAGGTTTTTGACAATTACGAGCTGTGACCTCACTGGTGCAGGGTTTATTCAGAACCCACATGAAGAATGTCTCCTCTGTTTATCAGCGTGGACTTGGAGTTGAAGATGCCATCATACACCTGCTTCAGCAAACTCAATGTCATCTAGAAAAGGCAGACAGCACTGTGAGAGTCATGTTCTTTGATTTCTCCAGTGCATTTAACACAATCCAGCCTGATTTGCTTAGTCAGAAACTCCAGAAGACTCAGGTGGAGGCTTCAACAATCACCTGGATCAAAGACTACCTGACAAACAGACCGCAGTTTGTGAGACTGAAGGGTTGTGTGTCTAACCAGGTGGTCAGTAGCTCAGGAGCACCACAGGGGACTGTACTCCTCTCACCATTCCTTTTTACTCTGTACACCTCAGATTTCCAGTATAAAAAAGACTCCTGTCATCTGCAGAAATATTCAGATGACTCTGCAGTGATCAGGTGTATCAGAGATGGACAAGAAGCTGAGTACAGGGAACTGGTGGACCCCTTTGTGGCATGGTGTGGAAACAATCATCTCATCTTGAACATGAACAAAACAAAGGAGATTATTGTAGATTTCAGGAGAAATAGGAACAGGTTCAACCCTATTTCCATCATGGGAGAAGTGGAGGTGGTGGAGAAGTATAAATATCTTGGAGTTCACCTGGACAACAGACTGGACTGGAAATGCAACAGTGAAGCGTCTACAAGAAGGGACAGAGCAGACTGTACTTCTTGGGGAAGCTGAAGTCCTTCAGTGTTTGCAGCAAGATGCTGCATATCTTCTATAAGTCTGTTGTAGAGAGCGCCATCTCTTCTGCCATCATCTGCTGGGGTAGCAGCACCAGAGCAAGTGACTTAAAAAAGATCAACAAGCTCATGAAGAAGACTGGCTCAGTTCTGGGGACTTCTCTAGAACCTTTGGAGATGATTGTTCAAAGAAGGATTCTTCATAAAATGAAGAACATTATAGACAACCCTCAGCATCCTCTTCATCAGACTGTCATACAACAACAAAGTGTCTTCAGTCAGAGGCTTCTTCAAATCCGTTGTAGGACAGACCGCTACAAGAGAGCCTTCCTGCCCACAGCCATCAGCATCTAGAACAACTCTAATGAAACCAGGATGATGAGTTGCAACATTTAATTTCCCTCTGGGATTAATAAAGTATTTTTGAATTGAATTGAACTGTTTCTGTGGTAACAAACCAGTAGTCCCCTAATAAGGCTTGACTGTGTGTTTCCCAGAAAGAACTGGTTAACTACCCATTAGCTCCTGATTCATTCATTTTTGGTTTTCTTGGTAACTACCCATTAGTTCTTGATTAGTTCCTTTTCATTTACAAGGGAACTAACCAGTAATCCCCTAATAAGGATTGGCTGTGTGCTCCCCAGTAAGTACTAGTTAACTACCCATTAGTTCCTGATTTGTTCCTCTTGATTTACAAGGTAACAAACCAGTAGTCCCCGTAATGAGGCTTGGCTGTGTGTTCCCCAGTAAGTACTGGTTAATTACCCATTAGCTCTTGATTCATTCGTGAGGTGTTCCCTAGTAGTTAATCAAATTTTTTGTACCTAATTGTAGATTATATTATTGTAAAGTACCAGTTTTAATAGGTGCAGTCAAAACTGTTTTGAAATAAAGGCAGAAGGGCTTAGTATGAATTCAATGATCTGTTGACAAATTGACAAGGTTCAGACTTCAAATTGTAAATTTCCAATTACTGCTCTTTAATACAAATATAGTAAACATTTTATTTATTTTTTTATTTTTTTCAATCCACAGGTCCAAGGGAGCAGGAGCGCTTCATCCAGGAGCATGAGAAGAAGAAAAATATGACTGAAGGAGAGTGGGTAGGCAAGTGACCTGCTGGAGAGTCTGAAGAGGAGCAGAACCTGACAGGTAAATTTAACTAATGTTTGTTTGGTTTGAAATTGAGGAGATTCAGAGAATGAGGAAATGAGTGTTGAACATCAGTTTTACACCCCCACCCCCCAAAAAACCCCAAACGACCCCCCCCCACCACCACCACCACCAAAATTAAACTATGAGAGACACAGGAGAAAAAACGTGGACGTGGAGGTTTTAAAACACCAAGAAACCTCTTTCAGTGTCCTGAATCTGGTGTACCAGTCTTTCTTTATTATTTTTTTAAGTGAGAATAATGAAGTATAATAATAATGTGACACCTACTCCTCCAGAGATAGAAGCTGGCGGACAATCATCTACACCTGAGAAGAGCAAGAAAAGGAGAAAACAGGAGAGGAAGAAAGACATAGTGAAAAAAAGAGGCTTCAGATGAGCAATTTTTTAATTAATTCAACCTTTATTTATACATGTTAGTCCCATTGAGCTACGAGGACTCATTTCCAAGAGTGACATGTTTTAAACAAAGAGTGATGACAGCAGTGGACAACAATGACAACAATAGACACTCATAAAGGATGCATACAATTTTTTTTACAAATAAAAAATAAAATGGTAATTACAAGGATAATTCAAAGGAAAAGTAGCGAAAAAAATCTTCTAGATTACGAGGCGGTGTAGAAAACTATTAACAGGAACATGTCTGCATTGGTTCTTGCCAGGAACTTAATATATGTTTAAAGCCACTTAGAGAGGTCAAGGTCGAGAGCTTCAGATCTTTTTGCAAGATATTCCAGGAAACAGGAGCGGAGTAGGAGAAGACCCTTTTGCCAAGTTCAGTCCTCACTGAGGGAACACTGCAGGTAATAATGTCCCGAGAGCGCATGCTGTACCTGCACTCACACAGTGACATGTAGGAGGAGATGTATGAAGGCAGCAGACCAAGAAATTATTTAAAGATGAAAATGTACCAGTGAGAGAGTCTGTGTGAAGTTCATGATGTCCAGTTAACCAGTGAATGCAGGGTGCAATGGTGGGTACGGTAGTTACAGCCAGTTATGAATCTTAGTGCACCATGATAGACAGCATCCAACATCTGCAGGGTGCTTGTAGGAGTGTTCATGTAAATAATGTCACCGTAAATGATGGAGGGAAGGAAAGTCACAGCTACAAGGTGTTTCCTAGCATTCAGAGTTAGACAGGATCTGTTTCTGAAAAAGAAACCCAGTTTAACTTTCAGTTTCTTTACCAAATTGTCCATGTGAGGCTTAAAAGAGAGATGCGAGTCGACCAAGATACACAAATATTTATAGGAATCAACAAACTCCATACTGACATGTTGTAACTTGTCTGGTCTTCTTGTCATTCCTTCATGACCTGTATTTTTTACTCACTGTTACTGACATGGTTGAACATTTATTATAAAATAGTTTGTTCATTTGAAAGCAACATTTAAAACGCAGCTTTATCAAAAAGACACATGCAGACACAATCTGTGGTGACTTATCTCTGAACACAAAGTAACCTCATTTAGAGTGGATTTAGTTGTAATGCAGTTAAGTTAAAATATGGCCATCTGTGTGGCCTGGAAAATTATAGTTTTAAGATCAACCCATGTCATTACTGAGCCTATGCAGCTTATAACTTAGGATCACACATGATCAGCATTAATCTGCCATGCACCTGCAATCTTTTTCGGTCCAATGTGGCACCATAAACCTTTTTGACACAGTCTCTTCACAATCTCTGTACAATGAGTTTAGTTTTCTATTAAAAGAAATGTTTATTTTTTTAGCATTAGATTTTTTTTTCAAAGAATATAACTTTTCTTAAATAATTCCCATAAAGTGTCATGTCTGCTAGAAGAACTCCAAGTTGACTGTGTTGATAATACATAGAGCGAAAGAGAGAAGGAGGGGAAAAATCCTTTTATTTGTTTTGGCTTTTCTAAGTTTTTCTCCTGGGCTTCATCCATCCATCTCATCTCACTGTCCCCTCTGACATTTTCCACAAATAAGCACCAACCTCCTTACAATTACTGATCATTGTGCTGTCAATGCTTCCACCTCCCTATTATGTTCTAAAGGAGGAGAGGGTTTTACAGTTTGTCAGGCCGGAGGAGATAAGATGGCCATTTAGCAGATGCTTGCTCTCCTATCTTCTGCTCAGATTTAATTATACTGTTAGCTCTCCTCCTAGGAAAAGCTTTGAAGTCACCATGTCAAGAGAGCACTGAGACTAATGTGATCTTTTTAAGCACCGTGTTGTACCGTGTTGGCGCTTTGGGGAACTGAAGCGACGGTTGTCATGCACTACAGTCTTGTATTTTTGCTCTTCAAAATTAAAAGGCATGTTCACTTACCGTACTTTAGTATTGTGCAGAATCACGCTGAGGCCTTGATTTAATATGAACGTAGCACTTTACAAGCTTCTGTCAGTGGCGTTCGCAAATGAGGACCGGTGTAGAGTCGAGATGCACAACTCCCATCAGGACAGTTCGGTCTGTAAAAACAGGTGCTGCAGTCTTAGCCGCAGGCGAAAAAGAATCTACTCATAAAATCTGATGATACAGTGGAGGCAGCAGGTGGGAGTTTCCCATAAGGAGAAGGGAGAGTCTGCTTCAAACTGAAAACTTGGTTCCATACGGACTCTCAGCTAAGGTAAGGAGTCTTTGAACACGTCTTAAAGGAAAGCTACATTTTCTGGAGAGAATCAATATTCTTAATCACTGTTGAGGTATTCATTTCAATCAAGAATAAAATGAAGCGGTGCAGATCACAGCAGAGTGTGAACACATTGGCATGAACCTACAATGATGAACGACAGTCTGAACTGAGAGAGCTGTTAGGGAAGTTTATGTAAATTTTCAAATTGAGTTATCCCCCGTTTAACAGCAAATAGGTTCTTTGTACACCAAGGCTCTTTATCAGTTTCTTCTTGTTGCCATTACCCTCCTCTTTTCTTGTATCAGTTGTTTCATTAAACCCTATCTTTTGTTGCAATTGCTCTCTGGGGCCTCGCTCCTTTTTCTTTTCCTATCAGTTGTTTGCCAGGTGGTGAGTCTTGAAGGCTGTCTGATTTATAGGAGCCATGCTGGACACAAGTCTTCCACTGGGTATTCAGGAAGTGTGTGTGTTTGTACGTGTGGGAGACATGGTTTTAGTACATGCAAGGGCAGAAAAATGATTCTATTATATCTAAAGAAGGATCGAGTTAGTGTTGCCATTTTAATAAGTATTTCTGATTTTTTTTTCTTTCTTCCAAAATGGCTAAATCTTTTAAAATTTTAAATAATTTCTAACACGTTTTACTTCACTTCAATTTATTTATCAGTCTTGCTTTGAAAACTTCAAATTCAAGTTTATCTATTTTTTTTTATTTTTATCTGAGCTTTTATGGTAAAGTTATGAACAGTTAATTTCTTACCTGTTGCAGATAGCTTTTAAATAGACAAACAGAGACATGGTGCAGGAGTGTCGAACTCACTTACAAAAGGTGGCCAAAATTAAAACCTTTTTCAAACTAAGTGCCGATTTCAGAAACTACATTAACTCAAATCAGACATACATACAACCGACATATGGTCTTGGTCACATGTTCCTGAAGAAGTTTGATTGGTCTCATTTGATGTTCTCTGTTGTGCTTTTGACATCATAATCAAAGATTAGTGAAAAAATTCAAGACATAGAAATATTTAACATTTCACATATCATCTTGGGGGCCATATTAAATGTCATTGAGGACCACATTTGGCCCCGGGCTTTGAGTTTGACATGTGGCTTAGAGGACTGTTCTCTTCAGGTCGAGGATGAGTTTTTGCTTGAAGTGGAGGAGTTCAAGTATCTCAGGGCTTTGTTCCTGAGCGAGGGAAGAATGAAGAGTGAGATTGGCAGATGGATTGGTGCAGCATCTGCAGTATTGCGGACTCTGTGCTGGTCCGTTGTGGTGAAGAGGGAGCTGAGCTGTAAAGAAAAGCTCTCTGTTTACCGGTCGGTCTACGTTCCTACACTCACCTATGCTCACGAGCTCTGGTTAGTGACCAAAAGAATGAGATTGCAGATACAGGCGGTTGAAATGAGTTTCCTCCGTAGGGTAGCTGGACTCACCCTTAGAGATAAGGTGAGAAGTTCAGTTATCCAGGAGAGACTCGGAGTAGAACCACTGCTCCTCCACACTGAGAGGAGCCAGTTAAGGCATCTGGTAAGGATGCCCCCTGGATGCTTCCCTAGGGAGGTGGTTGGGTATGTCCAAATGGGAGGAGACCCCGTGGAAGACCCAGGACACACTGGAGAGACTATGTCTCTCGGTTGGCCTGGGAACGCCTTGGGGTTCCCCCAGAAGAGCTTGAAGAGGTGGCTGTGGAAAGAGATGTCTGGGCCTCCCTGCTCAAGCTGCTGCTCCTGTACCCCGACATCAGAACAAGCGGAAGATAATGGATGGATGGATGGATGGATGGATGGATGGACGGACGGACGGTTTAGAGGGGAAGAAAATGATTTATTCTGACTGAACTGATGAGCTAACGGCTCCAGTTTGTTTGTGGCTCCTTGGATTGACGAAGTTCTTTGGATAAAGAATGAAACGTCTCAACAAAAAATTAAAAATTAAAAAGAAAGAAACCATCCAGATGATCTGACTGAACTTTGTTAGATTTGTACCTGGATTATTGAGCATGAACTTTGATGTTTTGAACCACTGTGGCTATAGCTGCCTCAGAGGAGTTGACGGGGGAGGGGGCAGACCCCAGAAACCATCTTACCACCAGCAAACTGGTTGGTCCACTATGGGAGTGTGCTGCTTGTGGGAATTAATTTGTTTGTGGCTCCTCGGACTGATGAAGTCCTTTGGATGAAGGACAAAACATCTCAAGAAAAAAGAAAGAAACCATCCAGATTACGTGACTGAACTTTGTTGGGATATTTACCTGGATTATTGAGCATGAACTTTGAAGCTAACAGCTAGTTTGAGCAGTATTAAGACCAAAAGGGAGCAAACCTATTAGAGGACAATTTTTTAATTTTTTTAAGGCAATATATTTTCACCTTTTAAAAGAAAACAATTAGAATGGCTTTCATATCTGTGAAGTAGGTTGATTTTATTTAGATTAAAGGGAAGATTTAATGTGACACTCTGCTTTGCGTTGGAGGTTTCAGAGCTTTTATTGTGTATTCACTTGAAGATTTTTTTTTTTTTTTTTTATGCTCTAAACAAATAATTTGTTTTTATAAATCAGTGTACCAAATCCTGGGCTTGGATTATGAATCCCAGAGTGAATCTGTGTGCATGAATCACAGCTTGCTTTATAAACCGTGAGAGAAGTTGTATTTGTTCCCCTGCTGACCCCGGGGGGCCTCAGCAGGGGTTTGGAATAAAAGAGTCGAAATAAAAAGAAAGAAGATTGGCATTTTTGTTGATGTCTGTATACAAAAGTGCTGTGTCATTCTTTTTCGTGTATGTTTGTGTCTGTCTGCAAACGTCTGTGTTCAGATCCATGTTTTGTACAATGAATCCTCTGTATAAAAGGATGCTTTATGTAAATGTGTGTATACAGTACTGTATGTTAAAATCCTCTCCTTTCTTCTTTCATTTATACCTACATCGTGACATTTGTGCTCTCCGTGCCTGGGGCTGCTTCTCTGTTTCACTGTAGTACTGTAATTTCTTTTGTTCTGTTCATGCATTAGATTGCATCACATTCTAGGAGGTTCAGAAAGGGGATTTGAACATGTACTTGGATGCACGTGTGCAAGTGTTGCCTGTGCATGAGCCAGTCTTCTCTTACTGTCTGCCCAGCTGTCAGCCGATTGGCCTCTTGTCTTTTTTCTGTTTCCAAGATTTTCCTCACAGACACACAAAACCAGCAAAAGGTGCTAGGCTGGTTGCTAAGGTAACAAGTCTTCCTGGATCTATATAGTAAGTGTGTTCAGTTTGAGGTTGAAGTCTGTTTTGTTTAAAAAAATATATTGAGTCACTTTCAAAATGGAAGAGCCTGCAAGAACATTTGCTGCTGTTCTAAACATCAACAGTTATAATGAAATGTTCTTACAAAGAGACATTTGCCACAATGAAAAATAAATATAACTACTGAATAATGTAAGGTGTAATTTACAGATTTATCATTCATGATGATGTAGGAATAAATTCTCTGATTTTAGTAATTTGTTACAGCAATATTTTTTTATTCCTCTGCAAAACCTTACATTGTTTTAAATAGTCAAATTGTTTGAGAAACAATAAAATTGCAACAAAAAAAAAAAAACCTGCCCAAAAAAAACATGTAAGATGGAGAAGGAGCTGAGCAGAAAGGCTCTTGATTTACTGGTTCATCTGTTCCAACCCTCAGCCATGGTCACTACAAAACAAGATCTGTCTTTCTAGTGGCTGAATTAAACTTCCTTCATGAAGTGGCTTCAAATTAAATTCACAGTGTGGGATTTTTAACCCTCCAAGACAAAATGTTTTGCTGCTCATCATCATAAGAATGTCTTTGGTCATGAGCTTGAATCACACTCTGTGGTTGTTCAATGTGGTGGCACGATGGAGCAGCGGTTGGAGCTGTCATCTCACAGTGAGAAGGTCGTGAGATCACCTTTCAGCCTTTCTGGGTGGTGTTTGCATGTTCCTCTTTGCATGAGTGGGTTTTGTCCTTTGACTCCGGTTTCCTCCCACAGCCCAAAAACATGCATGTTACTGGTAACTCAATTGTCCCTGGATGAATGTTTTTTGTGTCCATGTGATGGATTTATGACCTGTCCAGTGTGTGTCTCGCCTCTTGCTCTCTGACTGCTGGATATGGGGAAGAGTGACCCCCATGATCCGAAAAGGAAGAAGCAGGTTGATAATGGACAGATGGATGGATGGACGGACGGACGGATGGATGGATGGATGGATGGATGGATGGATACAAAACACTTTTTTGTTTGTTTTTTTGTGTAAACCAGCAGGTAGTTGTTATGAAAAATTAATGATAAAAAATGTTATTCAAAGGTAAATTTTCTGTCTTTAAGAGCACTTAAAAATTGCTGCTTCAAAGTCAAGATTTCTGTTCCACTTTGGGAACACAATTTTACAAAACAAATCGTCATTCTTTATAAAGATGGATCTAATTTCACTTCATACTTGTTGCGCAAACAGAGCTACAAGTTATTCTGATTCATTTTGTAGAAAAATTGCTTTGGTCTGTGGATTTTGAATACATTTGAGATATGAACATTTTAAAGCTAAAATATTTCCAGCAAAGGTTTATACAGCCTTGACACACATAGCAACACTTAAGAAGTCAATCAACCAGTTAATTGGTCATTCATGACGAGCTCTTAGTTTGACTTTTATTCCCCTTTTCTTTAACTTCTGCTTCTTTTTCTCTAAAATCCTCCTGTGGTAAAAATCCCACCCAATAAGTCATTCACAGAAGTAATTAACTAACTGCAGCTGGTCAGGGCTGCGTGGGAATAGTGCTCCATCACACTCTGTGTGTGAGTGTGTGCGTGTGTACCTGTGTGTGAGCTTCAGTGACTTTCTGTGACTTATTGTTTAGTTGCGACATTCATTCAAGACAAAAGAAAAGCTCTGCCTGGGCTCAGATTCTGCTGGTGAACAGACGGGCCAAGTCCCAAACCACAAAGCCTGAGCTGCTGTAGATGGATTCTTATTGTGTGCAACATAATTAACATGAGCTTATTTCAAAAATACACTTCCCTTTTTTTATGGGGTGCCATTTGTAAAGTTGCACAGTCAAAAATTAACATCAATATTTTGGTTTATTTACAAAGTAGCTTTTCATAAGAAAAAAAGGTTTTTTTTTTTCAATGTTATATTTTTATCATGTTATTCATGCAATTATAAATGTCATAGTTCCAAACTAAATATTTAATTTACAAGATAATATTCAGTTTACAAACTAAATACTTAACTTGCAAGTTAAATATTTAGTTAGTAAACTAAATATTTTGGTATAAATTAAATATTTAATTTACACCTAAATATTTAGTTTAGCAGCACGGTGGCGCAACTGGTAGAGCTGCTGCCTCTCAGCGAGCAGATCCCTGGTTCAAACCCTGGTCCAGGGGCCTTTCTGGGTGGAGATTGCATGTTCTCTCCGTGCATGCGTGGGTTTTCTCCGGGTGCTCCGGTTTCCTCCCACAGACCAAAAACATGCATGTTAGGCTGACTGGTAACTCTAAATTGTCCCTAGGTGTGAGTGAGGGAGTGAATGGTTGTTTGTCTTGTTTGTCTCTATGTGGCACTGTGATGGACTTGCGACCCGTCCAGGGTGTACCCCGCCCCTCGCACAGTGATTGCTGGACATGGGCACCAGCGACCCCCGTGACCCAAAATGGAATAAGCGGGTAAAGATAATGGATGGATATTTAGTTTACTTACTAAATATTTCATTTCTAAGCTAAACATTTAATTCCTAAACTAAATACTTAATTTGCTAACTAAATTTGCTCTGACCAAAATATTTAACTAGTTAGTTAAATATTTATCTAGCAAGTTAAATATTTATCTAGCAAGTTAAATTTTTAACTAGTGTTAAGTATTTAGGTCTGAGGTAAATATTTAGTTAGCAAATTAAATATTTATTTTGGATATTAAATATTTAGTTAGTAAAATATATATTTAGGTCCAAGCTAAATATTTAGTTAACAAATTAAATATTTAGTTTAGGAATTAAATGTTTAGCTTAGCAATTAAATATTTAGTTAGTAAACTAAATATGTAGGTGTAAATTAAATATTTAATTTATACCAAAATATTTCGTTTACTAACTAAATATTTAACTTGCATGGTAAATATTTAGTTTGTAAACTAAATATTTATTTTGCAAATTAAATATTTAGTTTGGAACTATGACATTTATAAATGTATGAATAACATGGTGAAAACATGACTTTGAAAAAAAACAAAACTTTTTTCTTATTAAAAGCTAAATAAACCAAAATATTGATGTTAATTTTTGACTGTGCAAATGGCACCCCATATTATTTTTAACTATAAAACTTTATTGAGCCAAAAACATTTACTTTTCCAGAAAATATAGCAAAAATCTCATCCACCTTGTATGTTTTGGTCTTTGTGCTCTCTTTTGAAATCAAAAGCACTCAAGGTCTTAAATGACAATGAAAACTTCCATTGATTGTGCATCTCTGTGTTGTTTTGCACGTTGAGTTGACCTCAGGTTGCAGATGATGAAAGCTGATATTTTTATGACAGTGCCATTGAAAATATAATAAAAACAGACTGGAAGACGGTCAGTGACTATTTTAGGGTATTGAAAAGCATTTCTGGTAAGCATATACAGTAGATTTAATTTCTTGCTACATCATGGTTTTGCACACAAAAAGAAACATCTATAAGTGTGCACGTGGTTTCATTACATGGCCATATGTGAATTCTATTGTTGCACATTCTTTTCTTTTCTTTGGAAATGCAGGTTGCTCTATTTTTGTGCCTCATATTTCCCATCAATATTTCACTCCTTCTCTTCTTTCCATCTCTGCCTCCCTCCCTTCTTGCTCAGAATAAGGTTTTATTTATGCTCCACCAAACATCATTGATGGACTGACTGGCCAGAATCCCACTGGGAACGTATGAGTTGCGTCTGATACTATTGAAAAATTGCCACTGCCAGATGGTTGCAAACAGTCCGTTTGCTGTTTTTAACCTTTATTTACCTACAGTAGGTTGTCGTCAACCAACATATGCTTACAGTTTTCAAGAATTCACAGAGGAGCTGTCCAGTGCAACTAATCTTTGACATGAGGTCATTTTGCACATTCACTGCAGCTGCAGCAGTCAAGGCTGGGTCAAGCTATGATAGCAGCTGAATGTCGTTTTGTCCAATTCCCTGATGTCAAATCAAATCCCCCTGCTGTGTCAGTTCCAGCTGCCCCATCAACACTAATGTCACCGCAGAGACAGAAGGGGACAAGGAGAGCACAAGAACCTCATGTGGTGCAAAATAATCACCGTGCACCCCACACACATAGAGCTGTGATGTTTCTACACTTTAACAGTCACATCTTTTGAAATAACTTGTTTTATCTTGTTGTTATTGTTACTAAATTACAGTCTGTCGGTAATTAAGTAAGTAAGTCAAAATGTAGGTAAATAAGTAAGTAAGTGAGGAAGTAAGCAAGTAAGTAAGTGAAGAATTTAGGAAGCAAGTAAGTAAGTATGTGAGGAACTAAGGAAGTAAATAAATAAGTAAGTGAAGAATTAAGAAAATAAGAAAGTATGCGAGGAAGTAAGTACATAAGTAAGTAAAAATGTAGGTAAATATGTAAGTAAATGAGGAAGTAAGTAAAAAGGTAAGTAAGTGAGGAATTAAGTAAGTAAGTGAGGAAGTAAGTACGTAAGTAAGTAAGTAAGTAAAAATGTAGGTAAATAAGAAAGTCAGGAAGTAAGTAAGTAAGTAAGTTAAGTAAGTATTTACCTGTATACCTGGATTTACCTGTATAAATAAAGGTTGATTGAAGTAAGTGAGGAAGTAAGTACGTAAGTAAGTAAGTAAAAATGTAGG
>NC_056509.1:30719865-30752705 GCF_014905685.2 Nematolebias whitei
GGAAGTAGGTGAGGAAGTAAGAAAGTAAGTAAGTGAATAATTTAGGAAGCAAATAAGTATGAGGAATTAAGTAAGTAAATAAGTAAATGAAGAATTAAAAAAATAAGTAAGTAAGTGAGGATTAAGGAAGGAAGTAATTAAGTAAGAAAGGAAGTGAGGAAGTGAGGAAGTCAGTAAAAAGGTCAAAGTTTCTTTATTTGTCATTCGCACCACATGTGGTGCATGTGGTAGAATGAACTTGTGTACACAGTGTCCCAGTTACATTCATCAAAAGTAAAAAAAGGAAAGAAAAACAGTAATAAGATCTAAGATATGAACTAAGAAAAACTTTAAACTAAAAATACGTTAAGCACTAATAATACAACAGCAATAAGCCGAACAACAGTGGCACAAACATGATTCTGTGTGAGCAGATGAGTATGAATGAACACAGCAACATGAAATAGATCAGCAGCACGAGGTCAGCAGCATGGATAGTCAGCAGCACATATCAACAATCAAGTGGCATCTCAGTGATTTTTTTTCCACAGTGATTATCCTGATTAGAGATTCATGAGTCTAACAGCTTCAGGGTAGAAGCTGTTCCTCAGTCTAGTGGTTCTATACTTAATGCTCCTCAACCTCCTGCCTGAGGGGAGCGGGGGGGGGGGGGGGGGAGTGTGTGTGCTGGGTGAGTGGGGTCCTTCATGATGCAGGTGGCCCTAAGTGAGGAATTAAGGAAGCAAGTAAGTACGAAAGTAAAAAAGTAAGTAAGTGAGGAAGTAAGGAAGTACATATGATAACTTTGTTATAGCTGCAGGAACAAATGACTTGGTCATCAGGTATAAAAATCTGTAGCGACAGAAATTATTGCTTCCAAGTGCTCACACAGCAGTCAGCTCACGCCTAAAACAGGAACAAAATCACACGAGCTGTTTGGCCATTCTGAACTTCTGCTGATACTCGAGCCACTGTGTGCACATGTTTGTGTTTTTTGCCCCAATGTGTATAAGAATGGAGGGATGATTATAGGGGGCATTAGTCCCTCTGTGCACATTTATTAGGTCACACATGAGGAGCTTTATTTCATCAGTGCTGACACCCTCCCTAGGAGTCATTTCTTTTTGCAATTTTCTGCTCGGTTTCATGTTCCATTACCGGTAGATTATGCTTTTTCTCTGTCTTGCACATACTCTCGTTCATGGATGAGCTCCAGCACAAACACATTTGCAACGCTTTCCCACATATCCAGTTGCACACACATATTGTGAATGCTCATGATCCCGTGCACTATTGCCAACGGAGCGCTGGTTGCTGAGCGGTGAATAGGAGAGCTCGCCAAGAGGAAAGGACAGTAGTTAAACCAGCGCTGAATTAACGTCCCTGCAAAGAAAGCAAAATCAATTTCAAAACCTGTTACTTGCACAGATGATTAAAGGGCAGGATGAGGAGGAAAATGTGTTTTATTGTCTATATCATCAATTTCTCCTTCCGTTCTCGTGTGTGAGATTGTGAAAAAGGAAACGTTCCCACAAATTCCACCATATTGACATATTAGCATTAAAGTTTGACTCCACAGATCTGATGTTTTGAAGGAAAGATTCAACTAAGACACCAGCCTGGTGTGCAGGTCTTAGTATTACACATTTCGGATGAATTGTATTCTCTGTGCATCACTTCATTGTTTGCTTTAAGCCACGCTAACAGCAGTGATTAAATTGGCCTGAGTCCACCAGAGTCGAGCTCCGTCTCTTGGCGTAATTATATTCAGCTGACTAAAATAAGCTCCATCGCCTTAATCTTTTGAGTGGCATAAATATCTAAAGTTATTTTTATAGAGTTGAGTGCTTGTCGGCATGGTAAACACGTGAAATGCCGTTTTGATGCTTTCATACAAGTTTTGCAGTGTGATTTGGTCAAAAACAGAGCACCCTGACTGTTATCACTTAAATATCTAATTATTCAAAACCATTCTTTCCAAAATATACCTCTCAATACTGACCGCCAACTTAAAAGCTAACATGATCTGTTAGTGCTCATTTTCCATGTTAGGAATGGTTCTCAGCTACTTCCATGCAAAAAAATTTTGCTCAATATTGTAAAGCTGACAGAGTTGTGACTAATTGTGTTTGCTAAGGCTGATTAACTGTGGTGGACATCTTGATTGTTTCATTTCTTTTACAGATCTTGAGCTGAATTTGATGTGTTAGTAGCTGAGAGTCATCCTCACCATATAATCTGACTGTGTCATCCATCATTTCTAAATGTAACATGTTTGTAGTCTAAAACTTAATTGTGAAACGTGGCGAGCAAGACACATTACTTCAAGAAATGATGTTAAATTAGATCTACTGGACACTTTTTAAGTTTTTTCACTTTTTTAAACTTTTTTTTTAAATTTTACTACATATATTTTATAAAAATCATGATTATTTTTTTCATGTCCTCGACATCCTATTAATCCACATAGGGGAAATAAAAAACACTCAAACAAAAGCTCAGACTTCAGGAGACTCCTCCATAAACAGTGGTAAACTTGAAGGTCCAAGCTCTGACAATTTGGTGTCAACTTAGCATGATAATTATTATTCTGTCAACAGGAACAAACTAAATTATTTACATGGTATGGGTTTAAATCTGAGAACGGTGTATTGAGTTTTTATTTACTGACAGTTAATGTTGTGTGGCTGAAATCTGTTTTGGTTTTGGACTGGAGAGCGAACTCGAGCTAAAGGAACGGCGGTCACAAGCAGCCGATCTGTAACAATCCCAGACTTACTGGTGCGTGTTTGTGGAGTTGCTGATTTTTATTGACCCTGCAACGTTTCTGAAGCTCAAACTAATTTTTATGAGTACTTATAAGCATTTGTCAGCTCCTGTGAGGAGCGAGTACTGCTGAAATTGTGGGAAATAATTACTGTGCGAATGCAGTTTCAGCATATAACTCATCTGAAGCTGCACTAAAACAAAGGTGATCTGAGTTGCTAACAACCGAACAATAATTAGATTTAAAAAATATTTACTTGGCTCAGAATGTTCATCATAAAAATTGTATTATTTAGAAAATAAAGTGTGTTTTTAAACGTATATAGTATTTTTCCTGTAAAAGCATGAATATCTTTAGACATTTCAGACATGTATGACTGCTACGATCTGTAAACAATAACATGATGTGAGAGGAAATGTGCAGACAATTTATTTTCTCTGGACAAGCCAATATTTTTGGACTGCGATTGACTAAAATCCAACCCATGTTTCCAGACATTTTAGTCCAACCTAAAGTGGTGAACCCAACCTAAGAAACTAACGAGGCCAGGCAGCCTTAAAGCCATGCAACAAGCCAGGGGTGAAATTGGGATTTGTGGGGAAAGCATCCCTGATCCAAGTGGGAATTGGGTGGAGTTTCCACAAACTACACGCCAACAAGTTTGTGAAATTTTAGAGAAATAGATTTTATATTGAACCTTGAAAGAGTAGAAGATATTTCTCTTTTTATTTATTTTTAAATTGCACAAAAAGCTTCATAAATAACTGAATAGAAAGGTTATCTTCTATTAAACCTTGAGAGACGCTGGAGGTACCAAAGTAGCAATACAAAAAAAAAAAAAAAAACACTTTGAAAACAGACCTGGTACCGTTTTAATAAGTTTTTGTTAACTGCACTTATTTTCTGCAGAAATTGTTACCATTAGCAATTATTCAATAACTCTCCCAGTTAATGTTTTTAATAGATAACTCGATAAGTTTATTTGTCTGTGAAAAGGAAGACCAAATATTTTTGCTAAATATTTGCTCAAGAAGCTGAAAGTTGTTCAAACTAAAAGAGGCAAACCACTAGCTAAAACATAAAATTAGCAAAACACCAACTAAATAAGCAAAATGTTAAAAACATTCAAACACTAGCTTAAAGCTAAATGTAGCAAAAAGGCTAGATAAAAGCTAAATGTACAAAAGCAAAAGGCTAAAGTAGCTAAAGGATCACCAAAATATCCAACAGCTAACTAAAAGCTAAAAGTAACAAAAAACTAGCTAAAAGCTAAATATATGAAAAGAGTAACTAAAAAGCTAAAAATAGCAAATGGCTAGCTAAAAGTAGCAACAGGTTTCTTAAAAGCAGAAGTAGCAAAAGTTGAAAGACAAAAAAAGCAAAAGGTAAAATGATCGAGTAGTTAATTAAGTAAGTAAAATATGGTGTTATGTGTTGTCATCATTGCATGTTTCCATACAATGATGAAATTAGTTCCCTGCATCACACCTGAGATGCACCCAGGTGGAGCTGTGGGTGGCTATGTAGGCACCCAGGGAACGATTAGGGGTTGGGTGTCTTGCTCAAGGACACCACGACATGTGAGCATGGTGGGGAGTTGATCCTGGGACTTTCTGATTCCAGATCGGCTGCCCTACCCCTACACCATCTCGGCACCCTAAAAGCTAAACGTATCAAAAGGCTAACGCAAAGCTTAAAGCAGCATCATCTTGAGAATGAATTAAAATGCAACAAAATCTTGGGATTCAACTGAGGCTGCTCTTTAAGAAAAAAAAAATAAAATCACCCTGACGTGAACATTTTAAAAAGCCTCCATTTCAAATAGGTAGCAGCCAATCACATAATTGTCTGTGTGTGTTTGTTCTGTCTGTTAGCAAAATATCCTATGAACCAGTGGAAAATGTTAATATATTTGTTTTAGAATTAATCATGGGATAGCCTATACAATTGAAAATATGTTTTTAAAATTAGTCCAATGTACAGGCACGTCAGAAAAAAATTAGAATATCGTGAAAATTCCACATTTTCTTTTCTTTGCCAGTCACTTCAGAAAGTGAAACTCACATATTACATAGATTCATTACACACAGTGACATTTTTCAAGTCTTTATTTCTTGTAATTTTGAGGATTATAGCTTACAAATAATGAAAAAAACTGAAGTCAGTGTCTATGTCAAAAACACAGACTTGGGTTTGATTTTGTTTAAATCTTTCCAAGTTCCCTGAAGTTATAAAGGTGTTTTTCTCACATTTTGCAGATATAGTTTTGGTTTTCCTGACAGCAATAGTCGTTGTCAGTAGTTCTTATGATGTGTTGGTCTGGTATGAGTTTGTTTTTGTAAGGCTGAGTCAAATAAAAGTAGCTCATTTCTTGTTTTCTCCTCTGTCCTGCCTTCAGCTGTTGCACTCTTCCTTCACCGTGGTTCTAACTGTTGTAGACATCAAGCCTCTGTGTCTTTTTGATTGTCAGCCTTGTTGAGTTTACCTTTGTGCAGGTGAGTCAGCTAATAAACAAGAGAATACACCGTACTGTTTGATCTGCACACTGAAAAATAATTTACTTGTCACTGTTGTTGTCACCTTAAAATACAAGAGGCACTAAACAAATGGATTTTGGTGCTTATTGTTGTCGTCTCTTTGCACAGAGTCAAAATCTGTGCATTATTCCTTAAAGTAAACGCAGGATATCTTTTGTTGGCA
Organism: Nematolebias whitei; assembly: GCF_014905685.2. Taxonomy (NCBI): domain Eukaryota; kingdom Metazoa; phylum Chordata; class Actinopteri; order Cyprinodontiformes; family Rivulidae; genus Nematolebias; species Nematolebias whitei. The sequence goes on from NC_056509.1 coordinate 30,725,312, forward strand.
CCCAGACAGAGGAGGAAATGGAGTCAGAGAACAAAGTCTGGTCTTTTAACCCAGAGTGTGTGGTGTAATCTGGAGAGTGAGAATGAAAAAAACCCACACAGGTCGCAGAGAGGTGAGAGCGAGAGACTGAAGACTGCAGGAGGAGACGAGACGGGATGTGGTTTAAGAGAGTGTGGAGAATCCAAACTATTAGAGAGGGCAGCGATTCTGTGTTTTATCTTCTCCAGCCATGTCTCTAAAAGCATCGCCGTGCTTTTCTTGGCACGTGTGAGTTGACTCCTGATGAAAATGAAACAACTCCAGTAAAAAAATCTGTGCATGGTTTGATCTGCTGCTGTCAAGTTCCTTTAAACGCTATAAGATTTAATGCTCCCAACACAACATCTACATCATAAATGATTCTTGGAGGGTTCATTGAACTCAGGGTTGTGTAAAATCTGCCTTATAAATCAACAAATATTCTTCGTCTTTGTTTACAACTCAATTTGACAATCAGTAGTTAGGAAAATGTCGACTTAGCTCATTTGCAGATTATCTTAGTTCCATCTTTTCTTAACACTCTTCATCGCTCAGAATGACTCTACTTTTGTGACAAACCTTTAGTAGTGAAAGACATGTTGTAAAGGTCAGCGGCCCCCGCTGACCCCTCATCTGCTCACGCCTCTGCTCCTCATGCTTGTTTCTGCCCATTCTGCCATATCCTGCCTTCTTGCTGTGTTCTCCTGCTCATGTCATTGTTTCTGTTTCCCTGCTGTGTTTTTGCTTATCACCCATCTCTCATTGCTCACATCAGCTCCTGTCAGTCAACCGTTCACCACGCCCCCTCAGCCAACACAGCAATCAGCCTTCATTCCATGCACCAGTTCAGCTCTCTTTTTAAGCTCCATGTTCACTCTCTATCCCTGCCAAATTGTTACACCTCTCAGGGTCCCTGATAGTAAAGCCATTCAGTTTCTTGTGCCATAGCCTTGTTGCCTTGCCTTGAACCCTCGCCTGTTTTTTGACTCCTCCCTTTGCTTTGTCCTCTCTGGATTTTTCTGCACATGTGACCACGGTAACAACCCTTGCTCTCCCTTGAATACCCTTTGGATCACGTTTTGGCTCTGGCTTCTCTTCTCTGCTCCCCCGTGCTTGAAACCTGCTGCAGCTACTGGACCACGAACCTGGATTCCCCTTTCTGTACTCTCTACAAGCCTCTGAACCGCTCCGCTGCTGCAGTTCACTCTCCCTGAGTGACGTCACCGGCAACAGCGCGACAACAGCACCTGCCACGTACAGACTGAGAAGGTTAGTGACTCTTACTGTAACCACAGAATCTCCTCGCCAAAGTCACTAACCGGTGTATTTAAGAATAGACTCCCACCTGGACCCTGACTCCAGTAACCAGCAGCCAAATGAATAACAACTGTTCTTGTTCTTGCACTCCTGTGGCTGGCTTATTAAGAATCCAAAGTCCCCATCGTGACATATGTAGTTTTTTTTTTGTTGTTGTGTTTTTTTTTGTTTTTGTTTTTAACCATAGATGATACATTTTAGTGTAAACAATAAATTAAAAAAACAAAACAAAAAAAACAAAACATTGAAAAATAGTCCAAAGATAAGTCAGGTCATCTGGACATTTTTTCTTTCTTTTTTTTTTTTTTGGAGACGTTTCATCCTTCATCCAAAGGACTTCCTCAGTCCGAGGAGCCACAACAAACTCAGTCCCACAAGCAGCACACTTACATAGTGGACCAACCAGTTGCTGGTGATAAAATGGTTTCTGGGGCTATCCTCCATCCAAATGTCTCAACAAATAAAAGTAACCCTCCAGATGACCTGACTGAACTTTGTTGGATTTTTTTTACCTGTATTATTGAGCAAGAGCTTTGTTTGAACCACTTTGGCCATGGCTGCCTCAAAGGAGTCGACGAGGGAGAAGGCGAACTCCAGAAAACATCTTATCACCAGCAAGCTGGTTGGCCCACTATGTGTGTGTGCTGCTTGTGGGACTGAGTTTGTTGTGGCTCCTCGGACTGAGGAAGTCCTTTGGATGAAGAACAAAATGTCTCAAAAAAAATTTTTTTTTAAAAAGAAAGAAAGAGAGAAACCGTTCAGAGGGCCTGACTTAACTTTGGATCTTTTTACCTGAGTAAAGTATCGATGTATGCGCTTTGATGTATTGAAAAATAGTGTATTTTTACAGCTATTATGCTTTATTGGTGTTTATTTCAATATTTTAATTTAGTTACAGCTGTACCAAATTTATTGCCCACCGCCAAAGACGAAGTGACTCTCTAGTAGAATCAAGGCAGGATGGAGTAAAAGGTTTCTGGAGTGATTTATGACCAAAAGATGTCAGCAAAGGTCAAAGGAAAATTTTTCAAGACAGTGGTGAGACCAGCTATGTCGTATGGTCTGGAGACAGAGACATTGACAAAAAGACATGAGAAAGAACTGGAAGTAGCAAAAATGAAGATGTTGAGGTTCTCCTTAAGAATGATGAGGCTGGATAAGATTAGGAATGAGATCATCAGAGGTACAGCACAGGTTGAACAACTGGAAGATAAAGTTAGAGAGACCACACTGAGATGGTTTGGACATGTCCAGAGGAGGGACAGTGGGTATATTGGTAGAAGGATGTTAGAAATGCAGCTGCCAGGTAAAAGACAAAGAGGACATGTATGGATGCAGTTAGAGAGGACATGGAGGTAGATGGAGTGAGGACAGGATGCAGAGGACAGAGTGAGATGGAAGAGGATGACTCGCGTGGAGATCCCTGGAGAGGGAAAAGCCAAAAGAAGTCAAAGGTGAAGTGACAATAATGTTTTTGAATGTTTGTTTGCCTGTAGCATTTACAGTCAACCCAATTCACAATATCTGCTACAGGTTTATCTTTGGCCAACATAAGAATGGCTAGAATTCTGTCAGGTTTACAGATATGGAGTTGATCAAAACTTCTGTAGTCTCTCTTCTCAGCAGACATTTATTTTAGCTCAATACTCAGGCAAGAAACATGGCAGAAGTTATGCATTTCTTCAAGGAATGATGGACTTTTTTAAATGAGGACTTCTTGTCAGGTAAACCCTACAGAGTTTGCTTCAGTGCATAACATCTGGATCTTCCCTGCTGATACCAGTAGGAAAATGTTATTGTGAGGCCTGGAGTTGGCTGTGTTTTGTTCATTAACACAAGTTTGTGAAGCAGAGTGATAAATGGTGATAAAGTGATAAATAAGGTGCAGAAATATGAAAAGCGAATAAAAAAAAACTAGATAAATAAATTATTGACAACTTGAGATGAGTGTCAGTCTGCCTTCACACATCTAACATCAGGAAACTGGTTTTATTTATTTTGTCTTGTATTGAAAATGGGGATAGACTGTACAGTGGCAGAATGCAGCGCTGCATGATGACTAGAAAAATCATTTAACTCGCTCCTTAAAAAGTGCACAGATTTGCACACAAACAAAATGTGAATCGATTACCTGTTTTAATTTAGTAGGATCTGCACAAATCCAAAGAGGCCAGTTGGAATGATGATAAATAACTAGAAAATGGGACCAAGTCAAACAGGAAGAGTATTATACCGGTGTTTCATCATCGCACAGGTCCAAATGTCCGGGATGTTCTGATGGATAAAATCAACAACTTGCCTAATGGATTTAATCTGCACACCAGGGAAAGTTAAACACAAGAAAATACAATTCATGATGTAAAAAAAAAAAAAAAAAGCGACCAGGCTGACACATTTATAAAGTACAGAGTCAAAGGTGACGTTTTAATTAACATGTTTCTCCTGCTGTGAACAAACCATCATTTTACTGTGACGAGTCAAATGTTCTGCTCTCAAAGGGACTTTTTTCTTGAGTTTTATGTGCATTTGGTTCAACACTTTTAGCTAGCATTTTGCTACTTGCAGTTAGTTTTTAGCTACTTTTCAGCTAGCATTTAGCATTATTGTGTGGCTGTTTTTAGCCTTTTACTTACTGTTTTACTCCTAACGTTCTGCTTATTTTACCTTTAACAATCAAGTTTTACCTTCTTCGGCACTTGGCGTGCTGTATTTTTAAACAAAATCCATTTTCAATAGCTAAAATACATTTCGGCCTTTTTAAAAAAAATCCAAACTGTCACTACTTCACATTTTTGAGGTTCTTCTTCATTTCTATCATAAAAAAGGAGAACCTAAAATACAGGAAACCATCAACAATGTACCTTTTACAAAAGGAAACACAGAGGAGTACAAAACATTAAAAGAATGACATTTGGTGGTGGGGAGGTTGTGAAACGCTCGTAATGACATTTACAGTAACCTTTTGCCGTGACTTTTTAAGAGGGATTAAAACCACAGAGACGGAAAGATGGGGCTATGTTGGGCCTTTCATTAATCAAACTGTGATTGCACTGGGCCACAGCCCAGGGGCAATTTCTCCTCTCACTTGTTAAGAAGTCGACACACACATGAAGCTGTAAAGCCTGCGGCGTGGACTGACGAGAGGAAAGTTTGTCCTTTTTACCAGCCGAGTCAGGGTCAAGTCTGTCGGCAGAGCTGCAGCAGCGTTAGACTCCACGAAGAGACAGATCTCTGCCAGTGTGGGACCTCTGCAGGAAGCAGCTCGACGTCACGAAGCAACGTTCACATGAGCATGTGCATTAACGCTCCATCACCACCTAACTGCACATTGTTATGCACTGATGCGCTCGAGACAACTTCAACATAACACCCGTAATTGTGTGAATGCTTTATAAACATTCATCCTATTGTGATCCATTTTTCTTCCATTCATTTTTCAGCATCTTTCTCGTTCCACAATTTCTGTGCTATGTCAACAAATCATAAATCAAAACATTTGGCTCTTTCAGGAGAAGGGTGCTATGACTTTTGGTATTGGTGCAACTTTAGCTCTTTAGCCTTTTCTGACATTTTTTTTCCTCATAGAAAATGAATTGAGCTCATTTTACATCCTTCATATCTTTAGAGCTGTTTACAACCTTTTAAAGCTTCTTTCACATTTTGTTCTGGTTCGTCTTTTTTCAACTTCCTTCTGCAAAAAAAAAAAAAAAAGAGAATTCAGCAATTTTCAGCTAATTTCAGCTGTTTCGTACACTTCTGCTTTATTCTACTAACAAAAACATTTTTGAGCTCCTTCTAACTTATTTCTGCTAATTTCAGCTTGTTATGCACCTTTCAGCTTATTTCTGCAAGTTTCAACTATTTCTGCTATTTCAGCTATTATTTAGCTGTTTTAATGCTAACTCTAGCTTTTTCAGCTAATTCCACATTTTTTGCACTAATTTCAAAAAATTTCAGCCTAATTAAGCAAAAATTGTGCTCTCTACTTCTTCATTCTGGTAATTTAAGCTTTTTCTACTTTTTTAGCTACTAGTCAGTTGCCTTTTTAATAAACATATTTCTGCTTTTATTTTTATTATTTTATTTATTTGTTTTTTTAGACAATTTCCTCTTCTTTGTGCTCATTTCTGCTTCTTTCAGTCTAGCTGGGCACAATTGTGCTCTCTCCACTTTCTTCTGGTAGCCTAAGCTTCTTTCTACCTTTTCAGCTACTTTACAGCTATTTTTTGCTAATTTCAGATTGTTTATTTCTAGTAAATTTACTCAACTTTGTGCTCATTTTTGCTTATTTAAACCAAATTCAGCAAATATGTGTTATTTCCGCTTTCTGCTAACTGAGGCCTGTTCTTCAATTTCAGCTACATTTCAGCAAGTTTTAAGCTAATTTCAGCTGTTTTTCAGCAATAAGCATTCACACTGCATTTTCACAGGAAATGCAATTTTTGTAGTTACAGATAAAAAAAAACATTTGCAGAACGCTAATTTTAAAAGATCTACGTACTATTTTGATATATTTACATGTTGTTGTTGTTGTTGTTGTTGTTGTTGTTGTTGTTGTTGTTGTTGTTAAGGGAAATGACTAACCATTTTTGCCATGTTCAGTTTTACCTTAAAACATAAACGTGTTTTGTTTTTGCAGCCACTGAAGGTTTATATTTTAGCTCAAGTGTATTGTTAACAAAATATCTTGTGAATCACTGCACATTTTATTAAAACTTTCAGAAAGTCGTCATTAGGTGTACGTCTACAACTGGAAAGCTTTTGGAGTTAACCCCATTCAAGACGTATGCAACATGTTTGACATTTGACACTATAATGGTTATAACTCTGTTACTTTGAAAGATGTTGAGCTAAAAACTAGACTGGTGTGGTAGTTGAGCATTGTGCCTAAGACATACCTAAAGCACAAAACATTACCTACCCTAAGGTGACAAGGTTGCTAACCCCTGTTAGCAAAATATCTCACGAACCACTGGAAGTATCTAAAGTAAACTCATATAGTAATTACTGGACGTACATCTACAACTAGGACACTTTTGGAATCAACCCATTTGAAGATGTTCACCACAGCTAGTCAGCATTAGCATCACAATTATGTGTACTTTGCTTACTTGTTGGTATTGTTTTGAGTTTATTTTTAGATTTATCCCTTCGTGGAAATTCTGTTAGATCTTTCTGAGTTCTGGGATTCTCGTGTTTGTGTCTGTATCTGTTGCTTTCTGGGACGTTTGTTTCCGGCCCGACCAGTCTGTGTGGTTTCAGCTGATGAGGTTTTTTTGTGCTCCTTTGTGTTCCCTGTGCCTTCTCACCCATCCTCAGTGTTTTTCTTAGTCGGTCTACAACTCTCACCTGTTCCCAGTCTGTAATCAGCCTATCCATTCAGTCTCCTTCCATCTCCACCTCAGCAGTGTGTTATTGGTGTTCATATAAGTTGTGTTATTTTTTTCCTCTGTGTTCTCCATTTTCCTCCAGACACTCTTGAGATTTTGCTGCCACCTCAGCTTTTTCTTTTCTTTTAGAATAAAGTTTAATTCTTCGAGTCTGGATCACGACAGGCCACATGACTCCATCAAACTTTCAAGGTTTGACCAAAAGAGCTTCAACATGTTATTTTAGTCTCAAACTCTGTCTTGAAAGGCGACAGGTAATATGCATCCCTTGAAGGAATGCCATATGTTGGGCATAAAAATCAAGGCATGTTTATAAAGCAGTAGACAAAATGAATAAAGGGGAAACGGGTTTCGACAATAATCTGCTGACATTTAGCCACGCTGCCTCCTCACAGACGTGATGGGAGCGAACAGACAGAGCGACGCAGCTGCAGCAGAGAACACATCCTGAGGCTGTTCGCTCCCTAAACTCAGTGAAGCACAGTCAAACACCTGCTCTCAGAAGAGACGGTCTGTAGGATGTTGTTGGGTTTGTCACCTGAAAGTTTTTCTTTTCTCTTGAAACTCGTGTTTGGAAATTCACTGTGCAAAAACTCAACAGTTGGTAAAGTTGATCAGCCTCGGACATTTAGATTGGCTACTTGACATAAAAGCTTAAATTTATTCACATTTGAATGCAATGTCAGATTAAAACAGATTTTTTTTTTTTAAACATCAAATATGGAATATAGTTAAAGTTTATACGTATTTCCATTTCATCCAGCAAATATGTCCAACTATTTTTTAATGTTTGCATCTGTACTGAAGTTAAGACAACGGGAGACATTCAGCTTAGTAAACACTGTTTTTCAGTCGGATCATTTGAAGCAGAGTTTTTTGGAAAAGTTATGAACAATGAGCTCTTTAAACAAACAGTTGACTAAACTGAGCTGATTTTTTGACCCGATCGATGAGCTAACAGCCGGTCCGACCAGGACCAGGACCAAAGATGGCTGTACTTTTAAACAAACTCCAATCTTCAAACTTTATATGGCAAATAATGCAAATGCTATTTTATAAACCGTCACATTGCTGTCATTTTCACTTTACTGGGTATGTACAGTAAATGCCAGCAGTTGTAGCATTATTATCATATTTCACTTGCAATAATAGTGTAATTTTTATAAAACAGCATTTGCATAAACTGCTGTGAATGTTTTGATGTAAGAGCTGTTGGGTCGTTTTGCGGAAGCAAAGGCTTTCTGTCACCATTATACTGTATTGTGTCCTGTTTAACTACTTGCTTTAACTTTTTTAATATGTATAGTGTAGTTTTAACCTTTAAAGCTTTTAATTTTGTGGTTGAAATGTACTTATTCTTTAAAAAAAAAAATCTTGATTTTTTTTTTTATGAGGTCTTAGTAATGCAAATTTTAAAAATACTTTAAATTAAATGAAATATGAGGTTTCTGGAGTTAAAGATGGCCACAGATCAGTTTGGTTTGGGTCCTGCTGGGACTAACAAATTGCCAAACTGCTCAGAATTAAACGGTCTTCCTCCAAAATGAGGTGTTTATCAACAGATAAGATCAGAATTGTTCATGAGGTTTCCACACAACTATAGCAGATCTGAACAATTATTCTAAAGTAGTTTTTTTTACATTTCCACTGAGATGCGACAAACAACTGAAGGAATTAGACGACTTTTATGAGTAAACCTAAATGTGCTACTGCTGCTTAACCAAATTCTAAATACTCTTTCATAACTTCATAAAACAACAAATAAAGAAGTCAAGACTAAAGTAAAAATCAAGTTCAAAAACAGTTCAGACACTTTTTTAACATAAAATAATCATCCGAATACAAAAGTCAAGAAAGATTGCATCCTCCCAAATGGTGCGTTGTGCCTTTTGTCTCACCAACGTCTCTGAACTGACTGAAGCAAACCGACTTTAACGGATTTATTTGCTTTCAGTTGGCTCGCCCGCTGCACAAAAGCAACACAAAAGAACCGGGCGTGGCCCAGTCAGTGTTTGGATACTGGTCACATCCTGTAGAACAACTTCTATGTTTGACTGCTGCTGCGTTTAAACAGCCGAGTTTCAGTTTGTGTGCTTCACAAAACTGAGTTTAAACTAAATAAGGCTGATTTTCTGTCTATTATATGATTATTTTTTTAATGTAAAGTGTAAGAGGTCCAGGATTTAGATACCACTTAAAGGCTGGGCTGCAGACCCAGAAGTTATCTGATGTGGGCAACTTAAGGCCCGAGGGCCAAAAGTGGCCCTTGGACAATCTCCATGAGGCCTCTAATGTCTGTAGTTCAAAAGAAAACAACGTAAAAAAATAATATATATTTAATTAAAAATCAGCGATCAAAAAAGATTTCAGGAAATTTTAAATTAAACATCTTACTCAAAACTTTTTTTTAAAAACATTTTAAAGTAATGAATGAAGTAATGAATTTTCAGAATTCGATTGAACCTTAAAGACTTAGAAATACAAATATATGTTTGTTTTGCATATTTTCGTTAACAAGCACGACATGTTAAGCTAACGTGAAAGGTCACAAGAGCCAGTTTACAGAATATGTCTTATATTCCTAAAGGATATTGGAAAGATGTTTTTATAAAGCATGCTAACTATGCTACAACAAGAAAAGCTCTTCTAGATTATCTGTCATAAAGAACATTTTCCGATTGTCTACGCGGCCCTTTGATTGCTTTAAACATCTTGATGTGGCCCTTGGGAAAACACAAAATGTTGCCTACCTCTGAGTTAGAGTATTTGCACAGGAGCAACTTATTCCATTTTGTCTGATTGTATTTAAGACGTGTTTGCTTTAATGATGCATCTGTGTTGAGCACGTCAGCACAGATGAATGTAAGTCTGCGTCAAGAATGATCTTTCTAGAAATGGAGTGAGAAACTTTCATTGTTTTCTAGACTGGAATTGAGCTTTTATCATTCTCTGCAAACTGTTTATTCAAAGTACAGGACTGTTTCTATCCCTTTCCTTCTTTGTGAGGATGTTATGTTTTTCCATTTTAGCATTCCAGGCGTTGCAGTTGCAGTAAGTGACTGTCCATAAAGCTCTCAAACAACTTTCATGAACATTTCTACAAACAAGCCAGAATCTTCATTTTATTTTTTTCCTTCAAAATGATTTTAAAACACACACGCACATTTTTCTTGAAATGTATAAATTAATGTTTTAACTAAAAATAAAAAATGCATCTTGAAAACTGAATTTCTGCTGGATAACTAGAACATTTTCACATGTAGGAACAAGTAAAGTAAAACATGTTTCTTTAAAACAACATTTTTATCCAAAACAAAGACTAGTGATTTCTGTGCCATAGAATTGTCATGGTTGAACTATTTTCTAAAACCATAACATCTGGAAAAAAAAAAAAAAAGAAAAATCCTTCTCTGAATAAGAACGTCAGCTATAACAGCGCTGCCCATTGCTGTGATTTTTATTAGTTTCGGAGCAGAGTCTAGAATAACAATAAGGTTCCCCTTATAGATGGCTAATAAATAGTTCATATATATGCTATTAATTCCTCTATAAACACTTTATAAATCATTAATAGCTGCTTATTATGCATTAATTAAGGGTGACAGAGTGACAAAATGACCAGTTTGTTGCCAAATAGTGAACCAAACCTGTTCACCTATATATTTCATCTAGAATTGGTATATTAAACATTTCAGACTAAGTTACTACCTTGTAGGCACTATAAGCATTTGTAAACCTATATTGTACTTTATCACTGCATTATAAGTATCTACAACTAATATTATATACTCAAAAAATAGGTTTACAACCCTTTTGTGCTTACAAGGTCGTAACTTAGTCTGAAATATTTAATATAACATCTCTAGATGAAATATATAGGTGAACAGCTTTGGCTCACTATTTGGCAACAAACTGGTCAGTTTGTCTCTCTGTCAACCTTTATTTAATGCATAATAAACAATTATTAATGCTTTATTATGTGTTTTTTTTTATAGAGGAATTAATAACATATAAGCCATCTATAAGGGGTGCCTTAAGTAGTACCAGAATAAGATATATTCTGATCTGGTTCTGCAGGCAGCTTTTTAGACACATTATTGCTAGAGATTGTCTGCTGCCTTAAAAGGTGGGCAAACATGTAATTGGCTGTGTGTGTGCGTTAGTCTGTTAGCCTCATATCTCATGAACCACCAAACAGATTTATGTTTAACTCCCACAGTGTACTTATTGGATTTATATCTACAACTGATTAACATTTGGAGGCAGCTCAATTTAAGACGGCCACCACAGCTAACCAATCTAAGCAAACACAAATGTGAGTATTTCTCAGTCAACTTGACAGATTTTGAGCTAAATGCTTAATGTGGTAGTAGCTACGAGTCATTTATAACACATACTCCAAATGTTAACCGATTACTGACAGCTTTGTTTAAAACATTAGTTTTAATGATTCAAGCCAACCCTGTCTGTTAGCAAAATATTTCACGAACCACTGGAAGGATTTCAACAAAACTCAAAGTAATGCCCAACTACAACTGTTTAATTGTTAAAGTCAACTTGAGTTAAGATGGCTGCCACAGCTTAAACAGGATCCCTAACAAACGTTGTTTTAAATTCTATGACGTGCATTTTCTCAAGTAATGCAAATTTGTAATTTTGCATTTAAATCAGTCGTTCGTGACAAGTAAAAAGGTTCAGTCCAATTAGATTCATCCTTTAAGCTCTCGTGCGCTTCGGGAACTTCAGAGATGCTGGGTGCAAGTTTACACCTCAAGTGTGTTAGTGATTGTTGAGAAGAACCAACTAAAACGTGTTAAATCTACAAACATCTTCAGGTCCAGGCCTCCTCTGACTGAGATGATGCTTTGAAAACACTAACAGGCTCTAAGTGGCAGCGACGTTCAGTTTACAAATGTGTCGTCACATGTGAATGTCATCACGTTGCTGTTGCTTCACATGTGATGTATTTAACATGTAATCCAGTCGCCTCGATCATATCACCAGCTGTTTTTACTGAATGCCTATTTTTAAGAGCCCAGACTAATGAAGCATTAGATCTTCTGGGAGTACAGGGCCATGTCTTGCAGATTAGAGGAAGATCCACTTAGAAGCATCACACCCAGCCAATATTCTCTCTGGTCTTCCTCTCCTCTGAGACCAGTCATTTAGCTGGCAGCAGGCTAAGCTGGGCTCCACACACAGAAATCAAAACCTCTGGGTAAATTAAATGCATCCATGCCAAAGGAACAATAGCAGCTCCCCAGTGAGCTGCTGTGTTTTCCTGCCATGTGTCACACATGAATAGCTGTTAAGGCTAACAGCTACAGTACATCAGAGCCAGACCTGAGCGGATGTACAGTAGGCCAGTGTCTGGAGTTTCCCTAGTAACAGCGTCAACTCCCACACTGCTGCTGATGGATACAGAGATGTAGATTTTACACACATGTAGTCGACATATGGCAAATCCGCACACACGCTGAGCTGCCTTCGCTTGCACAAACAACCTGACGCTCGTTGCTTGATTAACTTGGTTACGCAAACAAAACTGATGCATACACGCACAGAGAAAATCATATCAGACTGCAAGTCTCCCCTAGCTGACTTTGGTGCGCACACACACACACACACACATCTCTGAGTCATTTTAGTCACTGAGCTCAAACAAAAAGTGTAACATCCAATGCCCCAGTAGCCTGATTTGTCAACCTCACAGGAGACATTTGACACACTCTGATACACACACATGCATAAAATCACCCACCTGAGGGAACCCCAGCCTCTTTGACATGCACTGAACAGCCACACTTTTGGTGAGTAGAACAAAAAAAAAAAACATGGAGAAGTGTTTACCTCAATCTTTCTGGGTTTATGCAAAAATAAAAAAACTTAAATAATTAATTTTAATTCATCTGTGCACAATTCTGTTGCCATTTTTTGTTTGTTTGTTTTTGCATTTGATTTTGTTGTTTAATCTGGTTTTGCAAGGAGTTGCTGAAATACGCATCAGTAACAATCTGGTGAAAACAAGTTCAAATGAGTGAAACGTAAAGATACGTTTATAGCTAAGTCAATAGAATGATGTATTTATATAGATACTAGAAAGTTCCTGAAGAAACTTTGATGAGGATTGCCACGTGGCGGCCATTTTAACACTTTCGTGTGACTATTTTGTGTTGGGGCTTGCGCTCAGCTACCACCATACCAAATTTCAGCTTAAAATGATAAGATTTCAACGAGTTAAAGTAATTTTTAATTTAAATTTATGGTGGCCATCTTGGATTTTTGATATGGATTTAATGTGTGATGGGGAACATTCTCAGCTATAACCACCAAATTTCAGCTCTAAATGTGTAAAAATAGCCGAGTTAAAGCCATTTAAATTGAGCTTTAGTGGCCATCTTGAATTTTTTAAAATTCATTATTTATTGGGCATTCATCTACTACCACACCACATTTCAGCTTAATGTCTCTAAAAATGGCTGATTTACAGTATTTTTCCTTTTTAGGTCAGGGGGCCATATTTGATTTGCAACCAGAGTCTATGAAAAATGACTAATGAAAATGGCGTCAGTGTTTGCAAATATCGTCGCCATAGTAACTCAAAATGCCAAAAAAAAAAAGTAATAGCATGCATCACGGAGAGGAGCCGGTTGTTTTGTTATAACATTTGTGGGGGTACACATTACGGTTCGGGCCGCATTAAAGTTGATGGAAGAGTAAGATATAAAGTTAAGAAACCCTTGACAGGTGGATAATAGGTGCTGCCTTACCAGGCAGTCCCCAACTAAAAAGCTTTATCTTAAGGCACATTACAAGATTCCAAGACTTGTTGTTTTTCTCATTTGGACTTTAACCCCTCTGCAGTGTCACCACATCTAATCACACACGAGCTCTGCTACATGAGAGCAAAAACAAAAGCATCACACACGCCAAGCTATATCACCTCAGCTGGTTTTAAATTAAAGAACAACTCTCTAACAACACGAAGTTATGATCCAATCAAAACGATGTAATCTTTCCCAGAACCTGCTCATTTCCTGCAGCGTGCACAATCACCGTTAGTTTGTGCATACAATCAATGGGGAACAACAAAAACACAGCTCGGAGCAACACATACATCTGCTCCTCTGTCAGTCCGAACTAAAGCAAGACAAGAAAAGCAGATGAGGTGATTGATCCCACATCAGCTGACTGATCACAGGAGAAATACCGTCTCATGGACAAAGATCAATTCAGGGATGCACACAGGACTGCTTTTATGTCATAACGAACAATTTAAAGGTTAAAGAGCGCAAACTATGAAGTGAAACATAAAAAGGCTATGAACTGTCTCAGACGGTGAAGTTGAATCGGTGGAATAGTTTTAGATACGATGGTGCGCACTCAATGTAAACAAAGCACTTTTATCTGCATATTCTGCTCAACAGATGTGAGTAAGTACATGAGAAATGTTTGACAGCTCCTCCAGACGTTTGCATTGTTGACCTATTTTCAGTCCCTTCAGCTGTTTCCACATAAACACACGTGATAGTCGGCAGCCATTCATAAATTTTGCTTACTTTTTTTGTTTTGATTATTTAAGGTCTAATTAACCATTGCCCTGAGAAAAACATGTCATTTTTGTTTACTTTGTGATTTATTTTGTACAAGTCATCATGACATGGCTTTAAAATATGTGCTGAAACATGTTTTTTTTGGTCTTTGTAAAGCTGTAAAGAATGAAGCTGCTGATGAAGATGATCATTTTAAATATCTCAATTATTCTAGGCTTGAGCTGGGTCAGGAGGTATTTAGACATCAATAATTCAAACATTTTTTGTGTTGAAGTGTGAAGCCTTGTGTGTGAGTGTGTGTGTCCAAACAAGACCTAACAGACCAGGTTCTTTTTGGTTTTCACAACTCCACCTCCATTTATTTGAACCAATAAAAGAGAATCCACTAAACTGAAATACAAAAATAAGGGACTCGAATTTAAATCAATGTATGAATACATGTCTTTACACATACATCCAGTGCTGTGGAGCAAAAGATGACAGCATCGAGGAGATCACATATGGCGATAAAGAGAGGAGCCTGGCCAAGACAAGACGTTGTCTGCTATGACTCATGTGGCTTTTGTAGGTCTGTCTGTCCCGGCCTTAAAGCTAACAGTAAAAAAAATAGAAAGGGAGACTTCCCAGAGCCATCCCCAAAATCTTCAACGCTCCTCTCCCCGTACCTCCTGGTCTCACTGTCTGCTGGATTGCAGCAACATTGCAGAGTGCATGGGGGTGGGGGTGGTGGGGGGTTTGCAATAGACTGAGATCAAACTGTTATGCAGAGGGTGTGAAGGTGATTTCACTTTTTTTTTTTTTAAATCATTGTTGTTGTTTTTTTGGAGCAAATGGTTCTTATTTGAACTCGCGCGTCCTTCTCTCTGTTGTTGTGATCACGCGGGGCGTTGGCTGTTTGCGTGGCTCTCTGCAGCTCCACGCGCCTGTGGTTCTGTCAATCAGCCCCGCGCGTCCGCTTGGCACAAACCAACAGGTCCTTTAGCAAGCGCGCGCGCGTGTGTGTGTGTGTGTGTGTGTTTCTTCGGGGGGAATAAAGGGGGTGAATTGTGCGTCCTCGGTGACAAGAAGAGGCTACAGCAGAGAGGGAGGGAGGGGGTGAGGGAGGAAAGGGGGGAATCAAACGGAATCCCTGATCAGTCCTTGCCCCCGTTAACCAAAGACAGCTCTTTGAGAATTCCACTGGCGTCCACGCGCCGCCGCTCCCGGATCATGTCCTCCAGGCTGCGGAACACGAGCGTGTGCACCCCGCTGCCGGACAGGTGCACCTTCAGGAAATACTGCTGCTCCGCCGAGTGCGCCTCCCCCCCGGCTTTAAACTCCCGTTTCCCAAAGCGGCACCAGGCGGCGAAACTTTCCGAGTTGGTCCAGCATATCTCCTCGCGCCTCAGTCCCACGTGTCCCACTGCGTTCTGCATCACCAGGTCCGGAGGCAGCGGCCGGAATCGGTACCGACTGTTGACTATCCTCCCGCGCCGGCCGCCGCTCACCTCCAGCAGGCTGTCCTTCCGGATCTCGCCCCCCTTGTGCAGATGAATGACCTGGTCGTCGTGCGCGTAGATGACCCAGTGGGGCGCCTGCGCCGTGCCCACCAGCTCCAGCAGGTCCCCGGGTTTGCACATAGTCAGCAAAGTTTTGGCCGCGTACACGTTCAGGTCCTCGTTCTCCCGCAGCTTGGAGAAGATGCATTCCTGGGAGCAGAACGCCGAGTACTCCACCTCGCTGACCGAGAAGGGGCCCTCCTCCTCGGTCGGGCTGTGGTCCTTGGTGAAGCCGCAGTCGGACGGAGTACGGTCGTCCACCTCCTCCTCTTCGTCAGAGAAGAAGTAGGCGACGCCGACCCGCAGCTCGTCCTTCTCCAGCCCGGACGGATCCCCCGTGGGCAGCTCGCTGTAGTTGAGGTGGGTGATCCGATCCAGTTGATTTCCCATCAATGACCTGGCAAGGCAGAGGCATGGACTGCGGTGTCTGGAGAGAAAAACAAAACAAAGCAGGATTATCAATGAAACTCAAAGCGGCACAGCTTTGCGCTCAAATACAACCACACAAACAATAAGGGGGTGGGGGGTCTGAGTCACACACTCGTTTGTTAGTCATTAAATGAGATGGAATGCACAAAAAGAAGAACGAAAGAGAAGAACATCATCAGACTGAGGATGGCAGCTGCTGCGTAAAAAGGCCCGACTGGTGCTTTTTACGCACAGAAGAAGGAAAAAGTGAGGAGAAAGGAGATACCTGTGCGCTCCCAGAGCAAACGATCAGATATCCTGATGGTCCATGAGTACAGAGGGCTGCACAGTCCTCTGCTCCCTGTCTGCTCTCTTTAATTTCCTCTGTTTGGTCCCCCTCACGCAGTCTGCGCACCACGCACCGGGGCGCTCCGGCTTTAGTGCGTGCTCCTACCTCTCCTCTCCGGCGTCCAGCCCCAATTTAAGTACCACGGAGAGCTCCGCCTCTGCCGGCGCGCTCCGCCCCTCGGTGGAGTCCAGAAGTACCGCAGCCAATGGGAGCCGCCGAAGGGAGCACGCCAGTCATTCAGGTGGTCCAATCAGGCGCGCTCAGGGGGCGGCTGCAGGCGGCAGACGGCTGTTACCGTGGCGTGGTGTTTTTGTTGTCATAGGGCTGTGGATATCACATGAGCAGCAAAGCTCCACATTGAAGTTCGTGCGCGACCGTCAGTCTGGATGAAATTCAGCAGCTGAGAAATCTGAGCAGCTGAATGTTTTTCAACGGCTCCCAGATCATTTGTGCACGATTATCCACCTTCTGGAACACATGCACATTCCTCAACTTACTGTTTTTCTTTTATTTACACCATGCAAAACTGTCTGTCTGTGTGTGTGTGTGTGTGTGTGTGTGTGTGGGGGGGGGGGGGGGAGAGTGTTGAGGGGGACGAGTCAGGTGTTTAGAAGCATGCAGGATACAGTCCCAACATTTCTGAAATAAGCACATTTCAGCCTGTGCCTGACTTTTGTATAGACATTTTACTAAAGATTTATAGTTTTTTTTTTTTTTTTTTTTTAAGATATGTAAGGTCACCAATGCCAACTTCACTCATAGTCTCTGTTTTCAACCCACAAAAGCCAGTTTATCATGTTAACCAGATCCCACCTCCTCCCTCTGGAAATTATGCTTATCACTAAAAAGCAAAAAGGCAGGCGATGATGTCTTTTAGTAAAATATCTTGTGAACTGGGGAGAATCCATCCATTATTTTTGCACTTTTATTTCTTATTGGGTCGCAGGGGTCACTGGTGCCCAGCAGTCACTGTGTGAGAGGCGGGGGGGTCACCCTAGACAGGCCTCCAGTCAAACTAGGAAAAATATTTTCAGAAAACTCAAAGTAATCACTGCTTGAACATTTACAACTGATTAACTTTTGGAGGAAATCCCCTTCAAGATGACCACCACAGTTAATCGACCTTAGCAAACACAGAAATGGCTATAACTTTATCACCTGTACAAATATTGAGCAAAACCTTTGTGCTGCAGTAGCTAAAGGTCAGCTGCAACACATACTTTTGAGCAGTAACAGATCATGCAAGATCTTTTTAAAACTGGCATTAGTTGTTCAAGTTAACTTTGTCTGTTAGATAGCTCAAGAACAGATTTGAATGAAACTTAAAGTAATTAATGGAGTTTTTACTGATTAACTTATGAAGTTAACCAAATTGAAGATGGCTGCCACAGCTAATGCCCTTAGTAAACACAGAAATAAGTTGGACTCCATCACCAAAGTGCATGCTCAATAATCCAGGTATAAAATCAAACAATGTTCAATCAGGTCATCTGGACGGTTTCTTTTTGCTGAGATGTTTTGTCCTTCCAAAGGACTTAATCAATCAGAGGAGCCACCAAACAAACTGATTCCCACAAACAGCATATTCCATAGTGACATATGTCTCGTCAAAAACACAACAACAACAAAAAAAAAAAAAAAAAAAAAACAAGACAGCCTGACATATTTTTTGAAAAAAACAAAACAAAAAAAAAAAAAAAAAAAAAAAAAAGTCAAGATGGCCTGACTGATTTTATACGTGGAATAATGTTCATGAACTTTGGTGTTTTGAACCACCTTGGCATGACTGTCTCAGAGGAGTTGACGAAGGAGAGGGCAGGCTCCAAAGGCCATCTTAGCACCGTAAACATATTTTCCCACTATGGAGTATGCTGTTTGTGGGAACCAGCTTTGTTTGGTGGCTTCTCAGATTAAAGAAGTCCTTTGGATGCAGGACGAAACATCTCAGCAAAACAAGAAACCATCCAGATGACCAGTCTGAACATTATTAGATATGACTCAGTCAATTTTACAAATATTAATGTAAAACACTTTGTGGTAGTAGCCAAGCATCATTCCCAGCACATACTCTGAGCACTAACGGTGCAAATCTGTCAAGCTCTTCTGTTATCGCATGCAATCCCATCACATTGTGTCTTATTTCTCCTATAAGATCATATTAGTTTAAAATTAAGGCATGAGAAATGGTGAACAATATTCCAGGAATGCTACGTACGGCTTAATTTTATCTGTCTTGAGAACATTTTTTTCCCCACTTGAAGCATCTGGAGAGCTGCTGTAGGTAGTTGCTCTCTTTTTCTTCTCCCTCCATATGGTTGGAGATGGCAGCAGACATCGAGATGTGACGTCCCCCGCTTTTGTTTCCAGTGGTGACAGGAGTGAGTTTTTTTCCCCACTATAAATGAGATATGATTGCATTACACTCCCTCCAAAAGAGCAAAACGTGCTCTTTCCACGCAGCCGTCCGTGTGTCCTCCTCTGTATTTACACCTGCGATGTGCGAGCAGGATCTGACTGATTGCCTTTTACAACAGTGAACCTGGCAAGCAGGCCGGTGTAATTCATTTATGATGTATGTTGCCCTTTGTGTGGATCCGTGTACTTTAACTCCAGCTGATGGTGGAAGAAACAACTCTGGGTAATAAATTATTTTTCTCTCTCCGGTGCAGTACACCGACCGCCCCACACACATTGTGTGCTGGGACCACCAGTAATGATTTTGGCTGCAGCTCCACCTGCTTCCTGTTCCTCTGTGGTCCTGCCACCTGTAATCTCTAATAAGCAGAACTGAGTTGCCTTTGAGGATACCACCTTCCCTTGGACACGATCATACTCTTTATTCCTTTGCTCTTTTTTATTTTGTAGTATTTCCTCTCGTCTATTTTTGTCTCTCTTCTCAGATATGCAGCTGGTGTAATAATAAGGCAGGTTGCAGACAGTACTGGAATAACTACTGAGACTCCGTGATATTTTACAACCCCAATAATTGGATATGCCTCTATTCCCTAATTACTGACTAAATCATTCACTCTGCTGCTCAGTCCAATGCAAATAAGACAGACTAACAGGCACGCACATTTACTTAGCCACAAATTTATGCCTAAATGGATTTAAACATCAACATGTCTGTTTGTTTGTCTGACACGCAACCACTGAACTGAAAAATACACAAATTCACAAACCCTCATGCCAAACAGGGAGTTCAGATCATTTGAAGTAGGGTTCTGCGGAAAGATTATGGGCATTCAATATCTTACCTGTTGTAGATAGATATTTGAACTATCCTTGTAGGAGACATGGGGTTTATTTCAACACCAGATGATCTGTGTTTTGAACCTGTATGCTCCACACTGGTTTGTCGTCATTATCTGCATCGTTTTTATGTCTATATTCTGGTTTACTTCATTTTGTATTTTGCTTTGTACGTTACCTGTTGTTCTGTCTGTACAGCCCTTTGGCTGGCCTTGTCGCTGTTTTAAGTGCTCTATAAATAAAATGGTATGGTATGGTATTTCTGACTAGACTGATAAGACAACAGTTCAGTGACATCTTCAAGGGTGTTTTTCCACCATGATGGAAGGCAATTTGCCCTGTAGGACCTCATAGTTTATCATATTCTTAGGCAAATGCTAGGGTAAGACCATTGTCAAGTCTTTTCTTCAACCAGTGCTGATCTGACTTGAAAGATCCAGGAAGAAGGTAGACGTAGGCTCAACTCATTTCATCATCTTTATTAATTATTCTCAAAGATGGTTCTGCAGCAGTAGCAGCAGCATCAGTCAGAATCAGTAGAATCAACAGGTCGAAAACCTTGGAGAAAATGCAGATTAACAGTTTAGTTTTAAATGTTTTTCAATTTGCTTAAACCATATAAATTCATAAAATGTTTTAAATTGTGTAGATATATATTCTGACAAACTAGGAAGTAACCATTTTAAAGCATTTAGCCATTTATTATATTTATTAATTTTGAATATTTTTTGGAAAATTCTAAATCTTCCAATAAATG
Source organism: Nematolebias whitei (assembly GCF_014905685.2). Classification (NCBI taxonomy): domain Eukaryota; kingdom Metazoa; phylum Chordata; class Actinopteri; order Cyprinodontiformes; family Rivulidae; genus Nematolebias; species Nematolebias whitei. Next base: position 30,745,894 of record NC_056509.1, read on the forward strand.
TTACTGTAATCTCCTATTTTCATTTCTTATTTTAATTTTAGTAATTTAAAGAGAGAAATAAAAATAATATTTGACTTGCACGATTCATTCCTAAGATTACAAAATAATTACTTTCATCAAACTCATAATATAGAAAGACTAAATGTTTTAATCTAGACTAGATGTATGATCTAACTCTGAGTCTCAAAACAGCATTAGGTCAACTCAAAACTCACAGAAACTTACAATGGTACTAAACAAACACAGAGGGCCTATGTGCTTAAAAAAAAACCCTCTAATTGCTCTAACATCATCACAAACTACTGTGTTGTTTACCACAAGTTTACTTCTAGACTCAAAACTGTTTGATAGGTTTATTGAGGCTGCTACTCACCGGTGCGTGTCTACTTCCCTTCATGCACTGATTGTCACAAAGAACCAAACACCTGCATTAAGAAACTAATCAGGATCACAGCAGCTACAGCATAGTTTAGGCTAGAGCTCCCCCTCTGTCTGAACTATGTAAACAACAGAAACTAAAGTTTGAATGAAAAAATGTGTTAAAATGAGGTGCAATTCAAAAGTCAAACCTGTCATTTGACACAACACCTCCCACTTGAGCTCCTGGTGAAAACCCAAGGAGGTCACACAACTTTCCTAGGATCTTGTGGTTGTTGATCTTCTATGGGAAGGAGGACAATGAGGCGTCTCACATCCCTGTGTAGGATGGTGGCAGGGATCTTTAGTCTATTTCGGCCTTTTGCAGAGTTGGTGCTGGAGACTGGATAGCTTGGGTACACTCTTATGTTTGCATCTCTGATGATTCCTTTTTTGTCTGAGGTAACATCCACCACTCTGCCAAGTTTATACTGGCTCCTTAGTGCATTCTGGTCAGCTACCCAAACTATGTCTCCCACAGCAACATTTCGCTGTTTGGTGTGCCACTTACTCCGTACAAATAAATTTGGGCCTGCTAGTTCACACCACTTTTTCCAAAATCTGTTTACCTCTGATTGGATGTTTTGGAGTCTCTTATAAGGATAACCCTCAAAACTGAAGTTAGTTGGATCGCCTTTTGGGCCGGCTCGTCCAAGAAGGAGACAGTTTGGACTGATATAGCTAACACAACCTTCTCTGCTTTGTACCTGTGCATCTATTGGCCTTTCATTTACAATATTTGCTGCCATGTAGAGAAATGTTTGGAATTCACTCCAGGTGAAGAGTCCATCATCAGCCAGGTTCTTGAGAGCTCTTTTTACCAGCTTTACAGCTGCCTCAGCTGATCCATTCCTGTGTGGCGAGTCTGCGGGATGGATTTTCCAGGACCATTCAGTTCCACTTTTGGCTGCTTTGTTTTCCAACTCAGTTTTGTTTAAATTGTCAATGTAATTATACAGGTCTCGAAGTGCAGGTTTGGCACCAACAAAATTTGTACCAGCATCTGACCACAGCTTCCTGGGATGACCCCTGAGTGCAGTAAACCTCTGATAGGCTTGCAGGAACCCTTGAGATGACTGGTCACATATAACATCAGTATGTAATGCTCGCGATGCCATGCAGCAGAATACAATGCCCCACACCTTGAGTTTGACTCTCTTCTTTACCTCATCTTTCACCATGTACGGTCCAAACAGGTCTACAGTGGTGAATTCAAAAGGCTTAGCAGGATTCACTCTTTCTGTGGGTAAATCACTCATAATTTGCTGACATTCCTTTGCCTTGATTTTCCTGCAAATCATGCAATTGTCAACCACTTTTTTTGCCAATCTTCGCCCTTTCACCACCCATGCTTTTTTCCTCATTTTAAGAAGAGTTCCAGCAATTCCTTCATGGTTTATATTGTGAGCTTCTCTGGCAAGTAATGTAGATAACCAAGAGTCAAAGGGCAGGATTGGAACAGTAGATTTATCTTCAACAAACATTTGAACTCTTCCTCCACAGACCAATAGTCCATTAGTGTCACGGGACACAACCAGTCTGTTGAGAGTTGTCTCTGGGAATGTTTTGTCTTCCTGAGCTGCCAAGAATAGACTTATGAGGGCATTTTGGCGCTCAGCTACAGTTAGTACAGAAGTGTTCACTTCCTCAGGTATTACTTCTCCTTTACCAGGTAGGTTTTTGTTTATCTTCCACTTCTCCTTCCAAGTTTTAACAGCTCGGCAAATCCATGCAACCACATCAACAAGCTTTTGTAGGGTGCTGTATCTTCCTACAGTGACCAGTTTGTTGACCCAGCCAGCTCTCTGATTTCCTCCAGCAATAGCTGGATCTTGGACTTGATCTTGCTGAGCTGTTTGTGGAGGCTGCCAAGTCTTGTCTTGCTCAGTCTGGCTTCTTGTGATGGCGGCTGTGAAAGCTTTTCTTTGGAGTTTATTTACATTTTCTCTAGCTTGAGCAGATATTTCTCCAGGTGACTTTATGGGCCACTCCTCCACTGGTAATTTGAGAAAATTTGGACCATTTTGCCAAACAGATCCTTCATTCAGCTCTGCAGCTGTGCTTCCTCTTGTTATGATGTCAGCAATGTTTAACTCACCAGGAATCCACCACCAATCTTTGACTGGTGCAATTTTCTGGATTTCACCAATACGGTTCGCGTAGAATGTTTGATATCCATAGCTCTCTCTCTGAATAGCTCCCAGTACTGTTTGGCTGTCAACTAAATGAAACCAGCGCTCAACCTGCATTCTTGACTGTCGCTCAAAGTACCTACGGAGTCGAGCTGCAAAAACTGCTCCACAGATTTCAGCTTTTACAGCTTCACCTTTTTGGTCAAGTGGAGTTAGTTTGGCCTTTGCTTCCACAAAGCGGACCTCAGCTCCATGTGCTGTGTTCCATCTGAGGTACATGACAGCTCCATAAGTTTTGTCACTCCCATCTGAGAAGGTGACTGCAACAGGTTGACCTTTCCAGTCAGTTGGTGTCAGACTTCTGGGGAACTTAATCTGGCTTAGGTTGGCATATTCTTCAAAGAGTTTGATGGCTTCCTCTCTGAGTCCAGCCGAGAGTGGTTTGTCCCAGGTCTCATGAGTCATCCTCCCACTAGCAGTTTCTTGGAATGCTTTTCTTACAAGGATTGAACCCATTTGTTTCACTGGGACAACAAGACCAATTGGGTCATAGAGACTGGCTACTTGGCTCATTAATGCTCTCCTGCTCAGTGGATTTGGTGTTGCAGGCCTCACCTCATCTCTGGTAAGATTTTTACCCATCCTCATTTTCTTTCTCTTCTTGGAGAAATTTATTGAGGTCAGCATGTACAGTTTGTCTTCTTCAGTGTCATAGCCTATACCAAGAGCTTTGTTATCTTCATCCCTTAACTGATTTGGGAGGATAATAGTTTTGCTTTGAGTGTTTAGTTTTTTTTGTTGGGTGCCTCCCATGCTCTTTTGCTTCCCACTTTGACCAGACCACACCCAGGGTTTTAGGTAGAAGCCTCCTGCTTTTAGTATTTTTTCTACCCCTTGCGTGATCAAACTTAGTGTCTCAAGGCTGTTGTGGGATGTGAGGATGTCGTCCACATAGCTGTCCTCTTCTAACACTCTGCGTTCTTCTTCCAGGTGAGTAAAGCTTGGTAGCTTTGCAGTTTCTCTCATTGCTAGCTGTGCAATGCATCCAGCTGGTCTGTCACCAATGTTCACTCTGGTGATGGCAAACTCCTCAATGTCGTTCACAGGATAATCTCTCCAGAGAAACCTGTGTAGATGCATTTCACAGTCCTCCAGCCAGACTGAATTATACATCTTTTTGACGTCTCCTAAGGCTGCAAACACACCTTGCCTAAATCGTAGCAGGACAGCCCTGATGGGATTAAGCACATCGGGTCCTTTTAGAAGGATATCATTCATACTAAGTCCTTTGAATTTTTGACTGCTGTTCCACACCAACCGAACAGGAGTTGTTACTGAGTGAGGATTTGGGGCAACCAGGTGACTCACATACCACACAGGGCCTTTCCAACTTTCTTTCATCTCCTCAGTGAGCTTGATAGCTGCACCCCGTTCCACCATTTCATGAATTTGGTCAGTATATGTTTTCTTCCATTCAGGTTCTTTCTCTAGTTGCTTTTCTGTTCTTAAGAATGTGGCTTGGACAGCATTTCTATTGTCAGGGAGTGTGCTAGGATCCTCTGACCATGGATACTTTGCATCCCAATGTGGTGAATTGATATGAGCATCCTCCTTGACATAAGTGAGTCCTTCTTTTATTATTTCCAGCTCCCTCTCCTCTGCAAGGGTCATTTCTTTCCCACCAGGCTGACAGTTGCCACAACGGCACCCTCCACATTTAGGCTCACAGGATGCACCAATGCTCTCCCATCTCCACCATTCGAGGAAGTCACAGGTTGTGGTAACTGTAGTTGTATATAACGGGACTTTTTCTGGGCTCGGGTGCACTGGAAACTCCTTGTATTTCACCACAGCAGTCCGCATTGACCGAGCAAAGTGAGTTTTTGACATGTGTGCTGTCATTTCAACATTCTCAAACAAGCCAGGATGAGTGCCACCTACAGTCTTTCCCAGAGGGCCTTCCCACAAGACAAGGTCTTCAACCACTCTGACCCTTTGAGGGGCAAGTCTCCCCTCACGGTGACTGATGAGTAACTCAACTTCTTTCGGCCTTTTCAGTTCTTCAAGCTCTACTTCTGGGAAGAAGGTTTGAAGTTTTTTTGGTTCAATTTCTTTATGGACTTTGGCAATTTCATCCAGCCCATAACAAACCAGTTCATGCGCTCTCACCTCCCCCGTAGATGTTTGAATGCGGACTCTGAGGAGGTATCTTTTCGTGTTCACCTTCATGGACATTCCACCCACACCATATAACACCAGAATTATTTCCTCGCTGCGCAGTCCTAGACGGTCAGCAGCTTTATGTGTGATGTAATTTGTGTCAGATGCCAGGTCTATAAGTGTTCCAATCTTCTGACCTGCATTAGCTGTTACCTCCATTAGCATCAGAATGACTGGCAGCTCGGACAGTCCATGCCTTTCAAGTAGCTGAGATGGGGCTTCGATTGAGTTGCCTGCTCGGGTATTTCCATTTGTGAATGCCTTCCTGCACCTCTCTGCCATTTCTGGAGACAATTCAGACAAGAATTTTCCTTGGTCAGCTGTCAGTTTGGTCTTGCTTGGACTGCTTTCCTGTGAGACCTCCTCATCCACGCTGGTGTTTTTGGGGCAGAGGAAGTAGTGGTGGTCAGCTGGGCCTCCCTTTTTGCACTCTTTATTCCTGCAGAGGTATGTATCTTTACAACTTCCTCCATCAGAATGCCAGCAGAGACATTTCATGCACGACCCTAATTTCTTCAAAGTGACTTTCTTCTCTGGAACAGTCAGAGCCTTAAACTTTCTACAGAAGAAAAGTTTATTATAATGTCTCTCTTCCCCACACACACCACACACATTTCCAGGCTCACTTTTTGTGGTTTTGGTGGTGGCAAACTTCTTCTCTGGTCTCTTGACTGGGTAATGATACGGCTTATCAACGATCTTCAGTTGCTCCAGCCTCTCCAGTATGCCTTCCTGCTTTTGTAGGAAGTTTAAAAGCATGTCAAAATGGTTGTCCGGCGTTACGTTGTTACTAGGATCCATCATGAACATGAGCCAGTCCCTCTTCACAAAGTCTGGAAGTTTGCTTTCTATTATTTTTATCATTAGTGGGTTTTTAAGTGCACCAGTGTCCCCCAGGTCAGTGAGATCTTTCAGTGCCTTTTCCACCACTTGGATCAAGTCAATTACTTTCCTTGGTTGGTTTCCTTTCACAGGTGGTAATTCCTCCAAATCTTCTAAGATTTCTATTGCTATTAAAGATTTATTCCCATACCTGTTTGAGAGTACTCTGAATATGTCTTCAGCAGAGTTGTAAGTTGACAGTCTTAGTTCCTTTGCTAGTTTTCCATCAATGCTGTCCAGAAGTTGTATTTTCTTTACCTCCATCGATCCAGTTGCCTCTCCTTGCTTTTGCAAGCTTTCCCACTCCTTCTTCCATCTATAATATTCTCGTTTATCACCAGTGAAAATGGGAAGAGATGTGGGTTTCAATTTCGCGATTGGGTTTGCAAAACCGGGTGTAAGCCATGGTGCTCCACTCCTCCCACTAGTGGTTTCTGTGACCCGACATGTGACAAATTCTGCCTTTCTTAGATCAAGTTTATTTTTCATTGATTTTAAGTTTTTTACTCTTGTACCAAAAGTTTTCCTCTCTTCTACAGGGATCCATCGCTCCCAGACTTGCATGGTTTCAATAGCTTGCTTTACCCTTTCTCCCAAAAGGTTCATGTGGACCTCAAAGCCTTCAACATTTATACTAAAGACAGGCAGGTCGCTTGCTATTTGTCCACTTTCTTCAGCCTCCAGGACAGCTGTTAACACCTCCTGCTGGCCATATCTGGACCACAAATTATCTTGAACAGTCTCTCTTATGAGCTTAAATTTTTCTTCGGCCTCTCTTGCTGTTTTATCAATCTCCTCTTGCTGCTCAATATATGGTTCCTCACCTTTTGTTGTGTCTGCCAGTGATAATAGTCCAGACATATAATTGTCATTTCTTTCTAATAGTTCCTTGAGACATTCAGAAAGTTTCTGAAATTCCTCTATTAGTTCTCCATGAACCATTATATCTGCATCTCTCATGACAATGTTGGCTTGACGAGTGAAAAGGCATTTAGCAATAGTCCGCTCTTTCTTGAGCTGTTTGACTTCTTCTGCCATTCCGTCCTTGCGTCCACAGCACTTGGATTTGCAAAGCCGTTTATCTTTACTCCTTGCTGTTTGCTCGGTTTTCGACTGTCAAGTCTTTTCTTCAACCAGTGCTGATCTGACTTGAAAGATCCA
>NC_056509.1:30753105-30765685 GCF_014905685.2 Nematolebias whitei
ACAGCACCTCAGACTGAGGAAGTCTCTTGGATGAGAGACGAAACGTTTCTACATTTTTGTTGTTTTGCTTTGTTTTGGGTTTTTTTTTAATGTCCAGAGGACCAGATTTAACTTTTTTAGATTTTTCTACCTGGATTATTGAGCATGCATCAGGATATTTTTAAGTGTTAATCTAGTTAAATTTCGAAAAACTGCAACAGCGAGTCCTCCTGTGCGCGCTCGCTTCACTCAGCTGGTGCAGGTGGAGAAATGCTGGAGAGCTAGCAGCTCCGGCCACGATGGATGAATAGATACATGGCACCGCGCTGCCCAGACAAAATAAAGCTGTTTTGACCATTAAATAAACGCATAATAAATGCAATGTGTCAGCGGTGACACATAATAAATGCGATGTGTCAGCGGTGACACATAATAAATGCGACATACGCCAAAGTAACTTATATTTTTTTTACTCTTCATCATGCTTTTTTTTGACTGATGCAACTTACATCCCGGAGCGACTTGTACACCGGAAAATACGGTAGATGCTAGCTTTAGCTTCCTCATCTGGTCAGAAACAAACCCTGTTTTTCTCAACTGAAGTCTTTCAAAAAGCTAACTGCAACAGGTAAGATATTAACTGTTTGTAACCTTTTCACAGAGCCTAACCTCAAAAGATCAGGACTGCTGTGAGTCCTTGCGCACATGCTGACTGGAGTTTTCTGAAAAGTCCTGCTGGCAGAAAAATGTGATTTATTGTTGAGAAAAAATTGCACATCATCTATTGTTAAACGTGTAAGACACAAGATTTGTTCTCGCCAATGTAAATCTACATCAGAGGTGTGTCAAACGCTAGTGAGAAGCTATTTTTTGCTCTTTCCTGCTAACATTTATTAGCCATCTGCAGGTAATTTCATTTCTCATGCAGTCAGGTGATGTTTTAGGACGTTTTCCCCCAAAATACTAGCTCTTTGAGAAGACATCCCTTTTCTTCAGGTTCATAAACACTAAGGTACCAGAAACTATCCCTGTAAGCCTTTTTTGTGATGGTTTATTGATCCCAGCGGGGAAAAATAATCCTTTTGCTTGTATCTTTCGGGGGAGGTCAAAGATCAGGGTCAGCTACAGAATGGGGACAGGGAGAAATATTATCGCATTCAACTGCAGTGGTTTTATAGTTGTCGAATACGATTGCTCAGAGAAAGAAGCAGTTTTTTGATCTATTTGGTGAAGACTCTAACACAGCAGTCAGCAGAAGAGCCGAGCTGTGTGAAGCTCGATCAAAACATTATCTACATGTGCCCTAGATGATCTGTCTGTTGCATCACCACTGCTGTCATTTATTTTTCTATATGCCTTCAAAGGTAGCTTATTAAGTAATTGCCTGTGTGCATGTTTTATGCTTGTTTGGAAAATATCTAATGAATAGGCGAATGGATTGGAAGAAAACTCTCATAAAATAATTGGACATACATCAGCAACTGATTTGGCTAGCCTAATTCAAGATGGCTGCCACAGCTAATTGACTTTTGAAGCCACAAAAATGGCTATATCTCCTCAAATTTCATAGAAAATGAGCTAAGATTTGTTGTGGTCATAGATTAGAGTAACCCTCAACATAAACTATCAGAAAGTTAACAGATTGTGCAAAGTCTTTGTCTCAGAACTTTGGCATGCAAGGGGGGTGACAACTAACACTTCTGCAAGGAATGTTTCTTTGTTTTTCTGCAGTTTTGCAAATAATGAAACACACATGTAGCAGTTTAAACTTTTCATTTGTTTTTCAGGCATAACCGAGTTTTTATAAACTGTTGGATAAAATCAAGGACATTTTCATGAAAAAAACACAATGTGTGAATTTACAGCATAAAGACAAATGCATACTTCTGTATATTATGTGTTACTATAGTATTATGGACAAAAGCCTTCTACATTACAAGATCCCATGAAGGATTTTTTTTAACCAAGGTTAAGTTTCTCAAATTAAACACAATTTACAGTTCACTGTCGTGTTAAACCTCACTGTTTTTAAAGAGGAAAATACATTTATTGATTTACAGCATTCTGACAGGTTATGTTTTCTACTTTTATTGTCAATGAAAACATATAAATAAAACTTAGTGTTGGTTTTGAGGGTACCAGATGCACACCCTTGTAGTACCAGTGTCGGGCAGTTTCCAAGAATATACATGGTAAATATCAGATGAGACCCAGGGATACACTTGGTACTTATCTGATACTTACTTGGTACTTACCCTACCTACCTTGTACCAGATACGTAACCTATAAGTGCCTAGTTTGTTCTCAGTATGTATTAGGTAAGTACCAAGTTCGTACCATGTAAATACCCGAGAAGCAGTGGTGGCTGGCCAATAGAGGGTGCAAGGGCGCTGCCTCACCACTCAATACATTACCTTGAATAAGACATAAAAAAAATTAATAAAAATGAAATAATAAAATAAAATTTTTATATATATATATATATATATATATATATATATATATATATATATATATATATATATATATAAAATTAGGTGTAAGATAAATATTTTATAGTTAATGATGAGTAAAGTTGTTTCGTTCATCGACATTCTCTGATTGGTGACATATTTCTGCCCTGTGGCGCAAAAATCTTTGCCCATAGACTCTCGTTTAAAGTTGCACATGCGCAGTAGCTTCTCTTCAATACAAGAGAATAGGACCATTCTGGGGAGCACCTCTCCTGCGCCCAGAGCTGAATGCAGCTTGAGATGATCGGACAGAGATGAGAAATGGTGCAAGAGTAATCAAATAGGTCAGTGAAGTCACTTAAAACAATACCTTTTGAGAGTAGAACATATCAAGAGAAGCTAGAGGTGAAAGAGCTTCGACCTGATCAGCCGAACATCACAATTAATCATCAGTCCAAAGAATGAGGAGTACACTCTGTCTTTTTCCAGGACCTGGTTTAGCAACAAGGCTTGGCTAACTGCATGTAGCGAGGCTAGTGCTTTATTCTGCTTTCTCTGCCTCCTTTGTCAAACATCAGGATCTGACCCAACATGGATCAAGACAAGTATGACTGATTTTAAAACATTTTTTAGAAAAGGCAAAGAAGCATGAACAATCTGGGATACACATGGAAAATGCACTTTGACTAGCCATGTTTGGGAAAATATGTCCACTGCTATGCTCACCAACTTAACCTTATCATGCAGCAGGTGACTTCTCATATCCCAAAAGTGAGGAATTTCTTCTCAGACCTGGTTATATATACAGTATATATGTTTTGATATATGTCTATTTTGGAGTTATAGTCCCCACTGGAGAAAATTCCACAAGCTGCCACTTCCCAGAATTGCCAGTTATATACCAAGTATGTACTTTGATATATCATGCTACCTTGCTTTTGACCCACATAATCAATTACAGAAACATATGATGGTCAATGCTGAAGTGTACAAACACTACTAATAAACTATTTAATGAACATATTTTTTATATAGTTGTGATCACAGTTTATATTTCTTTTATATATATATATTTTTTCTTATTATTACAAACCGGATTCCAAAAAAGTTGGGACACTAAACAAATTGTGAATAAAAACTGAATGCAATGATGTGGAGGTGCCAACATTTAATATTTTATTCAGAATAGAACACAAATCACAGATCAAAAGTTTAAACTGAGAGAATGTATCATTTTAAGGGAAAAATATGTTGTTTCCAAATTTCATGGCGTCAACAAATCCCAAAAAAGTTGGGACAAGTCCATTTTTACCACTGTGTGGCATCCCCCCTTCTTCTTACAACACTCAACAGACATCTGGGGACAGAGGAGACCAGTTTATCAAGTTTAGAAATAGGAATGCTCTCCAATTCATGTCTAATACAGGCCTCTAACTGTTCAATCGTCTTGGGCCTTCTTTGTCACACCTTCCTCTTTATGATGCGCCAAATGTTCTCTATAGGTGAAAGATCTGGACTGCAGGCTGGCCATTTCAGTACCCGGATCCTTCTCCTACGTAGCCATGATGTTGTGATAGCTGCAGAATGTGGTCTGGCATTATCGTGTTGAAAAATGCAGGGTCTTCCCTGAAAGAGATGACGTCTAGATGGGAGCATATGTTGTTCTAGAACCTGAAAATAGTTCTCTGCATTAATGGTGCCTTTCCAAACATGCAAGCTGCCCATGCCACAAGCGCTCATGCAACCCCATACCATCAGTGATGCAGGCTTCTGAACGGAGCGTTGATAACAACTTGGGCTATCCTTGTCCTCTCTGGTCTGGATGACATGGTGTCCCAGTATTCCATAAAGAACTTCAAATCGTGACTCATCTGACCACAGAACAGTCTTCCATTTTGCCACACTCCATTTTAAATGACCCCTGGCCCAGTGCAAACGTCTGAGCTTGTGGAGCTTGCTTAGAAATGGCTTCGTCTTTGCACTGTAGAGTTTCAGCTCTGGACAATGACAATTACAATGCTTTCTGGAAGTATTCCTGAGCCCATTCTGTTATTTCCTTGACAGTGGCATTCCTGTTTGAGGTGCAGTGACGTTTAAGGGCCCGGAGATCACGAGCATCCAGTAGAGGTTTACAGCCTTGACCCTTACGCACAGCGATTGTTCCAGATTATCTGAATCTTTTGATGATGTTATGAACGGTTGATGATGATAACTTAAGTCTTTACTATTTTACGCTCAGTAACACCATTCTGGTATTGCTGCACTATCTTTCTGTGCAACAATGGTGGAATTGGTGATCCTCTTACCATCTTGGCTTCTGAGAGACACTGACACTTTGAGAAGCTCTTTTTATACCCAATCATGTTGTCAGTTGACCTAATTAGTGTTAATTGGTTGAGATGCACCAATCCACTTTTTAAAATTTCGATCCGATCCAGATACCTACATCTGAGTATCGGCCGATACCGATCCAGTTCCGATATCATGATCATCGTTGATTTTACATGAGGTTGTAATAATCTCCTCTCAAGTACAGTTTGTACAAATATATGCATGCATGTCCAAAAAGGCAACTTGAGGTAAGTTTTATTAATGTTGGATAAGTTTTAAAGTTAGAATTAAATTCTGCTAACACAAAATATGTTTATTTTTATTCCTAGCTTTAAAGTGGATATTAAAGTGATTAATTTAAGTGATTGTTTAAAGTTGTTTTATATTTTATAAGGGGCAGATATAAGAATTGTTTATTCTTTCTGCACTCTTTTCATTCAATGTTTTCTTTTTGATGATTTTTTTTTTATTTTGTTTCATTTAAATGAATGAATAAATGAATTAAATTAAATTAAATGTTAAATGGCTTCAAACATCTGCAAAGTTCATGGCATAAACCAACAGACATGTTCCTGTTTTTAGTATTTTACATCACTTTATAATGTATCTGTTTATGTTTTTAATATATATCATTTTCAAATCATGTTTTTTATGATTGTCTACTGTTGTACTGATAAATATCTCCTGGAGGGTAAACTATATCTTGGCTGCAAGTATCCAGCTGTGAAATCCTTCGTTTTCTACAACTGATAGTGGTTGGTCATTAATTATGATGAAGTTTAGCAACTTCTTGGTAAACATTTGAGCTCCGTGGTTTCAGTGATGTCTTCTTCTTGTTCAATCCGAAGCAGGCAGCCTGATTTGGGGCAGCCGCGCTCAGCCTGTCCCTCCTCGGAGAAACTCCTCGGGGCAGATTGGACGCGGCTGGCCGGGTCGAGTCGCCTCTTTCGGTTTGACCAAAGAGTACTGCCCTGCTGAAGCTCGAATGTCCATCGTAAAACTAACTTTAACATGGTTTAATGTGGCGCTATGGCTCTGCAGACATTACACGATGCTGTCTTGTGGTGTTTTTAGTGTAAAATACTTCCACACAGCGGACATGTTTAGATGAAAAGTTTGTTAGCTGTTAGCCACAGTGCTGCTAACTCAGTCCTCCTGTTGTAGCTGGCTGCAAACTATGAACTGGATTTCCTGAATGTGAGGCGGGTCTTATTACTCTGGGTTCATGAGACACACCGCCTTTCAGGAAATCCATTCCATAGTTTGAAGCCAACATGCATCATGGATCGGAAATATCGGCAGGTGGATCGGAAAATCCGATACGTAATTTATGCTGTTATTGGAGGCCGATACCGATACTGGATCGGATCTGCCCCATCCCTATTAATTGGTCTTCCAGCTGTTCGTTATATGCTCAATTTCCTTTTTCCAGCCACTTATTGCTACTTGTCCCAACTTTTTTGGGATTTGTTGACACTGTGAAATTTTGAATCAACATATTTTTTCTTTAAAATATTACATTTACTCAGATTAAATTTTTGATCTGTCATCTATGTTATATTACGAATAAAATATTGACATTTGCCATCTCCACATCATTGCATTCAGTTTTTATTCACAGATTGTTTAGTGTCCCAACTTTTTTGGAATCCGGTTTGTATATTTAAGGCTAAATATACTATTGCCAATCATTTTTAAAGTTTTATTTTTTATTTTTATTATTAATGTTAATTTCTTTAGATTTTTAGACTGTTCACTTGCTGTTGTATGACCCCATATTTGGGAAGCAGTGTTTTACTGGACAGTTACAAAGTAACAATTTCCCTGATCAAAGTCAGACTGTGAAGTTGTTCAAACCATCCTCCAAGCAGCAGTCACTTACTCTGACAACACTAACAAGCTGCTTTGTGAATTTTGCAGGATTTTTTAAAGGGTTGTGGTGGTTGGGGTCCTGATAAGAGCTTTATTTTTTGTTGATCGTTTTTAGCCTTTTCAAAAACCCAAGAGCAAAACTGAAATAAAGCAGTCTGAACTGTGTGCAAGCTGCAGTGTTCAAGGTTATGTTAGAATGAAACATCCATGCTGTGGTTGCCAACATCCTGCTGTAGTTCAGATTAATACAATTAGCTATGTATTTTTATTGGAAATATTACACACATTTGACAATTGTGCATAATATAACAACAGAACTGCAAAGTTCTTATTATATTTTGAAATAAATGCAAAAAAAAAAAAACAAGAACAATACCAATATGTCAAGTTATTATTCATTCATAATATTGTTCTTTGAGACACATCTATCAGCCTTTAAGTGAATATTTAAAATATAGCAGGAATCGGTTAACAATTAAAAATATCATAAGCAAGTGTGTTTTGTTTTGAACGGCGACGGTCACTAAAAACCATTATGCTGCTTCCTTCTTTCTTGTGACCGAAGGTCTGAAAGTCTGGGAGCTGTGTGTGTTTTGATTGAAATGTTTTGTCAGATCGTCTTGTTTGATTTGGTTTATCTTCTATTTTTATTCATTGTTTCCTCGTTCTCTTGTTCAGTTTTTAGTTTAAATCTGCTTTTTGGCCATGTTCTTATTTTATTTTGCAGAGTTTCTTTGTCTTTTATCTCAGCAGGTTATTTTTCACCTATTTACTATTCACCACACCTGTATCCTGTCAATATTTAACCTAATTTATTATGCATGTGATTATATTTTGTTAAAAGGTGTTAGTAACATTTACTCAAGTGGGAAACGCTTCCATTGCACTCAGCTGAAAGGAATAATAACTCTGATGGTGTGACTATAATAACTGAATGGCAAGTCTTATATTGTTAAGGCGTTTGTCATGTCCTATAATCTGTGATAAAACATGGATGTTATCAAAAAGCTCACGTGTACATACATAAAACCATTGTTTCTTAGAAAATAATTCAAAACAGTTAAAGTTTTTTAAATTTGTCTGTGATCCTGAATAAAGATGCAAAATGTTCTTAAAGGAATAGTTTGATTTTGGGGATGTTGAGGTTAAATGGAGATGCATGAATGCTTAATATCTTACCTGTTGTAGATTAATCTGAGCAAAGACAAATAAGTTGTTTTGAGAAAGCAGGGATACACTTTGTTTATGAGGCCAATGGGACTAACTATGATCTTATTAATTTAGAAAACGATCTACGTCAGGTAAGATATTAATTATTCATAACTGGACAAGATGGATTTTGTAACTGGAGCCAATAAGCTTTTAATTTGCATTATAGTCACCTTCATGTTAAATACGAGTGGTGTCGTTACACAGAGTATGTCAGATTAGATCTGTTCAGTTGTCCTTTCCCTTTAATTATAGCCGCAGCCACAGAAATGCATATCGGCACCTAAAGAAAACAGAATTGTTTAAAAATTAAATTACCCTGGCTGCCTATAGCAGCCCGTGTTCTGTGGTACGACATCATATTGCCGTGACCCTTATTGTGTTTTTACACCGTGATTCCACAACATGTTAAATCTCATTAACCTTTAGTTTCTTACATTCTCTGTATCAGTTGCCTTAAATTTGAGCTTCATAACATATCGAACACGGACACAAATTACAAGCATGAATAACCAGATCGATACAAGCCTTGATGGAAATCAATCGGACTGTCCCAGCTTATGAATGGTCAATAAACAGGAGATGTTTGGCATCACATCTGAGCATCTGTTTCTTCAAGCAGGAGAAGTGGGGAAATTGAAAGAGGTTACTGAAAATGAAACTATCACAGGTTTGGGTTTGGCAATCAGAAGCGCCTGTTAACGGTAAATTTGTTGTTTTGGAACGTCATCGTTTGAACAGGTAGTCGCAGTAGTTTACTTTTTTTTTTTTTATTGGCC
The DNA here is from genome assembly GCF_014905685.2 of Nematolebias whitei. NCBI lineage: Eukaryota > Metazoa > Chordata > Actinopteri > Cyprinodontiformes > Rivulidae > Nematolebias > Nematolebias whitei. The sequence goes on from NC_056509.1 coordinate 30,761,729, forward strand.
TGCTTCGATCACATGTGGCATCAATCTGTTCCTTGCTATTTAAAATTTGAAGGAAAAAAAGGAATTATTGGATCACGAAATGTTTCTTTAGCCAATTTGAAAGATTGAATTGGCAAAATGTTTCGGTATAACAGTTTCCAAAATTCGTCCATGTTTCTCCAAACAGGGCCAAAGCTCCACCTGTAATCCAGAATTTCTTTTCATGTTTTGTGACAGGATTTGTTAAAAAAAAAAAAAAAAAAAAAAAAACCCACCCATTTTAAATATCTTTGTGACTGCTGTGTTGCATTATCTAGAAAACATTATGACTTTTTTTATTATTGTTGATTTCATTCCTAATAATTTGAACTCGGATCGATCTACTCGTATATAAATTACAGAGTTAAATCACGTCTTCTGGATGGTTTCTTTTTGTTGAAACGTTTTGTCTTTCATCCAAAATACTTCATCAGTCCGAGGAGCCACAACAAACTCAGTCTTATAAATAACACCTTCACTTAGAGGTGCTCAGATGATTTCTGGAATCCGCTCTCTCCACCGCCGTCTAGTTTTGAGGCACTCATGGCCAAAGTGGTTAAAAATATCCTGATTCGCAATAATCCAGGTAGATAAAACTAACAAATAACTCATTTTCGTTAGATTTTTTTCTACCTGGATTATTGATCATGAATCAGAAAACATATATAAATTAGTTTCAACTGTTCTATTGAGGGTTGGCTTAATTTTGTTCTATTAAATTAAAATTATTGCAGTATTGAGTTTTGTTTCGTGCAGCACGGCGGCACGGATTAGTTGTTAGATCAGTCGCCTCTCAGCGTGAATGGTGCGGAATCACATCCTGGTTTTGGACCTTTCTGAGTGAAGTTTGCATGTTCTCTCCGTGGAGATTCCTCCCACAGACCAAAAACACTCATTGTTGGCTAACTGGTAAAAAGTGCCTCTAGGTGAGAGTGTGACTGTTTGTCTCTATGCTGTGATGGACTGGAGACCTGTCCAGGGTGTCCCCCACCTCTCACACAGTGACTGCTGCACATGGGCACCAGTGAACCCCATGACCCGGAAAGGGAGAAGCATGTAAAGATGCTGGGTAAAGATGACGGATGGCTAGCATTCGATTTCTTTTTGCTTCATCTTAAGTTGGCTATGACTTTTGGAGCTGCACCCGTGTGTGTATATGTGTTGTGCATGTGTGTTGTGTGTTTTGTTTCAACTCTGAACGGCAGCTCCTCCATCTGGTCTTATCAGCTCTCTTCAGACTGTGGATTGCGTCTCATTCGGCAGGGTGCCGTTTGACACAGCTGCAGACCATCAGTGCAGCCCTAAATGGTAACTTCTGCAACCCTGCTGCCCCTCAAAGGCCGTTCTGTGACATTCATCTGCTCAGACGAGATGTCAACTTTCCACATAAAGCCACAGTCTGGCTGGGTGGTTTTAGCAACCGCTGGTTTAAAGAGGAGAGGGATGGCAGAACAGTGGTTACGCGTAAACTGAGGGAAGGTTGCAGATTTGCCTCTGGTCTGGGGCCTTTCTGTGTGGCGTTGGCATGTTCTCCCCGTGCATGTGTGCGTTTTCTCCAGGTACTCCAGTTGTCTCCCACTGACTGGTTGATTATTTTGATTGTTTCTATGTGTGTGCTGTGACTGTTGGAGATAAGACACCAGCCCCTCATGACCCTGCATTAAAAAACAAGTAAATAAGACAGATAGATGGTTTAAAGGTTCAAGGTTTCTTTACTGTCATTCACATCACATGTGGTACATGAGGTGGAATTAAATTGTGTACTCAAGGTCCCAGTTACATCCAAAAATAGCAACAATATAAACTATAAAAAAGAAACAGTATATAAGGATCTAAGATATACGGTAAACAATAATAAAATATAATGAGCTGCATTAAACAGCAGGCTGAACATGAGTGTGAGCAGATGGGTGTGAATATAGCAGCATATGAGTAGAGCTGTCATTTCCAACCCGGATCCGAAGCCAGGTCAGGCCGTAACGATGTGCTGGATGGGTGGGCAAGGTTAGTGTCGGGCTTTTGATTGCGTCAATGGACGCACGCGGCTGACGATCCAATTATATGGCAACGTGGCTTGCCATACATTCACCAGCCACATGCGGCCATTGGACCGTGCGCTGATCGGCCTTGAAAGTGGTAAAAAGTTAAGTTAAACCTCAGATGGGACTATACTGCCAGGCAGCGATCCATCAAAGCCCAAATGGACGTTCATGCACACGCGCGGCTGACGGCCCAAACAGGTGAAATCCCACAATATCCTCGCAGACATGCCAGAGCAGGGTCCGTGTCTGAATAATGCAGAATGCAGGGATTTAATGTGCTTTGACGGCCATGAAAGGACAAACACCCCCTCAGCTCTGATCTTCTGCTCCCTCAGCTGCGTGCGTCCACCGACTGTTAATAATTATATAAGCAGTCAAAGCTTAATTAAAAATGTAAGTTTTTTTTTTTTCAGGTTTGGACCTGTAATTATTGTTAATTTGTCCGATCGGGTTCAGAAATGATGGCTATGGGCTGGGTTGGGTCAGATTATTTTGGACTCAAATGCAACTCTGCTTAGGGGTAAGAAATCAGCAGCATGGATAATCAGCAGCACAGATAGTGTCGAATCTTCAATTAAAGTGGCATTACAGTGATTTTTCTGGTTAGGGATTTATGAGTCTTAAAGAGTCTTAAAGAGCTCTCTTGAACAGGTAAGATGTTATTTGTTCATAACTTCATCACAGCACTCACAGAACCACACGTTGAAGGTTCTGTATAAGTATCTTTTCAAAGCCTGGTGTCACTATTTCTGTGCTTTGAGCAAAAAAAAAACAAAAAAAAAAAAAAAAAAAAACAATCAGATAATTTTAAAAGTGTCTGCAAAATGAAACAGTGTATCAACCACAACAAGCGTGTGTAGAAAGAACAGTTTGTCTAAAAACACACAAGCAGATTAAAGCAGCTGATCTAATTTATAAACTTCATTACTCTGTCAGTATTTCACTTGAGTTATATTATTACATTCATTTGCTGTTTACTACGAACACAGTGAGGCAATTTTCCTCTCAGACCTGCTGGGAATAGTTGAAAATAAACATAAATATCAGTTTGATTTGCACTGTGGTGAATTTAAATAGAGGATTGATGTCAAGTGGCGTTCTTTGAATGGAAGCAAGCAGGCCAGACTCCAACCTCAGCACCACCTCAACACCACCCCTGTTTTTCTCTCTTCTTGTCTTTGGCAGTGCATTGGTATGCAGGTTGATGCTGGCTGGTGTTTTCAGTGGAAGGATAAAACAGTAATCAGTGTCAATGAAGCAGCTCTTGTATCATAACCCAAATGTGCCAACATCAGCAGCGTCAGCCATGTGCAACAGCATGTGAATATATGTCTTTTTTTTCTGTGAAGGGAGGGGGTAGAGAGGCCAGACACATGTCATTTCACTCCTTTAGCTCTTGTACTTCAAAAGGTTGTGGAAAAGATTCACAACCTTTGAAACAATGCTTTTACTTTATCGCTTTGCTCATTTTCTGTTCCGTTTCAGTGCTTTTTGCAGAGACGTGCAGGACTTTGGACGCATCGGCCTGATTTGCATGGTTCTGATGCAACTGTTGTGAAACGCATTCCAGGATAAAAAAAAAAAAAAGTATGGAATCAAACACTTTTGTTCTCCGTTTGAAACCGTAAAGGGAGAGAATTTAATTAACGCCGGCGCGTTTTGTAGCAGGAAAACTGTTTTCATATATTCGTTTAAAGAGCAATATTAAATGTTGTAATCGTTTGTGGTGGAAAAATGTCGAGAGAAAGATGAACGCTGAAACACGGGGTGGCATGGGAGTGCTGATGAGCCAAGCCTTAGCAGAGCAGCTTTGAGGATGTCTGAGTGAGCGTGGCTTCCAGCTGGCAGCTCCTGTGTGTGTGTGTGTGTGTGTGTGTGTGTGTGTGTGTGTGTGTGT
>NC_056509.1:30765785-30777354 GCF_014905685.2 Nematolebias whitei
GTGTGTGTGTGTGTGTGTGTGTGTGTGTGTGTGTGTGTGTGTGTGAGCAAACCTCACCCCGATAAATAAAGGTTAAAACAATTAACGCTTCCAGAACTGTGGCCTTAACTGTGATTATCCTCCTCTGTCGTTTTAACCAAAGCACATTCATCAGCCTGGTTTCTCAGCACATTAGCACACATTAACTAGACGTTTGTTTTTTCTTCTCTCTTCTTTTTTTTAGTTCTGTTATCTCTGTCAATAACGCTGCTTGATTTTAACCGGCAGCTGAAGAACTGGCTGTGTAGTGAATGTTTAAAGAGACGAACGGCGCTCCAGAAGTGCATTCATGCTCGATTTATTGTTTTTGAAATCACGTCCACATTCTTCTCTCTGCTCTGGTAATTATGGCCAAAAGGTCACCACCATGAGTGGGCAAGTGAAGAATAAACTGAATAAACTCGCACGATAATGATTTGTTTGTTTTCAAAAATCAATACTCAACTTTTCATTTTTGCTTTGATTACATCGATGACTTCAAAACGTATGAGTCAAAAAAAAAAAATATAAAAATGACACCACTTGCTGACTGGAGAACATTTTAAGAAAGTTGCTGTGTTATTGTGAGTTACTTCATATTGTTGTTCTGCTTTCAAAACTGCTTTCTCAACCCTCTCACTGTTTCTGTTTATTCAGAAATATTTATTGCTACAAAAGCATTGTTGTCATGAAAGTAGTGCCAAATTAACGCCAAATTAACTGCAAGTAAATGAAAATGTATTCAATTTAAGAGTTTAAATGCCAGAAAGTTAAGAGCACAGTGCTCTTATTTTTTTTAGCACCACTCAGGACATTACTATACAAAGACATAAATTAATATTTGAATTTTCAGACTTTTATTGATTGACAGTTGACTTGTATGACCAATGAACTTAGTCATGGCTTTGAGTTTGCATGAATACAAGTCACCTGTACTTGTAAACAATATTTAAAGAGATTCTTGTCCTCATTGTTTTTGCTGTACTTCTCATTGGCTTCTATTGCATTTTTTCAGTCATTTAACTCTTTTTGGAGACCAGCAAAGTCCATGCTCAATAATCCAGGTATACAATCCAACAGTTTTCAGTCAGGTCATCTGGACAGTTTCTTATTTTTTCTGAAACGTTTCACCTTCCATCCAGAAGGCTTCATCAGTCAAGGAAACGCACAATACAAAACTGATTCTTCCCCCAACAGCTTACTCCAAAGTACCATATCATACAATTTTATTTATAGAGCACTTAAAACAGCAACAAGGCCAACCAAAGTGCTGTACAGACAGAACAACAGATAACACACAAAGCAAAATACAAAATGAAGTAAATCAGAATATAGACATAAAAACGATGCAGATAATGACGACTAACCAGTGTGGAGCGTACAGGTTCAAAACACAGATCTGGTGTTGAAAGCTACTGAATAGTAGTGGGTTTTTAAATGGGACTTGAAGACCTAGAGGAGGGGGCCTGTCTGACAAGCAGAGGTAACTCGTTCCAAAGTCTTGGACCTGCTACAGAGAAGGCCCTGTCCCCTCTGCGCTTAAGACTTAAGACTTCCTGTATAAATAAAGGGTAAAAAAAAGAAAGACGAGTTCCTGGAACTGTGAGGAGCAACTGGTCCGCTGACCTCAGGGAGCGTGGTGGGACATACAATTAGAGCAGATCAGAGAGATTGGGGGGAAACTGTTCAGTGATTTGTAGACATACAGGAGTATTTTGAACTGGATTCGAAAGTGAACCGGTAACCAGTGCAGTGAGGCCAAAACTGGTGTAAATGTTAAACAGTGTCTTTATATACAGTGATAATAAATGTACTAAGGAGGGGAAGATTGCTGGAACCCTGGAGAGTAAGGAGAGCGGTCATGTAGGTATAGTCACTGGTGAAGGATCTGATTATAATATTTCTCTTCTTCCGGTGCTGATCTTGGACTCAGGCTGGGAAGGCAGTGCCAAGAGGTTCCAGAGTGTGGACTTGGGGAGACACAGGCGTGGCAGGCGAGTGGCTGGAGGACAGCGTACCCAGGAGAGACAGTTCATCAATGGGTGAGCGTGGCTCAGCAGGACCAGGACTCGGGAGGGACTCGGATGGGAAGCCTAAATACCAGTAAGCAGTGTAACGCTCCAGTGGAGAGTTGGGCTCATCTGCAGCCTTAAATAGTGGTGGTTTGTCATCAGTAAGATGGGCGGCAGGTGTTGGAAAGCCATCTTGGAACTTGCATACTGCAGGAATCTGAACTCCCTCAGCCTTCCAGCCTTGGCTATGGCCATGACTATGAAAAAGGAAACAACCTAGCACATGCTTGACATCTATGGTGGTAGCACTGAGCTAATGTGGCATGATCTGGTAGAGCAGAACTGCATCTTGGCACAATCAGAGAGAATCATGTTTGGCTTTTTGGGAAACCACTTTCTTAGTCACTGCTGTGGCTGTATTCCATCAATACATTGATGAGTTAATGTTGTCTTTGGGTTAAAATGTGAGTATCTGTACGAGTTCTATTTCTAAAGTTGTTTTTAATAAACAATTTTGTTTTTCTGATGCATGCCTAGTGCATCTTTAAAATTCATGAGTTACAAATTGGTCTTTTTTTGATGAAAGATGCTTGTAATTTTGTGCTTCATAAAGTGGCAATTAGAGTGAATTCAAAAACAAGTTGTGTTTCCATCTCTGGTGGTTTTTCTTCACTCGTCTCAAATTTTCTGTTTGCTGGAGTCGTCAATGCATAAAAGTGTCAGGAATTAACCTGCACCGCTGTACAATTTTCATGCCAGGCATTTGCATGCTTTGCACTTCTCACCTCTTGTCATATATGCCCAAGATGCACAAACACAATGATTCATAGAACAAGGACACTGTTTCTACTCTCATTCTGTATACTGTAGTCATCAATATACAAGCATAAGAAAACATCAAAAGCATTCACAACCTGAGCATGCATCAGGATATTCACAACCTGGTGAAGCTCATTTCAGTTTTTCCAGTGCAGTTTACATAAAAGGTTATCTTTTTTTTATGTGACTGTATGTGATGTTAGTATGTGATGCGTTTCACAAAGGGATCTCTTGCACTGTGATCATTTTTCTTGGACAACTCCCCCAAGTTAAGCAAAAGTGTTTTCACTTCCCAATTTTGTTTATTTTACTTGGGCACTGTGTGTTTACTTGTGCTGATTCTGCAACTCTTGTACAAGGACACTCAATCACCTTTGGGAGAAGCCTTAAGACTGAAGTGATTGCCCTAGTCAGGAAATGCAGAATGCACAGAATTACAGGTGGTGCTGATAAGATTGGTGACAAAGTGACAGAAAACATATTCCCTAAAAATGTTTTCCCTATACAAGCTGTTTGTGTTCTGCATGAGGCATCCACCAACCCAGGTTGGAGTTTGGAACAGAGATGTTTGTGTTTCTGATAGCTGCGTTGCTGCTACATTCAGCCAATAATGTTGCAACCAACTTGCAACAACAAGGCTGACCTTGTAGGATCTGGCCTTGAAAATGTTTCATTTCCTCTCTGAACAAGAAAAAGAAGACTTGACCTTCCCCTCAGCCAGACTGTGGCTGCATGTGTGAATGTTTTCCAGATCTGGGATAGACTGAGCATGTGACTGCCTCCTGTGTGGCCTTGTCCCTCACCTGACACACCACCCTAATCTTCTATCAAACAGCTTTGGAGACCTTTGCCATTTAGAATTGCCTCTTAGCCCCGATTATTGCGTGTTTTTGAGCGCGTTTGTGAAAAACAAGTGTTGGAAAATAAAGGGAATGTGTTGCAGCAGCAGAACACTCCCTGTATGGATTGTAGCACCACAAGACATTTATATCATTAACACATGTGTTCACATTTTTAAACATAAACCCAAAATGATTAATTAAATGCAGGCCGGTGTTGGGGAATTACCTTTTATCACACTATGGTAAAGTTGCGATAGGTTATGATGCAATCTTACCCCTGGAGCCTCCTGGTGGCACAGTAATATGTCACGAGGCTAACGCTAATGAAACTCAGCTAATGAGGCAGTAAATTTAGGAGTCCAGCCTGCACTGGCTCATGGTTTCTTTTCCCCCCACTGTTTACCATTTTGGATCAGTATGCACTGCAGCAGAATCCTTGCTTTCTATCACAATAATCATTAAAATATTTGAAGTAAACAAAATCTTAAATCTAAAGAGATCATCTTAAACTTGGACTTTATTTAAAATCCACATTTTAATGTGCAGTTGGAAATATCTGGACGTCATGCAGAGATTCACGCAGCAGTCTATACACTGACAGGTGAGGAAATTTAAATAGAAAGAGAATAATTCACCACATATCATGAGGAACTTTCTCCAGTTTGATATTAATAGACTCTAACAGTTAATGCCAAAGTTTTGAACAAAGATCTCATGAGACCTGTTAGAGCTTAAAAAAATAACTGTTAGGAATTACTCTAAGCTTCAACAACACCAAAATTTAACTCAATATCTGTAAAACTAACTACCATGCATGTCGCATCGCCGTATAAGTCGCATCAGTCCAAATATGTCTAACAAAGTGGAAAAATCCATAAATGTCGCTTCGCCGTATACGTCACATCTATTATGCGTCACCGCTGATGCATCGCGTTTGTTACACGTCACCGCTGACAACTCAGAAATGTGGGCCGGTGTTGTGGCAAAAATTGATGGGCTGCTAAATGGCGGCTGCGAGAGCGTGCACGGAAGGACTTTAACAAGAATTTAACAAGATTAACACTTAAAAAAAATTATGTGTTTGCTCGACTTTATAGTAAAGGTGTGTCTCAGTCTAACGTTTGCTTAATAAAAGGACTTTAACGGTCAACTCAGCTGTACTTGAAAAGTGTTCGGTGCCTCGGTGCTCTGGGAGCGCGCAGAGGAAGGAAAAAAGGAAGGAGGAACGCTGCTCGTTTCTTCGAAATTTAACAAGAAAAGTACCTAAACAATTATTTGTTTGCTCGAAATTATAGCAAAGGTGTGTCTCAGTTGAACTTTTATTTAATAAATGCAGTTAAATGGTCAAATTAGCTGCATTTCATCGGGGCAGTGCAGCTGGTTTGATGGTTGCTCCAAGCAGCGAGCAGAACACAGGTGGGGATGCTAGGGCAAGCTTATTGTGTCATTAATAGCTGGTGAAGATTCTCAGTCATCCAGGACATGATAAATTCAAAGTTCAAGACAAAAACAATAAAGTATGAAGTAAAGTATAATATATAAAGTTCAATTGTATTTGTCTTGAACTTTTTTGAATTTGTTATTATAGCCACGTTTACCTATTACATGATACAACAGCATGCCTTACTGCTACTACTCTGCTGCCATCTAGTGGCTGAAAGTGGTATGCTCAATTTTTTTTTCCCAGTCAGAATGAATGAAAACAGTCATATCTCAGTCAAAAATTGATTTATAAATATGGGAAAAAATCCATAAATACTTTGCTTCGGCCTATGAGTCGCAGTACATGTACATTATGCAACAAAAAAACAAAACTGTGACTTATACATTGAAAAATATGGTAAACTGTAGCCACAGAGACACAGGCAATCACATTCTTATCTGCCTTTTATAGTGTTGGGTCATAAGAAATTATAAGAAAAACTATAGAAAAATAAAATTTCTACAAAACAGAAAATGAATGTGTTAAAGGATTTTGTTAGTTTTAGGTGATATTCTTGCCATCTTTTGTCCTTTTGTATTATTTTCTGCCTCCTGGTTGCACTCTTTAATCCTCCAGCTGTTCCTCGTGTTTAATTTGCTTCCTCGGTGTAAATACAGTCCTTGTATTTTTTTGTTTATTTCCAGATCCGTGTGTGTGTGTGAGTTCATATCTAGCACAGCTAGGCTCAGTATCCTGGTTTATTTTCAGTTTTCCTGCTGCAGTAGCGCTCTTTGTTTAGTCAACAATAGTTATCTTGTGACTTCTGCAACCTGCTCTCCTGCTTTTGAGTTCTTATCACATCTTGTTTTATTGCTTTGTGTCATGAAGATGAGTCGCACCAAGATAAACTTGTCTAATTATTAGTATTTTTTACAAGAAACCAAGATAAAAGATTGAGGTCCACCTGGTAAACTATTTTTTCCCCCCTGGGGAATGAATGAAAACTGGTTTTGTTGCACTTAGACTGTAACAGTCTTTAAGGTGCTTCAGCAAAATTACAAAGCGTCAATGGTATGTCCGTGTAGACAGTTGCCACAGCCCTACAAACACAAACAGAGCAGTGGGGGCTTTAAATTTGACCTGAGCTGCACAGACCTCTGCAGGTCGAAACGACCAATAATACCATCAGACTTAAATCACTGTAAAACACTGTAGGTTGTTTGTGATACTCAAACAAGTTCACAAAAAGACTGGACAGAAGAACTTGTTTTCTTGGAGAAATGCGTACCAGCAAAGAGGATTCTTATTGCAAAAAATGTTTTCATTTTATCATCAGAGAGCGTCTAAAAGTTTCATCGTTTTAAATGAGGACGATAAAGAATATGTCTATATATCTGTCTGTCTATAATCCGACTTTCTGTGTCTGTCTCTGTCTGTTTGTCCTCTCTATCCAGGATGTGAACATCTTCATCCCTGAAAGAGTGACCGCTGCCCTGGAGATGAGTGTAGACCACAGAATCCTGGCCTGATGATGTTGATCTTCTGTGCTGGACCATCCTTTTGGCCAGTGGCTGTTTAGTTTCCCCGATGTAAGACTGATCACAGCCCTCCTGACACTGAACAGCATACACAACATTACTCTGTTTGTGCCGGGGGACTGGATCTTTGGGATGAACCAGTCTTTGCCGTAATGTATTTTGTGGTTCAAAAGCCACTGGGACGTTATGTTTAGAAAATAAACGTCTCAGTTTCTAAGAAACTCCTGCAACGTACGAAATTACCACTGAATAATTTTTGGGCTCAACCCAATTCATGATGACTGCCACCACTAATTGACCTTAGCCCACACATAAATGGCTATAAGTCTGTGAATCTTTCAGGTAGTGAACTAAAACTGGGTGTGGAAGTAACTGGCAGTCATCATTCACAACACATACTCTGAGCCAGGGGTCTGCAATCTGTGGCTCTGGGGCCACATGTGGCTCTTTGGTACCTCTGCAGTGGCTCTTTCAAGCTTTGACCCAAACAAAAATAAAACTGAACTTTTTTTAAATTATTGCCAACAATGAAAACGGCTAGTTGTAGCCAATTTCCCATCATTTTCAAATACATGAAGAGTAGTACAAATACAAGGCGTAAAACATGTGGACTGCATCATACTAGTAGCCACTTGAAGTCGATTTCCAGTCTCTCAGCATGATCTTTCTCTCAAAACCACCAGATTTTTTGGGGAATATTTTTAAGACAAGCTGCTGAGAAGGAATATTTGATGACACTACGAATAAAACACAAAAGAGCAACGTCAAAGTAAACAAAAGTATTTTTCTTTAAAAATGTTGATGGATATCCAACAAACAGGCCTAATTTTATACTTTATGCTTTAAGTAAGGTACTTAATTCATAGACCTGCAGAGTTCAGTGTTTTCATGTTTATAAAATTATAAAAAATTATATGTTTGTTCATTCTTTACATGAACCCAGTCTTTTATTTTGTATTAAAATGTAAAAAATATTAATAAATGTTAATAATAGTTAGACACTTTTCATTTTATACTTTCACCCCCACTGGCTGGAGAAGCCATCTCCAACAAACTTGTGGTCCATGGGCCGTCAGTTGATATTCACAGTTGGAGCAGGTTCTGCGGCTCGGGACACGTCATAATTAATAAGCAAAGTGGCAAAAATGGCTCTTTTTATGGCAAAGGTTGCAGACTCCTGCTCTGCTTGAGATAGCACATAATGTCATTTTTAAGACTATAGCCTAACAGCTACAATATAACTATATAGGAGCGGGTGATGTGCATTCCTTCAGTTTAAATTGAAATACAGCTTTTATCACTAGAGCACAGTTCAAGACCTTCTTTTCTTTGTAATGTGGCAGCTGGATCCACCCCCTCCACTGTTTTTTCAGTGCAATGGGGCAGCAGCAAGGAGAGCACTCATCATTCCTGTCAAGCCACAAAGCTTTGTCCCACTGCCATCACAGTTCATAATGATCAACTTTTATAACGCGCTGCCGCAGCTCGCTGTGTGACCATGGAAACCAGAGAAACTACAAAGGAGGGTTTTCGACAGAGTTAAGCTGGTGGGATCAGAGGTAGCTGAGAGCTGCTGGTGCTGCTGAAGCAACCTACTGCTGCAGATTCCAAACAAGGAACAAAGTGGTTAACAGTTGCTTTGTTGAAGTGCCTTTAAGGTTCATCTTCAGATTATTGCCTGTTTCTACAAAAGCCCAGAACAAACAGCAAACAGTCTGTTTATCTTCCGAGGTGAACCCTGTTTTTTAAGGGTCGACGTATTACAAATTGTGTTCAAAGTGCCTTGTGTATGTTTTAAGCATTTTAATGCGCAGCTACTGCAGCTATTTTGACAGTAGGTAAATTTTCATAAATGTGTTCATGACTGCTTTATCTTAATTGCTTGTTTGTTTCTTTTGTGATTGCACAACAAGTAGCAAAACAAAATTAACATAAAACATCTCAATCGACCAAATAATTAATGCACAGCAAAAGTAAAATGAAAAATGACTCTAAGTATTGAGAGGAAATTCCATTTTTAATGACATAATGAGCAAAAAAGACCCAACGAGCAGTTAGTGTATAGCTGTTCATTTGTGTTTTGCATTTTGTTTGTTTATTTATTTATTTTGCTAATTAGAGAATCAAACAAGGTGCTGGTCAGATAATTTTCTGACAAAAATGACTTGTTCTGTTCAGACACAGAAAGGAGAAGTGCAGGACGTTTAAACACCTGTCTAATGGGTAACTAAAATAAGTAAATATGTAAACAAATAAGTAAATAAATAAATAAATAAATAAACACCTGCCTCCATGGGTAACATATGTCCAAAACAATACTTATGTAACAAATAATATTGTGAATATAATTATTAGGTAATTACATGTTATTAAGGCATATATAACAAAGCAGTGGCCACGTTTCAATATTGTTCTCAAGGTGCTGAATCTGTTGTTGAATGACAACCACAGAGGAGCACTGTGGGTCGTTATCAAGCATGAAGCACAGACATCTTTTTAAAATGCACTTTTAGTTTAATCTTTGACACTACAAGAACCAATAAGACTCTGCCTACAAGCAACAAGTGAGATTCTCCCTTTCTCTTATGTCAGCTAATATTTATTTGATTAATTTTTCACTTTAATTAGGTTGATGTTAGTTTGGTGACTATCAAAATGGACAAGTAAAGAACAAACTTCAGTCTAATATCAATTTTTATTCTCCGTATTGTTGCTGTTGACTTGTGAGAGAAATAAAAATACATTTTAAACATAAATGTGTTGGAAGTTATCTCTTCGTGTTAAATGAACAATTTAAATCTGTTAAATTTGGGTTGGGTGGTAATAAGAATATTAGTATCTTACCTGTTGTAGATAGCTCTTTGAACAATCACAGTTTGAAGAAAATGAGTTTAACCTTCCTGCAACCCTTGGGGCTAAATGATTCATGAAACTGAGGCCTCATGGGCCATTTTGACCCAAGGCCTGTATCAGGGTTACATCTGGCAACCCACTGTAAAGCAGTTCAAGTGTCAAACTTTACAGCAATTCATGCAAACATGTTTTTTAATTACCTTTTACACTGCCCTAAGTGTTATAAAAAAGTAATTCTTGAAAAAGATTCAGAGCTAGGGTTAACGGCAATGAAAAGCTTTATAAAATAGCCCTCATTGCTATAAAATTTCATTGTTGTTTAAAGATGGCAGCATCCACTTTAGCCTTGGTTCCACTCAGCTTGCTCTGTTGGGCACCAGTACAATCAGAAATAAACTCTATTCCCTCTGAGTGCATACAAAGTTCTATCTACAACAGGTAAGATAGTAACTGTTCATAATGTCTCCACAAAACCCCCAATACAAAATGTTAACTAATGATTAGACCAGATTATGCAGATTTTTATTTGCAGCAAGTTGATCCTTTCTACTACTTGGAGAACCGAGTTATTAATTAATGTGCTGAGTCATGTTCCATTTGTGCAATTGCCTGCCATGGGTGTGAGGACATGGCTTAAAAACGTTCTAAAATGAACAAACAAAACAAAACATGTCAGAACTGTTAATATTTGCTGTATTTTTGCTGGTTGTACACAGTACAGGGTGACTAACATGACTGATTTTTTTAGTCTTCCTGTTAGCAGACTGATGAAGACTGAGTCTAAGGTAAAAAGGTTGAGTTTATGTACAATTGTGCATGAAGAGATCTTTGCTGGAAGGGAAGGTGAGTATGGACAGATTTGAAGGAACTTGATTGTTGGAGGTCATTGTTGAAATCATACTTTTGGTTGTGTGTAGCACTGGAGAGTGGGGAAAAACGAGATCCTAGGATTCCAATGATTTGATCCAGAAAGGTGAGTAACGTTGGAGAGAGTGACAGGTTGGTGGTGCTCGGTGTTTGGTCCAGGCTGATGTTTGTCTCATGCAAAAACAGGACGGTTACCGGCGTGGTCACAAGGAGCGAGGAGGTTTCAAGAGGCACGGACGATTAGGACTTGAAGAGACAAGAAAAGTACAAAGGTTAGTTGTTTCACAAGAAACAAGTTAACCAGCTGTCACTTAAATCACCAGAAGGTATCACAATGTTCCAGCGATGGATGAATAAGTCCTTAAGTACCAGGTGCAGGTGTGGAAGAGTGGATTGACTGAAGGATTGTCAGCTGTGGGTAAAGTGATTATGACAGAAAACCTAACCTACACGAACATGTGAACAGGACTCTAAATCCTAAAACTTTCGGTAACACTTTACAAAAACGGACACAAAATTTGATTAACTACTAGGGAACACCTCAGGAACGAATCAGATGCTAATGAGTAGTTAACCAGTACTTACTGGGGAACACACAGCCAAGCCTTATTAGGGAACTATTGGTTAGTTACCTTGTAAATGAAGAGGAACTAATCAAGACGTAATGGGTAGTTACCAAGGAAATTAAAGGGGAACAAATCAGGAGCTAATGGGTAGTTAACCAGTACTTACTGGGGAACACACAGCCAAGCCTTATTAGGGAACTACTGGTTAGTTACCTTGTGTAGTGAACTAAGCCTCCGGTCAAAACCTGACCCTGAAGACCTTCATGGGACAGGAACTGTTATTTCATTGATTTGAATCCAGAAATACAAATTAGCTCATCCAGAGACTTTCTAATGCCCCTTTTCCATTAGTACCGGTACGGGCCGGTACAGCCCGGCTCTACTCTACTCGGTACGGTACAGGTTGTGTTTCCATTATGCTTTCAGTACCGGTTCCAGTGGGCGGGGTTCAAATTGACGTCACCACCTCTCACCAGCTGGTGGCGCTGAGACGCAGAAACTGTTTTCTGTACAGGTTGAGAATTTATGTTATTTTGAAGTTGTGTGTATGTATGTATGTGTGTATGCATGTATGTGTGTATGCATGTATACATGTGTATAAATATATACATATATACACATATATATATAT
>NC_056509.1:30777454-30805281 GCF_014905685.2 Nematolebias whitei
TATATATATATATATATATACACACACACACATATATATATATATATCATATGTGATATATCACATATGTATATACACACAATAAATGTATATATATACACATATGTATTTATATACATATATATGTATTTATATATATTCATATATATTTATATACATATATATGTATTTATATATATTCATATATATTTATATACATATATATGTATTTATATATATATACATATATATTTATCTATATTTATTTATAGATATAAATATATATGTATATAAATTACATATATATGTATTTATATATGTACATATATATTTATCTATATTTATTTATAGATATAAATATATATATATATGTATATAAATTAAAACTCTGATGAACCAGATTCTACAAAAACATTACATTTAAATTTTTATAGGTTTTCATCATCATTTGATGTATTTGCACTCATTGTGTCGACTTTTAATGTTCATTTTAAATGTGTGGTTTTCTTTCTTGTTCACATATTTACATTTTATTTTTAGCTTTGCTTTAAAGTTCTTGTTTTGTGATTTGTACATTTGTGGGTTAAAATAAAGTTGAACTGAAGGTCGTCTCTTTTCTTTAAACATGTTTGAGGGAAATATTCCTGAGATCCAATAGTTTTGTGTCTTTTTATGATTTTCAGCTGAGTTAACAGTCATTAAAGTGAAAACAGGATTTCACGATGAAGCTGGCACCGTCTTTTTTCTTTTTTTTTTTAAATCTTCAACGCTCTGCTGGTCTCGCACGACACTGCCCGCAGTCACACGATCCTCTCCTCCGGAGAAGAGGAGGCTGGGAGGCTCATCTTTCCAGCTCCAGCTCAGCTGGTCACTCACAGAGTCCATTCCAAGACTCCAGCCGCGCGTAATCATGAAGGTCCGACCCGCGCAGACAGGTGGACAGAGACGGTCTGCGACGAACGGTGGAAGCGATTTTAAAAAACATTTTACGTGTAAAAAAAAAAAATCATTTTAAAATCGCTTCAGCAATTTTTTAAAACATTTTTTGTATAAAAACAAAATATTATTTTATTTAAAAATCGCTTCCACAGTCCGTCCCAGACTGTCCAGTCCGCCTGACTGCCGGGTGGGATCGGGATTCAGCCTTCATGATTACGCGCGGCCGGGGTCTGGCCACGTCCATCTGTGAGTCCCCATCTCCAGCTTCGCAGTGACCAGCGGAGCTCTGAGCGCACAAGGCTGGTATCTGGAACCCGAGCATCCGAGTCGGCACATCGAAGGATCTTCCGCGGTGACCAGCTGAACTTGGAGCCGGGGAGATGACGCCCTGCCCGGCCTGGCGCTCCGAGGCTCCGGAGGGAGGATCGGGGTAGACCAGCAGAGCTCCATCCAGCTTGCTCTGAATTATGTTGTCGGCCACCAAGCACAAAAAATGCCAGCACATCAACATTAGACCAAGATGTTGTCAGTATTGTTTTTAAAATCTTTAAAATAAGTCCAGGCTGCTCCAGTCCGAGAAATTGCAAATGGCGGATTATTGTTTTGAAAGTTTCTGAAGGATCCAGTGACTCCGCCCCCGACTCCGCCCCCGACCAATCAGTGACCGACAGTGTACTGATGTCACGTTTTTGTACCTCTTCGTACCGGTTAGAACCACAGAGCCAAGGGTACTGAAAATAGTAACAGGTGCTAAGTACCGGTACTAATGGAAAAGCCTCAGAACCGGGCCAAGTAGGGTCGAGTCGGCCCGTACCGGTACTAATGGAAAAGGGGCATAATTGTATCCTGAACTAATCAATTGAAAGAACACTCTCTTTTTATATTATCATTACTATTTTTACAATGTCTTGATAATCAAAAGTGTGTTTAGTTCAAATCATTTTTAAATGTTGAAGTGAACCACTCATTTTAAATCAACTGAGAAACAGTATTAATGATTTTTTTTAATCCTCATTCAAAGTAGAAATCAAGTTAAAATGTCTGTTACAAAGTAATTATGCATTTTTTGATCTTCTGTCTGAAATGAGAAGTAGTGATGTCGGTCGAAAGTCAGAAAGAAGTTATTGGAACGAACTGTCATGTTTTTAAACCTCTCAGACAGAAACAAGATAAACTGGCACCTGTAGTCTGTCATTTCCCCAAAACATTTCTCTGTCTGTTCCTAAACATCTCCGCTGTTTTTCTAACTTGTAGTAACCTCTGACGTCACTAAAACCACACCCCTGTTGGTTCTTTCAACCGATCAGGACTTCCCAGAAGGGACCGGAAGCAGAACTCTTTAAAAGTCGACACTTCCTAGTTCCAGTTAGTTCTGGGAGAGTGAACCGAAGTTCCGAAGGAGAACAGAAGTTCCATGGAGAACAGAGAGTTCTGCTGAGAAGGAAGACAGTGCGACTTTGCAAGGGTGAAGTCCACGGTGGTCATTTTCTGAAAGATGACACCTGTCTGGAGTGTTGATTCTGGTCATTGCGCCAAAGACCTATTCAACATCTCAGGAGTTCAGCACGTTTGCTGAAATTCCACTTAACTTAATCCTATCTTTCGGGGAAGTTTATTTTGGAAGCTGGGCCAGTCAGCCTCGTGGTCCCAAGTTGATGAGAAGCGGATAAATCCCTGGAGATAAAACGACTCAGCCTTGCTGGACGCCAGGAGAAGACCTCTCTGAAACCCCACCAAGGTAAAGAGTCGACGCTCGGGTACCATCTAGCCGAAATCACTGGGAAACGTGCTATCTGGTTTCAAACAAGATAACTCCCCATCTTTTCTTTATTATCTTAGTTAACCCTAAGTATCCACGTTCCCTTCTTAAACTTTACTCCATCTCTATATTTCTCTGCCAGTAAAAGATAAGCTAAGCCTGCAGACATTAATTTAAGATCTAAGGATATGTCTGTTGTTTTTATTAAGTAAAACGTGCCAAGTTTTATTAATCAGAGCCGATCGGAATAATCAAGTGTACAATGTTTTGATGTTAAATTTTGATTCTGTTAATAAATGACCACATTCATTTTGATGGGTCAAAGAAAATTAACGTCTCATGTCACTGATTAGACCATCTCCCACACAGTATCTCTGTCACATATCTGTCAAGTAGCTCGAAAAAGAGAGAACCCGTTATTAAATATTGATTGTAGTGGGGCTCCTAAGCTAACACTGAAGCTAACCTACCCTACATCATTACATTCTGGTGGCCCTGTACAGGTCTCTAAAGAGCGAAATGAAGAGGAAATAAACAAGAAGTAATGGGTAGTTACCAAGTAAACCAAAGGGGAACAAATCAGGAGCTAATGGGTAGTTAACCAGTACTTACTGGGGAACACACAGCCAAGCCTTATTAGGGAACTACTGGTTAGTTACCTTGTAAATGAAGAGGAACTAATCAAGAAGTAATGGGTAGTTACCAAGGAAACCAAAGGGGAACAAATCAGGAGCTTATGAGTAGTTAACCAGTACTTACTGGGGAACACACAGCCAACCCTTATTAGGGGACTACTGGTTTGTTACCACACAAACCGAGGAGAAATTCACCATGTGGGTTCTGAATAAACCCTACACCAGTGAGGTCACAGCTCATAATTGTCAATAACCTGTTTCCTATTGGTTATTGATTTTAATGGATTTTTCTCTTTTGTAAGTAATTTGCAATTTCATAATCTTGTACTGGTGTCATCTTAACTATTTCTGACTATCACTTACTGAGAAGCAAATCATTGCCTGACTATTATTTTGTTTACTGATGTAGTGAAGCATCATACCAAGTACTTAAAGAGGACCCAATCATTACTTAATCACTACCTGACCATTACCTACAGGATTGTTCCTGTGGTAACAAACCAGTAGTCCCCTAATAAGGCTTGACTGTGTGTTCCCCAGTAAGTACTGTTTAACTACCCATTAGCTCCTGATTTGTTCCTGATTCGTTCCTGAGTTGTTCCCTAGTAGTTATTCAAGTCTTGTGTTCCTTGTTGTAAAGAGTTACCAAACTTTTGTTGTACAACATGCCAGAAGTAATTTAAAATGCTGAGTTTGTCTGTAAACACAAGGAGGTGTAAAATATGGAGGAAAAACACCAAGAAAAATGACTCCTCAGTCAGCTGGAGGTCAGACACAACCTGCCTGCATTGAATTCCATTTTAAACTCATAGTGTCACATAACTCATTAAAATGCTAAAGGCTAAATGCAGACTCTCACGGACACGAGTGCGCACACACACACACACATGCTGGGCTGGAACACACTTCGCTCAGAGCCTCCCTTGATTTCCCCAAACTTGTCTCTAGTTTAACATGAACTTCAGAAAATGTATGACAATATACTACTTAAGATGAAATCTGGAGTGACTTCCTGTCCTCCACTTTACATCCTTGTTTGATCATAAAATCCAATTTTTTACATTTCTTCTTTTTTTTTCTTTCTTTTGGGACCTCATTTCATCTCTGAGTATCTGGGCCCACACCATCTTCTTCAACATCCCAAAGTCTCTCTCTTGCTTGGCTCCCATCACCCCGTCTCCCTCTACTCCCACTTTCTTCATCTCTTCCTTTTTCTGCCCCCACCCCCTTGTTTATTTATTTCTACTTCTGCTGCTTGCTTCTTGGTGTTGAATGCTCTCTCTCTCCACTTGCTGACATTTCTAGTCAATAATCTCAAGATATATCACATGCTTTGAATTTCAAGAAGTCTGCTTTTTTTTCTGCAGCTTGGAGAGCTTTAGTCTTGGCTGTATTTCCAGCTTTCAGAATGCATCGCTGTGTCCCTCCAAATTTCTACTTCCTCTTTTCACAGAAACAGGTTGCCTCACAGTACCTTCCAGTTTCTCAATAATTTCCTTTTTCCATCAATCTGTCTTTTTTTTTTCTTGCAACCAGCGGTTTCATCTCCTCCCCTCTCTGTGTGAGGGAGCTTTTGTTAAGCGTGTGAAAAAGAGAAAACTTAGCAGAATAAGAATTTAGTCTGTGGACGCTGTGAAAAAATAAGCACAAAGGCCGACTGTGAGCTGATGCACAGAATGACGCTGTGAGCTTTCCAAAAGAGCTTCTCAAAATATTTGAGCAGTTTGCCATGATGCATTTTGTGGGAAATTGTAAAATTGTAAGGGTCCCTCAGCCATGTTACCCTTTTCATTCATTAATTCAATTCAATTCAGTTAATTTATACTGCACCAAGTAACAGAAGTCACTGAACAGAAACATTCATAAGTAAAAAAAACAACAACAAGTTAACACTATTTATTTGAGGAGCAGACTGCTTTGAGTTTAACTTCATCACAGAACTCTCATCTTGAGCAAGCATGATGGCGACAGTGGAAAGGAAAAACTCCCTCATGAGGAAGAAACCTTTAGCAGAACCAGGCTCAGGACAAGCGTCCATCTGCTTCGACCTGCTGGGTTTGAGAGGAACAGATACACAATGGCAGGTCAAGAATCACATGTTAAGATAGAAATAGTATCAAATGATAACTATTCTATTTTAACAAATCATTTAAAGAAATGTGCACAATTTGTCCTCCAGTAGTCTAAGTCTATGGCAGCATAATAAGCCAACCCTAACTATAGGATTTATCAAAAAGGAACGTCTTAAGTCCAGTCTTAAAACTGGACAATGTGTCAGCCTCATGGACAGAAACTGGAAGTTGGTTCCACAAGAGAGGAGCCTGATAACTGAAAGATCTTCCTTCCATTCTGCTTTTGGAAACTCTAGGAACTGCAAGTAAACCTGCAGTCTGAGAGTGACGTGCTCTGTTAGAAAAATAAGGAACAATAAGATCTGTAATATATGATGGACCTAGGTTGTTGAGGGCTTCAAAGGTTAGAAGTAAGATTTTAAATTCTATTCTGGATTTGACAGGGAGCCAATGGAGAGAAGCTAAACTGGAGAAATATGATCTTTCCCACTAACTCCAGTTAAGACTCTGGCAGCAGCATTCTGGATTAACTGAAGACTTTTAAAAGATGTATTTGAACACCCAGATAACAAACCATTGAAACAGTCCAGTAGATGTGACAAATGCATGGACCAGTTTTTCTGCATCATTTTTAGATAAGATGTTTCTAATTTTAGTGATATTACGCAGGTGGAAGAAGGAGGTTCTAGTAACGTTTTTAATGTGGGGGATAAAAGACATGTCCTGATCAAAAATAACACCAAGATTTTTAACATTAGAGCTGGAGGACAGATCAATATCATCCAAGGAGGACGAAAGACTGAAAAATTATTCTTAAGATGCTCAGGTCCAAAAACCAAAACCTCAGTCTTGTCTGAGTTTAAAAGCAGAAAATTTAGGGTCATTCAGATTTTTATGTTTATTACAGAGCCAGATGTCGATTGAAATAACGTTGACAAAAATGTTAATATTTTTCATTCATTCAACCTTTATTTAGACAGGTAAATCCCATTGAGCCTCGAGGACTCATTTACTAGAGAGACCTGATTTCAACAAAGAAAGATGACAACAATGGACAACAGCGACAACAAGAAACAATTATAAAAAGTCATGCAGTTATACAGATTTTTTTTAACAAATAGGATGGCTAAAAAAAAGAAAAGTAACAAAAACAGCTAGATTCTAAAGCAAATGTAGAAAACTAAAAACAGGAACATGTCTGCATTGGTCCCACCAGGAGTCCAACAGATTCTTAAAGCCACTTAGAGAGGTCAAGGTCGAGAGCTTCAGAAAATCTTCAAATATACAAGATAGCACAGAGACAGAGGAGTAGTTTGTTGCTTTTCAAGTTGTCATTATAAATTTAATTCACATTATATAGCATCACCACTATATGCAGTGTTATGGTGCTCATTTCATGTTCATCTCTGAATCCAGGCTGCACGCGTCATGATCTGAGCAACAGCTTCAGTGTTACCTCTCATCATATTCTCCAGTTTTCCTCCACTTTTCCTATTTCATATGTTTCCTGTGTCTGTCAGGGTTTCATCATGTCAATAATGCAAACCTCCTGTGCTTCAGGTGCAATTGTTCCGACCAACCGTTCAGCTTCACCAGCCATGCCTGCTTATATTCATACCCTGAATGCAGCTTTTACAGAGTCTGAATCCTGCTTTTGGAAACCATTTGAAAGCAGTCCACAGCTGACTCATTTACTGCCAGGGTTTGTTTAAATGTCTTAATTCCCTCCAACCTCCACTTCACTGTGTCACCAGAAACAGTGGAGACATTTTAACACTGTCTAAGTTGTACCCTCTCAGATGATCTGGTTTATTTATGAAATACAAGGACTAGTAATTATTTTTCTTCTGTAGGCCTCAAAAATATTCAAACTGTGCACTTTGCCAATGGAGCTCCACTTTGCATAGAAGATGGCGCACAATAAAAGTTGCAATGAAGGTTGCAACATCTTTTTCTGTTCATCTTTCAATATTTATCTTTTATGTAAAATAAATAGTTTCATGTAAGCCTTGTTCTCTGTCCAGACAGATATCTCATGATGTGTTTACATGTTGCCATCTTTGTTACTGCGCTCTGTGCCTTTTGAGTTTCTGTTTACCTGGATGAGATTAGAAGAACCTGTGAAATTTCTTTGCAGGGACACAAACGTCTTCCAGTGACTTTTCTTCCCTCCTTGTGTCTTTTTGTTTATTGTCTTCCACTTTTGCTTCTCTTTGAGCATCCTATTTCTTTCTCTGTGTGAAATATCCATGCTGCCTTGTACTGTTTTGCTGTCAGCTCAGCCACTCATCGGCCTGTGTTACTGTATGCATTTGCAATTTCATTACGGATGCTTCTCACTGACAGCAAGTTCAGCTATGTATGGTCGTCTGCTCCTTTCTAATATCCCAGGAGATATTGTTTTGTGTGACGGTTGTGACACAGACTGCTAGGATATGGGTGTGTGTGTGCGTGTGTGGGCATGTATGCATCTGTGTGTGAGTATGTTGGTGTGTGCAACAGTAGTAACCACTCGCTCTAAAATCATTGTTGTTGTTGTGCTTATTCTGTAATCAAAGGCAAATTGTATTCATGAAATTCTATGATTGAATAATGTAGAGCTAAATGAAATGGGTACAAGTCTGGAATTTTTAGATGCACTATATGCTCAGATCTCCAGAACAAACTGCCTGAATTGCTAAGTCCAAAATTTGCAGAAGTATCACTTAGGTCCAAATCCTTGGTGTGCTAATGAAATACAGCATGTGAGAGAAAAAAGACATAAGGCCGGGGATGCATGGCAGCATGCAGATATCCATCTGTGTCAATTAAACTTTCTGCAGCGTGACGGACTGTGGGCACTGAACCAATGCAAATGGACTTGTGTGCAGTCTTCCGAAAAAGCTAACATTGCAGAACCAAAGATGCCTATAGACATGTACCTGTTGGTCAAATGCTTACTTGCTAAAAGTAGAAGTGAAATATATATATATATATATATATATATATAACATCATTACAACAATATCAATACACAATATCAATATCCCAAAGTTTGCTCGGACTGCAAAAACTGCCATTTTTGCTTTTCATACCAACAGTATACTTTCTATGCTAAAACACATGAACACGTATCATTGTGTCAACAGAACTGAAAGAGAGAAGAAAGTTTGGGTTAATTGCAACTTATATCGTTCTTGCAAATGTTGAACTACAATAAAAATGCAATCTCAAGTTTATAAATTGCCAGAAGCCCTATAGGAGATTCACTTTAGTTTTGGCTCAGAAGGACAGAGTTCATGAGAGAACATATTTCAATAGCTGGTTTGCATGTCAACATTTTAAACAACGCTTTGGTCTAATTTTTTAAGCTCAGAGCATGTGATAGGGATGACTTTTGATTACTATCTCACCAAATTTTAGCTCATTATCTGTTGAAATGATTGATTTATAGCCATTTTTGTGTTTGCTAAGGTTGATGGGATGTGGCAACCATCTCAAATCCAGTTGACTTTAAGAGTTATTCAGTTGTAGACGTTCATCCGATAAACACTTTCTGAGTTTTATTGATATCTAGCTTGTCGTTCTTGAGATATTTAGCAAAAAATACAAATATCTGAACATGCACAACATACACTTTTCATGACAGCAGAGCATGCATCAGGATACAGCAGATGATAATTAGGAAGCACGGAAGAAAAACACAGGCAGCACGGTGGCGCAACTGGTAGAGCTGCTGCCTCTCAGCGAGCAGGTCCCTGGTTCGAACCCCGGTCCAGGGGCCTTCTGGGTGGAGTTTGCATGTTCTCTCCGTGCATGCGTGGGTTTTCTCCGGGTACTCCGGTTTCCTCCCACAGACCAAAAACATGCATGTTAGGCTGATTGGTAACTCTAAATTGTCCCTAGATGTGAGTGGGAGAGTGAATGGTTGTTTGTCTCATTTGTCTCTATGTGGCCCTGTGATGGACTTGCGACCTGTCCAGGGTGTACCCCGCCCCTCGCACAGTGATTGCTGGACATGGGCACCAGCGACTCCCGTGACCCAAAATGGAATAAGCGGGTAAAGATAATGGATGGATGGATGGATGGAAGAAAAACACCATGAGTTGTGGAAATTTACTGATTCTTAGTTGTAGCTTGATCCAAGCGTTGACATTTATGCATCGATGAAGTAACACAACATATAGAAGAGCTTGCAGATTAAATAAAATTATATTTTTATCTCTAATTGGTATTGTCTGACTGCAGTGTTAAAAAAAGGAAGAAGCGGGTAAAGATAATGGATGGACGTAAAATACAGGCAATGCCTGCCTGACGATATGTGTATGTCTTTAGCATTTTGTTTGAGTCCACCAAAAAACAAACTTTGCATATATACATACAAGACACAAATGGGGTTATCATCTTTATTAATAACACATGGAAATCATCAAACTGTGATGGACTTGCGACCCGTCCAGGGTGTACCCTGCCCCTCGCACGGTGATTGCTGGACATGGGCACCGGCGACCCCCGTGACCCAAAATATAAGAAGTGGGTAAAAGATAATGGATGGATGGAAATCAACAAACAGGCCTTAAGAGGCATCTGAAAACTATTAAATAAGATTGGAGTTTCTAACTATTAAACCTTGGATAATCTCTTAGTTTCATGTGTCTTTATCAGTGGATTCAAGTTGCTGACAGTGAATTAAGAAGAAAAAAAAAAACACTTCCAGTTGTTATTCAGTTATGCATGTAAAAAAAATTTTTTTCATGTTTTGCAAAATATGTTTATTTGCTTTAACCCATGAAGTAAAAAAATCTGAGCAAGTTTCTAAAAAAATTCCATTTGAGCAAAGAGGCATTTCCATTTCGGGACGTCTTAATCTCTTTGTGCAGGTCTTCACTCGTCTGAAGAAACAATGTACAGACAGAAGGCAAAACTAAAAAAGTTGCACTTGTCGACAGGATCCTCTATTTGCATTTAAATATGTTTGACCTCCCCAGCAGCTTCGTCTGACAAGTTGGCAATAATTACACTCAATTACAAGCATCTTTTGCGTCTTTTAACTCCTGGCTTGTTCATGTGTGATGACGAAGCCTTGTCATTTCGAGGCAGCAATTGGTGTACTTATCCTGGTGAGCAGAACATTCCCCTGTATTTTGGATCATGTAGTCAGGAACACCCAACTCAAACTGCAGTTAAGGGATGACTCACTTAATTATCTGCTAGAAGGAAGACTGTGAGTCTGTATGTTGTAGAAGGAAGACTGTGAGTCTGTATGTTGCATTTTACGCCTACAAGCAAACTAAATCCCAACCCATACAGATCCTGTCTTGTTGTGTGAAGAATTCCATTTAAAGCTCAGCTTTTGTAAAAATATATTCACTCCAAAGTCTTCAAGCTTTTAATCTTATCTGTAGTAAAACACTAACATTGAAACATGCCCAATTCAGTTCAATTCAATTCAATTTAATTCAGTTATATTCAGTTTATTTTAGGGATACACGATATTGGACTTTTGGCCGATATCCAATATGTTAAAACTTATTTGGCCGATAACCGATCCCAAAATTTTATATACTTTCCTTTGTCAGAACATATTCCTCTTATTTAGGCTTATTTGCTAAAAATTGTGTAACAGTTGTCAGAGCTGGTGACATACATTCAGTAACAGCCATATGATATGCATAGCACTTTAACTTATATTAAATGAAAAGTGTTAAATATTATTTATTAGCATTAGTCACCTGCGATGCTGTCTCACTTGTGGAGGCTTGTTCCAGGTTCCTAGCTGCAGTGTGGGATCCTCTGCACTCTTGTGCATGAACGACAGCTTTTTAAGTTAAAAGTTTTTGTCTATCCATCGTGCCGTAAGACTAATCATGCTAACGGGGCTAACATGACGTCCAAATGTCTGTGGTAAAACTCACCCAAGTGCTATTGGCTATTGGCGTCTCAATGACGTCAGAAATGACGGCTTGTAACTCGGGTAAAGCCCCCAGTATACCTCTGCGTACGTACGCGTGAACGTACGTACGTGTGTACTGTACGCAGAGGACTCAGACTTGATACTCGAGTGTACACCCTGAGCAGCTGCAGAACAGCTTCACAGACAAGGGGCATTTACCTTCGGGACAAATTGAGGTCACCGATTGCTCATTTGCTGACATGCCTACCGGATTGATTGACAGGTCAAAGAAAAAAAAAAACGAGCGCTGGCAACCTCAGCCGCAGCAGTGTTCTGTGTTTATATGTTGTTAATAAAAAGTTCTAAAAATAAAAATAAAAAAACAAGGAGCACTGGCTCTGCAGTCCACACATCAGACCAGCCCACCATGAAATCTCCAGACCCTCCCGCAGCCATGCTGAACCTGAGTTTAATTTGCTCGTGACAAATTCATTAATTTCTCACTATTTCAGTCATGGTATCAACGGAGAAGGAAGAGATCTCCTCTTGGCAAAAAAAAAAAAAACACAAGAAAAGGCCAAATCAGGGATGAAGAAGGGGAATTTAATACATTGGTGTCGCATACAAAACAGTCCGTCTCTGGGCAGTTTATTGTGCAACACCGCGTATGCGGTCGTAAAAATTGAGCTTTGCACGGACATGCCCTGGGGGATACGATCGTACCTCCGCGTACGTACGTGCGTACCTCCGCGTATGGACGTACGCAGGAGTATACTGGGAGCTTTAGGTTACGTCAGAAAAATATCTCTGACGGGACAATTTAGCGAAACTCAACGTAGTTCAAAAATCTTTGGAATCCGACATCCTCACCAACGAAAAAAAATCGTCCACACCCCTGACAGTTTCACTTCTTCCTCGCCGCTGTGATCAGATCAGGTAGGCGCACATGACTTCATCACGTTGTGCTGCTGCTTCAGGCATCTTTGTCACTGGGTTGTCATACAAAAACAGCCTCTTTTATATCTGTGAGTTATTTTGATGGAATGGCCGATGTCCGATATTGAACTTTAACACTAATATCGGTCAATACCGAGACCATGCCGATAATATTGTGCATCCCCTAGTTTATTTATATAACGCCAAGTCACAACAGAAGTCATCTCAGGGCACTGAACAGAAACATTCATGTGTAAAATAAGTTAATAGAAACATTCATATACCTGTATATGAATTTCTGCCCAACATGTAATATGTACAAAAATAATTTTACAAAGATGAGAATGGTTTTTTTTTTAATACAGTACCTCCTGGAGATTTTTTTTTGTTTGTTTTACATGATTTATCCAATTCATTCAAGGCCTATCAGTTCTTCAAGGAATGCATGTCACCCGTTGCCTTTCATGTCAGGGCTTTAAACTACGCTCAGAGCTTTTGTTGCCCACATCATGTGTTGTGAATGACTCTCAGCTACTACCACATCAAATTTCAGTCTAATATCTGTATCATTGATTGTGTTACAGACATTTTTGTGTTCAAGCTCAGTTAGCTGTGGTAGCCATGTCGAATTGGGTTGGCTTCAAAAGGTTATCAGTTTTAAATTTGCAACCAGTTACTGCCTGGGAATTTCACTAATTTCTGTTCATGATATTTTGCTAACAGACACAACATGAACACACACATACAGCCACTGGCAGATGTAATCACTATCATTTTGCCTTAGGACTTTATTCTCTGATGAACTTTCTGTCATTAATCTTGAATTGTTTTTTGTTTTTGTCTTCATTGACAGATAAGGTGGCGTTGGCACAGAGCGGCCATCCCAATCAGTGGTCAGTCAATATGCTGCCTCCTGAACCTTCTGGTGGGTGTTAGGGTGACGGAGGGGTTTAACATAGAGGAGGAGGATCTCATGTTTTATCGCATGGGATCACACATGAAGATTTTTCATAAGGGAGGAACTACAACTGATTTATAACAGAGAAAGGTGTCGCTGCATATTCAGACTTTCAAAATAAAAAGACACGTAAATGAGGACTCTTTAGGTCTTTAAAATCAAACCTCAAGTGTTTTTAGCCACAACGATTTTCTGAATGTAAACCCATTGGTCAGAATTACACCAAAGCAGTGCTTTAAAGTTAAGTTGCTAAGTGTAAATCAGTTAATCACTGTGCAGTATTGTCACAGAGCCAGTGGGGCAGATGTAGACTCCTTCCTGTGAATCCACTTTACAATGAGCCAAATGCTGTGGAATCACTAATGCTACTACTTTGTCATTCTGTTCAGTCCACACTGAATTACAGAGGAGCTTACAGCATTTGGACTAATTGTTTCAGTAACCAGGGGGAAAATTACAGACTGAGACAATCAAACAAAATGTTCATGAATTTTGTACTTTCACAGACTTTTATATTCTAGAAACACAACTTATAATTGTGGATTTAATAAGCTTGGAGTTAAACAAAGATCCTTAATCATACATTACATGAAATATTGTAAATGTCAAAAGTACAAAGTAGTTCCTGGTTTATATAAAGGGGCTTTTAACACTGATTGTGGTATAAATTCTCCTCACAGTGAGCTTTAAAAAAAGTATTTCTTGTATTTTCAGCTGATTGATAAAATATGAAAAAAATTCTAATGAAAAAAAAGTTGTGTTGCAACTTCTCTTCTATTGATCTTTATAAGCACAATATAATTTTTGCAACACATAATTTAGCTTTTCAAAACTGTTTTATTTTTATTATTATCAGGGGTCCTCGTTGTTTTGGTTAAAGTTTTTTTAAAAATCAAAACACAACAGTCAAATGTCTTTAAAGATGTGCAATAGATTAAAAATATTCTGGCCTGATTGGATTCTTTTATGTTCTCATGTTTCTACATGTTTGAAAGTGCTCTCAATGGTTAGGACTTCACTGTCTGCAGAGAAGGCTGACCTCAGTCAGAGTCCCTCCATGATGAGTTTGTTAAATTACTGTCAGGAAAATAACAAATTACAATGTTGTAGAGTGGGTGGGACTAAAATACAGGACTCTGAGCCTTCTGGAAGGCCCTGCATCATGCTTTGTAATATTATTTTTGTTTGTTTCTTTGTTTGTGTCTTTGGATCACTTGCAGATTTGTGATGCATTCAGTTACAACCTGTAAATTAAAAAAATCCCCATTGAAATTGCATTTACTAAAAATAAAATAATAAAAATGATTATCGCATATCCCATTTATGTTTACATGGATAATTTTAAATGTTACAGTTGTATATTGGTTTCATTACATGATGAAGTTTTACAGAAAAAGTAAGTCCTGTAGGTTTCTGTTAAATTTCAGTGTGAATCTTTGAAATTACATGTTGTACTTGAACGTAAGAGACTGGATAAGCCACATTGCATGCTGGGTAGTCTAAGGACAAAAATGGCTGATCTTTTTCAGGTGATGTGCTCAGACGGGTTGTCCCTTTTGGCTGTTTTCGTTGGTGTTTGGTTGACATCTAAGGCACTGTTTACACGAAAACGATTTGTTTCATTGCGTTTGTACTGTTCATTTACACAAAAATAGCAAATGTTTTCTCTGACAACGGCATCATTTGCGAACAGGTTCCAGAGTGCAATAGTTCAAAAATGTCCCAGTGTCTGTTGCCGTGTAAACAGAAAAAAATGGTCTTTTCTGTGAGGGAATTCCTGACTCATGCGCAGTATGACGCAAAACATTATAACGGCTTCCTACAATCCATGGTAGAAGAAACTATCGACAATAGTGGATACCAGAGTATTGTTTGTGCTTCTGACTTATACGGCTCTCCAACACGGTGCTCAATTTCTACCTCTTTACTTAAATCATCAAAGACTGATCTCATACAGCTCCAATCTGTTACTTAACGCACATATGCGAAGAAGAGGCAAGGCTAGGAGGCGCCCTAAGCAACAGTTGAACCACGTTGTCTATCCATAGAGACTTTATTCTCTGCCGTCTAAAACATTGTCGCGGCTTTCATGTAGAACTTTTTTTTTTTTAACTTAAAGTTTCACAGAACATGGCTCCAACTAGTGGTGTGGTGTGGGAATTGCACCTTTTCCACGTCTACCGTTGCTGTGTAAACAGATATTGTAATTAGAAAGTTTTCATGTAAATGTGTTAATAGAAATAGAAAAAAAGTTCTGTTTTCATTGGATCATTGTCGTGTAAACAGGGCCTAAGTTTTAGGTTGTTGTTAGTAATTGTTAAAAGTGACACCACAAGTTGGATGTTGTACCTGATGTTTAAAAAGAGGAAAAGCCTTTCCTGTTCAGAGAGTTTCTGCATTGTGTAACTAAAAGCAAAAAGGCCTGATCAGACTGACTCTGTAATGTCTTTAACATTAGCTTATATCAGATTGTATTACATCGTAACTGAAGGCTCAGCTCTCATTGCCATGGTTTGCCACTGATTTTATTGTATTATGTGAACATGTTTGCAAGTGTGGATACTGCTGCAGCAGAGATCACAGATCTTTCCCCAAGTAAATGCAATACAGATTACATTTAGAAAGACTTGGAATAAACTTTTACAAGCTAATATCTCTGAATCTCTCTCCAGTACATACAAAGTTCACAGGTTGACACACATACTAACAGACCCATACACATATTTAGTGCACAAGGCTTTTGTTTCTTTACTCCTGCAAGTCACTTGTGTGTTTTATAGGGCACTAAATTGTGCAGCTATCAGCTGTAATTATGAGTGAGCGAGCTGTTATTTACACATGGAGGAGCACAAACAGCAGAGCCCAGAGAGAGAGGCAAAAGAGGCGCCTCGGTTTGTCCACATTTTAGACCAGCACTGCCCTGCAAGGGATTTTTCATATAACTGTAGAGAGGTGCACATTTCTGAGAAAAATCACACAGTTCAAAGAACAAAGGTGTGTAAGAACAGCAAAAGATATGTCCAAAAGAAAGTTTTAAAAATAGACTGGAAAAAACTTTGAACAGGAATAGTTTTTGAAGTCAATCCAGCATAACAGAATTATTTTTGTTGTTGTTATCGATTACAAAATTCAGCTAGCATCCCTTAAAGGAATGCATTTCAGCTGCTGGTTTGCATGTCAAAGTTTTAAACAAAATCTGCATGATTTGTTAGTGCTTTTGTATTGAAAATGACTCAGCTACTACCACACCAAATTTTAGCTCAATATCTGTAAAACTGACTGAGTTGTAGAATTGTTTTGTGTTTTCTAGGTTTAGTCAGCTGTAGCAGCCATCTTATATCAGTCTAACAAACTTAAGTCAGGTCCTCAGTCTGAGGAGATGAAATAAGCTCAGCCCCTGTTTAATGATGGACAATTTCTCTTCACAAAGATGGCTTCCTTCACTCCTCTCTCAGGGTGCATTTACACCAGCCCTGTTTAGTCCGCTTTAAACAAACTCTAGTCCGTCTGCCTAGAAAGTCCAGTTTGTTCGGGGAGGAGTGAACGAGCAATAAAACTCAGATATGGACCAAAGAAGTGAACTCTGGTCTGCCTAAAAAACTAGGTCTTGGTTTGGTTGACGTGAACTCTGGTGCGGTTTAAATGCAGTGTGAATGCAAGCAGGCCGTAGATTGCTCCAAAAGCAGGAAGTGGACTACAGCGCAGGGCAAACAAACGCACATTTCTCTTACCTCATACGGAGCCGTCAGCTGCCTTGTGTGAAAAACAATATTCTCCATGGTCTTCTGCCTCATCTTCTGTTCATGCTGAGTCCATTGTTGAAAAATGACAAAACAGAAATCCTAAAACCGCTAAAATTTGATGCCACTCCATTTTTGTTTTTATTTCCAGAAGAAGAAGAAGAAGAAGTGTCTTCTTCAGAAGTTTTTGTATCGTTTCTTTCAGTAATTCTTGGTGCATCACCACCACAGGCGAGGAGTGGGGGAACAGGTTGGCTCGACTGACTCAATGCAGTATGAATGCAAACCGCACCAGCTGAAAATGTAAATAAATGTTCTGAATATTGGTCCCAAATCGAACCGAGTCTACTGGACTATCAGGTGTGAAAACAACCTCAAACCATCGTTCCTCTCTATCAAGGATGTGAACACCTTCATCCCTGAAAGAGTGACCACTGGTCTGCAGATAGTGTAGACTGCAGAGTCCTGGCCTGATGAAGTTGCTCTTCTATGCTGGGCTATCCTTATGGCCAGTGCAATGATCCAGAGGCCCACATGGCCTCTGTGTTCAACTGTCCTCTTACAGTGCTGTTATTGCTAGTATCACTCAGCCTCCTGTGAATAGCATGTGGCCATCAGTGCATCAGTCATAAGGCTGCTGGTCCTCCTTTATCATGTGAACAGCTAGTTTTAATGTCAACAACAAACTGGTTGATTCACCAGGAGAAGCTGCTATTTATAACTCAACACTTGCTCTTCTCAAGGGCGGACGTCTCCCCCTCTCCCTCGCCGCTTTGCTTTTGCTCTGTCTGTCTGTGAAACTTCTTTAGAGCCTCTCTACAAATCTTCCGAATCATAACTATGGACTTGGTCAGTTGGTCCCTCAACACAATTGAAAACATTTCTTCAAAGAGAAGACAGGCTTTAGGCGAGCCGATTTGCCCTGTTGGCACACACGCAGCTGGATATCTCATCGACTTTGAAGACTTGATGACGTGTCTATCTCTGCTGTCATCTGTGGATTTTAAGGACGTATTTATAATTGGATTTATGATAACTGGTTCCTGCTTTTTGGATTTGGTTGGTTCCTGGTCTATCAACAAACAAGGAAGTCGTCGGCAGCAAATCTGGACCTTGTCAGGCTGCCTGCCTTACATGATGGCTTGGTTTGTGCCTCGAGCACCCAGACTCTTGATAGAATGGATCAGATCTCGAGAATTATTCTCAGGCACATTCCATTGGTGTGGTCATATAATTTGGACGTTTCGGAAGCGAGTGGACCGACACAGACTCAAGGTAGATGTCATTAAAGTTCTGCCTGTCCCCAAAACAATCATGTTTGTCTGAATTTGGCTCCCTGACTGGCCTTGACAGACCATCTTATCTCAACTCACCTGGAAGTTTTGTAAACCTGATGCTCTACCTGCTCCCTCCTACTGAAGAATTTCCATGGACTTTTCAGAGGAGCCCAGCTGAATAAACATTCTGTCATCATTTCAGGACTCTGGATTCGTCTCTGGTCATCCTTGGCACCCCCCGAGTGTGCACGGATCTCTCCAGAGGAAACTATTTGAACTGGGTGATTTTATCTGAACTCTGCAGTGCCTCTGTGTGTTGCCTCTGACTGCTCACCGCCCTTGCGTTCCACCCCCCGCTGCCCTGTGCAATGTCGGCATCTTTATGTGCTCATGTGCAGGATTTTTTTTTCATTATCACACTGTTGACCTTCAAACAGAAGTTAAAAGCGTGTTAGGAATTTTTTTTTGTCTCCAAACCCTATGTGTCAGTTTTCACCACTTTTCTTGTCTGTCCAAACAGATTTCACTTGTAAATGAGTCTTCGAAGCTCAATGTGACTTATCTGTTTAAATAAAGGTTGAATGAATGAATGAATAAGACTGAGTTTAGTGTAGCTCCTCAGAATGATAAAGTCTTTTGGATTAAAGAGGAAACGTTTCAACAATTTTTATTTTTATGTTTTGTTTTTTACTTTTTGCTTCCGTTCAGAGAACCTGACTTAACTTTGTTAGATTTTTCTACCTGGATTATTGAGCATGCATCAGGACATCTTATATCAGGTTTATTCAAAACATTATTCAGTAGTAGATCTATATCCAGGTATTGCTTTTGGAAAGTTTCATTAAAATCCATCCAGTGGTTTAAGAGATATTTTGCTAACAGACAGACAGAGTTGACCCAAAAGTTAATGCCAAATCTAACACAAAAATCTCACACCATCTGAACACTGGAAGTGTGCATTGAGGATGACTTGGCTACTAAATTTAAGCTCAATTTATGTAAAATTGACTGAGTTGTAACATTTTATTGGGAAAACAAGCAATAAATAAAATATCTTGAGTAAATAATAAATCCAGAGGGAGCATGGTGAGTATCTTTAATGTTCACTAAACTAAAACCTGAATAAATGAGCATTTAATGTTTTTGTAACAAAAATATTTCTTATAAAAACCAATAAATAAAAACTGACACAATTTTGAGTCTTAAACAAATAATTGCTGCACCTTGAAAAAATATATTTTTGTTTTTATTATGTTTCATAAATGTGATTGACATGTTCCCAAAGGGGATAAAAAATTGAATGTTACACTAAATTACAGAATTTTATCCAACGCATGTGGCAGAGATTAATCTCCTTGAGCTGAGTGTTCAAACACGTGAATAGAAAGTAATTCACAAAAATCCTTCAAAAGCATAAAAATAGAAAACTGCTGAAGAAGATGCATTCAAATAAGAGTTGTTTGGTGAGGTTGTAACGTTCACACACGA
Source organism: Nematolebias whitei (assembly GCF_014905685.2). Classification (NCBI taxonomy): domain Eukaryota; kingdom Metazoa; phylum Chordata; class Actinopteri; order Cyprinodontiformes; family Rivulidae; genus Nematolebias; species Nematolebias whitei. Next base: position 30,797,110 of record NC_056509.1, read on the forward strand.
CTTTAACAAAGTTTTGTTTTTAATTTCTCAAAAAACCCTGGCAAACGCCCTGATGCTCACTGTAAATGATAATAAAACACTCTCGGGGTGGCATTGGTTTCCCTGCTGAGCAGCTTCTGTTGAATTATTTGTCTCCTGCAGCTCTTCGTCTTAAACTTTCTAGAAAGGTCTTTGCTTTTTCTAAGTGAAGTTTTTAAAGCACCTCATTTGCAGACATGCCAACGTTGAGAACAGTGATGCCTCGGTAGCAAACACTGCAACATTTCCCTGCCGCTCGAGAAAATTCAAAATTTTGACACTTGAACTTTTTTATTTTTATGTGAAGCAGAGGTGAGAGTTTGACTTGCAGAAGTTGTTTTTCCTGTTTTCTCCTCTACACACAGTTGGTCAACCCAAACTAAAGTTTTCACTTATTTGGACTTATTGTGCTGCTCAGGACTGTCTGAACGCAGCAGCATGACTGACAGCTTCAGATCGTCTTCAGATGCATCTGTCAGATGCCTGTCATTTTATTGGTTGTATGGTTAAATCCCAGTCTAGTCGATCTGATCAGGGATTTAATCAGAGAGAATGATTTTATAAAAGTGGGTTATGCAGGTCACTGAAGTTACTTCTGATGCAGCTTTAGGAGGAAAGTCTTGAGGGAAAAAAGCAAATGATGCTGCATAACATGACAGTAAAGTTTTACTCGTGGTAAGTCATGAATCCTGTGTGTCTAAAGAAACTCCATCAGCTATTCCCACGAAGCAAAAGTTCATAAAAGTTGGAAAGTTCAGACTGCAAATTTTTACGAAAATTAAAGACCCGACATTCCTTGAAAGACTGCACATTACCCATCGCTTTTCATGCCAAACTTTCCAACTAAGATAACCTAATTTTAAAAGAAGATAGTGTTTTAGCCGTAGCTTCATATATGTACTGCTGAATGCTACTATTTATCTGAATTTGGCTTCCCCACTCGGCCTTGAGTTGGCCAGCTATACTTCCCCTGGTTGTATATGTGAACGAGAGGCTCTGCTCCACTACCCCCCACCACCACCCCCACCCCCCACTCCCCTATCGCTCCCCTCCTGAGGACAGCTGTGGATCTGTGTCAGAGTTGAGCCGGCAGATATGCCATCTTTTCAGGACTATGGAACTTTATGGCAATGTCCACGGACAACACACTGCACATCATCAGTCTCCTCACGCATAAATGTATTATGATGTCATCAGTATGTTGCTGTTTCATGTGCTGAGGTCATTTTTTGGGTAACTTTCACACTGTGTCCCGCCTAGAACACAGTGCGAGATATGATTTTTAATATTTTTTTTTTTTACACCTCACTCCCACTTGTGTTTATATTTCCTTTATCTGAAAAAAGGCTGTGCCTCTCGAGGCCGGCAGCCTCAGTCACCTCCGTCTCCCCACGTCTGTTTCTTTGTTTCTCTTGGACGGGCTATACTGAAATATAATTTTGTTGCGCTTCGGTGCAATGACAATAAACACTTCCAGACTGATCAAGAAAGCTCATCAGAGACTCTACTTCCTCAGATGGCTGAGACGAGCTGGACTGGGAAGCTCAGTCCTCACCTTCTTCTACAGGTGTGCAGTGGAGAACATCCTGTGCTCCAGAATCAACGTGTGGCATGGAGGCTGCACAGTTGCAGAAAGAAAAGCTTTGCAGAGAGTGGTGAAGGCTGCACAGAAATCTCCCCACCATCACAGACATTTACACCTCCAGATGCAGGAAGAGCGACACCTGCATCATGAAGGACCCCACTCACCCAGCACACACACTTTTTGCCCCCACTCCCCTCAGGAAGGAGGTTAAGGAACATTAAGTGTAGAATCACTAGACTGAGGAACAGCTTCTACCCTGAGGCTGTTAGACTGATGAATCTCTAACCAGAAAAATCACATCATGTTGCTGCTGATCTGTTTCATGATGTGTTCATGCGTGCTCATCTGCTAACACAGCCTCATGTTCCTGCTGCTGTTCGGCGTAATGTGTTTATGCTACTAGTGCTTAGTGTATATTTAGTTGATGTTTTTCTTAGTTCATATCTTAGATCTTATTGCTGTTTTTCGTTTACATTTTATTGTTGGATTTAACTGGGACCCTGTGTACATAATTTTATTCCACCACATGTACCACATGGGGTACGAATGACAAATAAAGAACCTTGAATCCTTTGAATCCTTGAATAAAGCTAATTCTGATTCTAATTTATTGTTCTATTTAGAGATTTATTAAAATCCATCCACTGGTTCGTGAGGGATTTTGAACAGAAAAACAGGGTTGACGCCAACAGCTAATGCCAAAGTATTAAACAAAGATATTGTATAGTCTGTTTAAAACTCAGTTTGTGTTGGGAATAACTCTTAGTTACGTCCAAATCTTAACTCAGTATCAGTAACACTGACTGAGTTGTAACTGTTTTATCTTTACTAATGTTGGTTAGCTTTGACAGCCATCTTGTATCATACTGACTCCAAAAGTTAATCACAGGTAGAGGTATAACCAATGCTTTTTCCCTGAAAGTTTCATTGAAATCCGTTCAGTGTTAATGAGATATTTTGCTAACAGTCCAGCACACACTGATGCAGGCAGTTACATCACTGCTTACCTCTCTGCAAGGGGTAACAACAAAACTTTATTCTGTGAACATTTAGCGGACTTTTTCTGGTTTATCTGTTTACAGGAGCTTTTACGAGCACTGCAGCGGGGATGTGTTTGCAGGATGCTACAGGGATATCCTCAGGCTTATTCATTTTATGCAAATCAAAACTCTGAATAACGTTGCAACAAACAGAATGTTTTTGACATTTGCATTTGCATGCATTAACCAAACCTTTAAAACTCTCTTCCAAATCACAAAACAACCTCAAGTGCCCCCAAGACCTCTTTTTCAAACATTTTTATTTGCTAACTGTCAGTGTTTCTATGAACAGGAAAACCTACAGAATATTTTTAAAATACACACACAGAATTAAATATGTTCAGCTGGATGTCTAGAATATGTTTTTATTGTTGGGGCGGTGGGATCAAGCTCATTTCTTTGATATAATAATTAACAAAATTATACAACAGTTCAAAATATCTGAGTGAGAAGGTCGCAGGTTTGCCTCCAGGCCTTTCTGCGTGGAGTTTTCATGTTCTCTCCATGCACGCGTGGGTTTTCTCCAGTTCCTTTGTTTTCCTCCTACAGACCAAAACCATGCATGTTAGATTAACTGGTAACTAAATTGTCTCTAAGTGAGTGAGAGTGTGAATATTCTGATGCATGCTCAATAATCCAGGTAGAAAAATGTATATAAATATACATATATATACATATATATATATATATATATATATACACGATATTATCGGCATGGTATCGTATCGGCCAATATTAACGTTAAATTTCAATATCGGACATCGGCCATTCCATCAAAATAACTCGTCGATATTAAAGGCGCTGTTTTTACCTGCAGCGGCAGCACAATGTGATGACGTTGCAGCTGCAGCTGCAGCGCAACGCGATGACGTCACGTGCGCCTACCCGAGCTCACAGTGGAGAGGAAAATTCAAAATGTTGGCGTGTGGAAGTTTTATTTTTCGTTGATGAGGATGTCAGATTACGAAGATTTATGGACTACGTTGAGCCTCGCTACGTCGTCCGCAGTTGGAGATATTTTTCCAACATAACTTTACCCGAGTTACAAGACGTCATTTCCGACATCATTGAGAAGCTAATAGCCGATAGCACGACTTGTTTGGTGAGTTTTACCACAGACATTTGGACATCGTGTTAGCCCCGTTAGCATGATTAGTCTTACGGAACAATGGATAGACAAAAACTTTGAACTTTAAATGGCTGTCCTTCATGCACAAGAGTGCAGAGGATCCCTCACTGCAGTAAGGGCTGCACAGAGGTGCAGGAGGTGCTAAATAATTTAAAATAATTTGTTTTAAATAAAAACTCCATGCCGATTGTGCAGCTCATCTATCAATCATCCAACTCTGTGTCATGTACAATCTTATTTTGAAAAACTACGATAGAGCGAATCCGGGAAAAACAAACCTGGAAGTAGCGAGGGACTACTGTGTGTTATACTCTCTGCGACTCCCTCAGTGGAGCATGAAGCATTTCAGATGTCGTTTCAGTCCTCCTAGTGTCTCCTCCGTGCTCCCGTTCGTCTCTTTGTGCTCCCTGTGTTCCTGTTCTGAAATTTTGCAACCTCTAAATTAAGTTTGGCTGCTTCGTCAGCACTTTTTGTCTCAGTAAATAAATGTATTTTTCAAGATCTCCGTGTCCTGCCGGCATTTCTAGCTTCTATCCACCAATAACTGTGACAGGCCCCATGAAGGACTTGAGATCTTTCTAGGGTGTACGCCGCCTTTCACACCATTACTGCTGGGGGTGGGCACCAGTACTACCTGGAAAGGAGAAGCGAGTAAAAGAAAATGAACAGATGAATAGCTCCAAGTGCAACATTCATATTGGTAAAATAAATTCTTACTACGGTACTATAGCAGACCCAACAAATGCGTCATGTTGTGTAAAAATAATTGTTTTAACCAAACATTATCATCTTCTGATTGAAAAAAAGACATCTTTATGTAAACGTGATAATGTCCCGCTGCTGTCCTCTAAAAATGAGATATGATGGAGCAAAGGGGAGGAGGATGCAGCTGGACGGAAAGACAAGATGAACAGGCACTAAAGCAGCCGTTAATCATCAGATATATATGCTGCAAAGCAATCCAATCGCTCCAGTAATTGGGATCCAATTTCTTGGAAAGATTAAATGCTTCAGAGAATCTTGCTTTTTGCCTTTCTCGGAGACACCGACACGCTGCACAGACGTCCACTTGAAGGGAGAAAATGTCTTTTTCATGAATTGCATCGACTCTCTTTGTATTTGATTTACCCTCTCCTGAGAGGCCCATCATGGAGAACAAAGCACTGAGTGTACAATATGTATACTATTAATAAATGGAGAGTCTGTGGAGCAAGGAGAAAGCTATCCTGATGAAATGTACTGTAGATATTGATAAACTAAAGGCTGAGGCAAGAGAAAAACAAGCCTCGGTTGCAGTTCACATGTTTCTTTTTGAGCATGCTTACACTATATGCCCATTTTTTTGTACTTTTTTAAAAACTTGTAGCAGGTAGATGATTTAAATGAGCTCATAAAAGCCGAATGCATATATTTTCAAATGGGATTCTGTAGAAAGGTTATTAATAATGAATATCGTACCTGCTGTAGATGTGCAGTTCTTTGGACAGCCTCAGTTTGGAGAGCTTGATTCATGTAAGGCTAATCTGAGTGAGACCAGGTCCAACGTGATTTGCTGTTTACATCGCCTTCAAATTCAATACGGGTATTAAAGTGGAAATGTTGGAGTATTCCTGCTGAAAGTGGCCCAGAATTTATACAAAGTGGTGCAGATAGGTGCTGCTATCGCTACTTGCACTTGTAAATTTTTGTTAAAATTAAATAAACAACCGTACAAATGTAAAAGGTTATCTTTGATACTACTTTGTTGCTTGCTCATTAATCCAATCAGAAATGCTCTAATGCTGTGCTACACTTACCTCGGAAATTACGTAAGACCTGATTTAACCGCAAGTTAGAAAACCAGTAGGATTTGCCAGTCATTGTCCTTAGTGATCAGACTAACTAGTAATAGCTTTACAAGCTGAGAGTTCAAACACTGTAGCAATGTGTTCACTCGTAGTGGTTGAACTGTAGGAAGAGATTACTGAGATCCAAACCAGCAGAAGTGGAAACAAAAACCCTATTACTGCCAAAAAAAAGTGACTTTGGCCTTGGTTGTCCTCAGGCTGTTTCTGTGAGCAGCAAGTTGGCCCTCTGGCCTAAAACATTTGATTGTTGTACATGATGATTGATTGTTTAGGCTGTGTTAAAAGTCTACTTCTGAGACTCCAACAGGAGGTTGGCTTGAAACACAGCTATGAAGTGGGACAGATCTGATTGGCAGGCCATAGACTGACAAAGTCCTCTGGATAGGGGACCAAACGTTTCTCACTTAAAGAATCTGGTCCAGATGACACAATTTAATATTTTTTCTTCCTACCACTGCAACTGTCACTATTTATTATGTATATATTCAAGTTTGAGGTTGGAACTGGTCAGGAATCTCCAATTTTTCAGTCAAACGTCTGATTTTTGCGAACAATTATATTTGATTTTTCCAACATCGAATTCGGTTTCTGGCTTGAAACTTAATGCACCATTTTCCTCCAAACAGGTTGTTCAGAGACATTTACAAAAGGTAAGATATTAATTGTTAAAAACCTTTTCACATAGCCTCTTTTCAAAACATCTGAACTATCTCTTTAACAACATGGCCACAGTATTTGCATCGCAAAATAAATAAATAAATAATAAGAGCAACAGAAAGCAAATTCCTCTTAAACCTCAGACGTGCAAAGTGTGCACGAGAGAGAAATGCTGATAAGGAGAATGTTGATGAGGTTATAGCAGGACGTATGGCGGACGGAGTGATGAAGATAACGTGGAGATGTGTAGAGATTGAAAGAGGAGAAGAGGAGGGAAAGACGGGAGGAGAAGGAGCGAGAACGAGGTTACAGAGGAGGCAGCCACATCCAGCATGATGGAAATTAAAATGAGGATTAAAAAGGCAGAGAGAGCAAAAAAGATTGGCTGAGAGGAGGAGTGGTGTCACAAGAATGCCCTCACCTCCCATCTGTACGTGTCAAGTAATATTTCCCTCTCCATCTTCCCCTCCCTGTGCAGTGTTAGAAAAGCTGCAGCCTGTTTGTTGGTCATGCCCTCAACATTTGATGCTTGTCCTGCTGAAGCTTACATTAACTCAGGACTCCATGCACGTGTCCGTCTGTTACAGAGCTCTGATGGAGTTTTAGTCAAAGGGAGCACATCTTCCCTCATGAACATAGATCTAGGAACAGCTTTCCTTTAAATTAAAGTCTTTTTTTTTTTCTCACCCAAGCAGAAACAAACCACTGACTTCTTGTTAATGTGAACAGCTTTGCCTTTGGAAAGCAGGAGACGGACCAATGGGCATTTCTTTTCTTTTTCTGTTCCACCTTTAATGGTACAGTTTTTACGCTTGGTCCAACTTTTTTTGTTTCTTTGATGGCAACTTGTCTGTGGGTGAATCTGTGCTTACTTTTGTCTTGGAAGCTTTTTAGTAATCCAACACATTTTGTTGAGAGCAGTGGCACTCATGATGACAGAAGTGTATTTCCCAACAGTTAAACCTAATTTCTAAACTCCTACTTAAGAGGAATATGATGTGAATTGAGGCTTGCTTAAAGTATTTTTTGGAGTGGGGTTCTGTAGAGAAATTGTTAGCAACAAGTATGTTACCTGCTGTAGACATTTCTCTGATAGGCCTTAGTTTGGAAAAAAAAAAGAATCAAATTATCACCAAATTCACAAACCAATCTCCCATTATCATTGTATACAAGCCAGAGAGAGGTGATTCTGTTCTGTTCTATTCTATTCTGTTCTGTTCTATTCTATTCTGTTCTGTTCTATTCTATTCTATTCTATTCTATTCTATTCTATTCTATTCTGTTCTGTTCTGTTCTGTTCTGTTCTGATCTGTTCTGTCCTGTCCTGTTCTGTCCTGTCCTGTCCTGTTCTGTCCTGTTCTGTCCTGTTCTGTCCTGTCCTGTTCTAAAGTCTGAGAAGGGCCAAGAACAAAGTAAATGTCTGCCTTCTTAAAAGAACTTTAATCTCAAGCATTTTGTAATGATACAAGGAAGCCCTGTTTAAGAGCCTTTATAAAAAAAAACTGTTTATATCTGTGGTTTGTCTTCAGTAATGGTTTGTGTTGCAAAATGGAAGCCAGAGTAGCTGTCTGATGCAAAAGTAAGGCAGTATAAGTACCATTAAAACTAAACCACTATAATGTTTTTATTTTTATGCTTTACTTTGGCATTAGAGCTCAACCAGGTTGAGCTGATCATATTATTTTTTTCCATATATGTTTTAAATTGAACATCACTGGCAATAAATCATAGACGGACAGTCTTCAGTGTAAACAACCACTGACTACATATATATCTATTTCTATATCTATCTATCTATCTATCTATCTATCTATCTATCTATCTATCTATCTATCTATCTATCTATCTATCTATCTATCTATCTATCTATCTATCTATCTATCTATCTATCTATCT
>NC_056509.1:30805681-30847661 GCF_014905685.2 Nematolebias whitei
ATACAGCTCCTCAGACTGAGGAAGTCTCTCGGATGAGAGACGAAACGTTTCTACATTTTTTTGTTGATTTGCTTTGTTTTGTTTTTTTGAATGTCCAGAGGACCAGATTTAACCTTTTTAGATTTTTCTACCCGGATTATTGAGCATGCATCAAGATACTTTTCTATGTATGTTCCTGTAAAGTGCCCTGAGACTACTTTGTTGTGATAGGCGCTATATAAATAAACTGAATTGAAAATTGAACTGAAAAAGTTGGTATAAATTGGATATAGTTACAAAAGTTATAAGGAGTCCAAATCTGAGTTAGGTTTTTATGATGTTCCAATTAGCACAGGTATGTAAACTGTTAACCTTTCCGTTTAATATCAGTGTGGCAATTTTAAACTGACGTCAGACCCCTTCATGGTCATCTGAGGTCCACAATACTCTGACTCATTTTGGGAGTTAGCAGTGGTGGAGAAAGTACTCAAACACTGTACTTAAGTAATAAACAGACACAAATGTACTCTAGTAAAAGTAGAAGTACTACATTAATGTTTTTACTTAAGTAAAAGTTAAAAGTACTTACTTTTTAAAAATACTTAACGTATTAAAAGTAAAAGAACTTGCTGAATGTATTACCTAATGCAATGGTCTAGAATATCATTAAGTGTACCTACCGTATGTATATTTTCTGAGGTGACCTCAATAGTTTTATCATTATTATTCAGTTAAAGATAAGGTTCTTTAAGGTTAGCAGACTAGGTATGCATTGTCAGAGGAGTGTTCCCTCAGGGATACAAAGCTCAGCATAATTATTGTAGTGTCTGTGTGGGTGAATGGGCAGCTCATACATCAGGATGCATCTCTGTGCTCTGTGCATATGGGGAAACTCCAGGAAGGCCCAGATTAGCATTTTGCTGCTATGATTAGCATTTTCCTCTCACATCAGCCAGTTAATAGTCTCATTCAGCTAGTGGTTGGTTTTTAGTGACTATTCTACTGACTTTCATTTACAAAATGAGTCTGTGCAGTCAGACAGCGAGCACACTGACCACCTTTCCAGCACCGTGTTCTGTCTGTGAAATATGCAATACAGTAGTCCCTCGCTACTTTGCGGATCGACTTTAGCAGACTCGCTTTATCGTGGTTTTCGTATGTACAGTACTGTATGTAATATTTTCAAAAAAGAATATATATATATATATATATATTTTATATATTATATTGTAATGAAATAATACCTGTCTGATATTATCCATAATTTAAACGGATTCTTTCATTTTTCTGGACTGAGTACTATAGTGCCTTGAATGAGTAAATGTGGACGGAAACGTGTTTATCTTTGACCCACCAAAACAGTGAGTCGTTTAATTAAAAACGATTTAAACACATCACACATTTACAATAATTGGCAGATTGATTACAATAACACAGCTTAATTAATGAGCTTTACAATGAGAAATCATACGGCCATGATTTCTTACTTGCAACTGAAATACAACAGACATTTCTGAAAATATCTGGATTAATTACTGGCAGATAGAAGAGTTTTAAAGATGGGAAAATGAAGTTTAAATGGAGAGAGATGGGTGAGGGAATGTGTCTGTTATAACCAGAAACAACACGCTCCTTTGGACCCAGCTTAACCCACGGTACACTTCGCAGTTGAAGATCGACTCTTTACCTTTGCAGACGATAGTTCGGCCTCGGTGTAGAGTTGCCTTTCAACGCTTTTCAGCGTCTCCGTAAGGATGGCAGAGACCTCAGGAGTCGTGAGATCACCACTGAACAGACTTCCTCATTGTTCAGAGCTTTCGTCGGGTAGAGCCACAGCGAGACGTCGTGGCATCGACGGACTCTCGTCACTCCATTAGAAACTGCTCGAACTTCTGTTCTTCTGAACTTCTCGTTCGAGGTTCTCCCTGGAACTCTGGTTCTCTCTGGAACGTTGTTCAGCTTGGAACTCTTGTTCTGTCTGGAACTAGGAAGTGTCGACCCTTTTAAAGAGGTCACTTCCGGTTCCTCTGAGAACTTCCTGATTGGTTGAACGAACCAACAGGGGTGTGGTTTTAGTGACGTAAGAGGGTTATTACTAGTCAAGGAGACAGTGAGATGTTTTGGAACAAACAGAGAAATGTTTTGGAGCAGACAGAAAGATGTTTTGAAGAACAGAGACATTTAGGAGCCAGTCTTCTTCTATCTGTCTGATAGAGATAAACATGACATTTAGTTCCGATAAACATGTTTTTGACCGTTCCTTCACTTTTGACCGACTCACTACTTGCTCATTTCAGACAGAAGATCAAAAAAATGCATAATTACTCTTGTAACAGACATTAACTTGATTTCTACTTTGAATGAGGATTAACAATCATTAATACTGTTTCACAGTTGATTTAAAGTGAGTAGTTCACTTCAACATTTAAAATGATTTGAACTAAACACACTTTGATTATCAAGATATTGTAAAATAGTAATGATAATAAAAGAAAGTGTTCTTTCAATTGATCAGTGCAGGACACTTAGAAAGTCTCTGGATGAGCTTAATTTGTATTTCTGGACTCAAATCAATGAAATAACAGTTCCTGTTCCAGGAAGGCTTTTTGACCTGAGGCTTAGTTCACTACAATATTTTATATATATATATATATATATATATATATATATATATATATATATATAATTATAATAAAACAAAATAATAAAAATGTGCCACCAAGTTGTACTTTTCTTTCATTAAGCCTTCACTATTTTGAGATGGTGTAGAGACAGGGCAGCTGACTTGGGACCCGAAAGTCCCAGGTTCGATCCCCAACCTACATACCGCGTGGTGTCTCTGGGCAGCACACCTCATCCCCAAAATGCCCCCTGAGTGCTTTCAATAGTTGCCCACTGCACCACCTGGTGGTGGATGGGTTAAATGCAGAGACTAATTTCGCCATTGTATGGAAACATACAGTGTTGACATTGTGATGACATTATACTATTTTGCCGGTCTAAAGAACTACATTACCCAGAAGCCATCAGTTCACTTCCCAGAAGTCAACACTTTTTTTACACTTCACTTTTAAAAAGGCAAACCAGTCATCAGAGTGAAAAGGCACATAATTCTAGAGAAGATACAGGTTTCGTTGCCCTCTACTCATAATGATGTCCTGACGCGTTCCTGTTTTGGAGTGTTTGTGGTAACTACAAGAGAACACTGACCTGAGGGTGTGCTAATACTCCATGACTACTTTATTATGGTGCCAAGGAGCAGCTAACGGTCACAAACAGCTGACAGGAACTCCTAGGAGACCAATTAGGATTGATCATCTCCTCTTGTTCATGTTGTTGTGCAAGCACTTTGTGAGAATTCTCACATGAAGTAAGAGGATACATAAGAAATAGATCATCTGTATTATTCTCCTCTGCATGTGAAGGATTCTATCAAAGCTTTCCTCATGTATTATGGTAATTTTCTTCTAACTAAAAGGTCTGAATAGTTAAAGCATTCATTTTCCTCACTGGGTTCCTTTTTATCAATTCAGCACTACAGTAAACCTGTAAGCAGCATCTTGCTGTCAAGATCCCACATCTGGTTAAAACAAATTGCACTTAAGCTCTTTGTTGCTTTTATTATTGTAAAAAGAATGAAAGGTGTGGGTCTGATCTATTCTTATGCCACTTTTTATTGTACATATTTTTTATAATGTATAATGGAATAAAGAATGCTTTTTTAACGAGAAAGCACATTTTAAAGTTTTCTTTAAATGACTTAGTTGTCTATTTGTAAATGGCTTTGGCAGAAAAATTTTGTCACAGAGGACCTCTTGTAATTAGGAAAACATAACAACTGCTTCTGAGATCAGTAACTCTGCAAGCTTCACAAATAATTGCTTTTGTTTAGCTTTAAAAACCCTCACTGTTAGCTGTTAAAGCAGATTTATATTTTTGATAATTAGGTGCTTCATCTTACAGTGATCTTTAGTGTTAAGACTTTAACCAAACAGCAAATTCAACCTTTGTTTTACAGAAAGGCAAAAACACTTCGTAATTTTATGAGAAAGTAACTTTAATGCTGAACACCATATAGTATGAAAATGCTAATCTTGAGTAAAACTGTAAAATGCTTTCAAAAGGTCTATTTATTTACTTATTTATACACTCCAAAAAAAAAAACCTATAGAAGGATTAATTGGGATAAAAAGTGAGTGGCAAGAAAAAAAAAATGTTTTAGTAACAATTTGGCAAACAATAAAGAAGACTTAAAATGACTGAATGAACAAAGGATGAGTAAAACTGGTAGAAAACTCAGTGGATGAAGAAAAATATCTCAACTGTTCGGTCATTTTCAAACTCAAACAACTGATGATCTAAGGACTCCATTTGCCAAACAACAGTTTGTGTACGAGGAAGACAGAATTATTTTTTTTTTTATTTTTTTTTTACTTTATCTATATAAAATAGACAAAATGAATAAATAAAAGTAGGAACAGCAACCTTTTTATGTCTGACTTTCTGCTTGTATCTTTTGATTTTTCCCCACAGAACCAGATGTTTCCTTTTAAACTTTAGCACCAACCATTCAGCTAGCAAAGTTTTGCGTTTCAAGTGTTCTGATATGATACATCCATTTTTTTAAACCTGCACATTCCTTTCTGGGTCATGGGTGAGTTGGTTTCTAACTCCAGCAGTCATTGTGCTAGAGGCCGAGGACACATTGGACAGGTCAAAAGTCCACACAAGACCACACGGAGACAAATGAGACAACCATTCACACTCTCACCCACACCCAGAGACAATTTAGACCAATTAACCTAAAATGCATAATTTTGTTTGTCTTTAGGAGGAAACTGGAGTATCCAAAAACAATCCAGGTACAGGGAGAACATATTCTACAGTGAAAGACCCCAGCCAGGAGGCAAACCTGTGACCTTCTTGTAGTGAGGCGACAGCTCTAACCACTGCTGCACTGTGCTATATCTTCTAATACCTATGCACCAAACTGATTTATTCACATCTTTTGAAGATGACTTCTGGGAAACTGTAATGAAGTATTTATTACCTTATCTGTTGTTGATAGATTTTTGAACAGCCTCCTATTTGGAGAAATAAAATTAATTCTGACCAGATCAGCAAATTAATCAAATTCGAGCGAGGTGAAGAACAATGTGGATAACTGATGTTCTAAAACTGAAAATTTCATAGCCGGTCATGCAAACACTGTTTGCATAAAAGTTACTGTATTTTCCGCCGTACACGTCACACCACCCTATTAGTTGCATTATTCCAAATATGTCTAAAAAAAGTGTAAAAATCCATAAATATGTTGCTTCACTGTATACGTCGCATCTATTATGTGTCACCGCTCATGAGTCGCGTTTGTTACGTGTCACCGCTGACAACCCAGAAATGTGGGCCAGTGTTGTGCCAAAAATTGATGGGCTGCCACATGGCAGCCGTGTGAGCGTGCACGGGAGGACTTTAACTTTTTTTAATTTGCACTGATGTATTGTGTCCTGTTTTTAATCTTGTTTTGTCTTGTGAAGCACCTTGGTCAATGCAAGGCGTTGTTGGAAGGTGCTATAGAAATAAAGTTTATTATTATTATTATTTAACAAGAATTTAACAAGATTAACACTTAAAAGCAATTATTTGTTTGCTCAAAATTGTAGTAAAGGTGTGTCTTAGTCTACCTTTTGCTTAATAAATGCACTTTGACAGTCAAATCAGCTGCATTTCAAAACCCAATTTGCGTAAGCGTGCACACGCAGAGGGACAAGTTGCTGTTCATTTCTTCGAAATTTAACAGGATAAACACTTAAAAACAATTATTTGTTTGCTCGTCTTTATAGTAAAGGTGTGTTTCAGTCTAATGATTGATTAATGAAAGGACTTTAATGGTCAAATCAGCTGTATTTCAGAAGTATTCGCTGCCTCGGTGCTCCCGGGAGTGCGCAGAGGGAGGAAAAAAAGGAAGGAGGAACAATGCTTGTTTCTTCAAAATTTAACAAGAAAAGCACCTAAAACAATTATTTGTTTGCTTAAAATTATAGCAAAGGTGTTTCTCGGTTGAACTTTTATTTAATTCATGCACTTTAATAGTCAAATGAGCTGCATATCACTGGGGTGATGCAGCTGGTTTGATGGTTGCTTCAAGCAGCGAGCAGAATTAAGGTGGAATCTATGGCAAGCCGATTGTGTCATTAATAGCTGGTGAAGATTCTCAGGCATCCAGGACATGGTAAATTCAAAAATGTTCAAGACAAAAACAATAAAGTATAAAGTAATGTATAATAAATAAAGTCCAATTGTTTTTGTCTTGAAATTTTTTGAATTTGTCATTATAGCCACGATTACCTATTACATGATACAACAGCATGCCGTACTGCTACTACTACTCTGCTCCCATCTAGTGGCTAAAAATGGTACTGTTCAGTTTTATTTTATTTTTCAGTCAGAATGAATGAAAACGGTCATATCTCAGGCAAAAATTGTTTTGTAAATATGGGGAAAAAATAAATCCATAAACATGTTGCTTCGGCCTATAAGTTGCAGGGCATGTAAATTATGTAAAAAAAAAAATTGACTTATAAGCCAAACAATATAGTAGTTTTATGAACAAATGTCATGGCATTCCTGCTGGAAGTGCACCAGACTGCACCAGAAACCATGTTGCTAACTTCTGCTGCGGCTTTTGCACTTGATGCTAACCATACATTTCCATGTAAATAATTGTGTTGTGCAAATGTTAACGTAGTGTTAAGGTTCCTAACAGTTTTCACATGGACCACTACAAAGCTTTGGAGAACGAAGACAGTTTTCAGATGACAGTAATCTACTTCGTCTTGGATTTGTTTGAACTAACCATTAGCTTGTCAATTCAATCAAGATTTAACTCAGTTTTTCCAAATTAAAGCTGTTTAAACAGCTGTTTAGAACTTTTCTGCACAATATTAAAAAATATTATCACTTAACTAACCCCCAAAAAGTTATAAAATATTCTGTACAATCTGAGACAAACCCATAACTTTCTTCCTGTTCAGTCTCACATGACAAGTGTAAGGTTCATGCTCAGGAGGCGACTCAGACTCAGACGCAGAGGGCGAGGTCACAAAAATATTAAATAAATCAAACGGCTCATACGGACTTGCTTCTGACGAGTTTACTCACAAGGAATGGAGACCCCAAAGGAGACAGAAGAACCCCCACAAGGACGACACATCACAAACACAATCAGGAGGACGGGGAACACCTGGGAAGAGGGAACCAAACACAGGTGAAGGAAATTATATGATAATAGCAAAAACCTCACACTGTGACAATAAGAAGTGCCGTAAAAAGACAGAGGGACGTTTTTAGTTGATCATAGAATCGCAGCTTGATTCCAGGTCGTAACAGATCCTATCAGTGAGCTGGGTGCACGAGCAGTCAGCAGTTTAATATTACATTTCTTTAAGACGTCCTGCTTTTATGAGATTTTTCAACACCAAGACGTGCCTCGCAGCTATGCTTGGATCATTCAGTAAGCATGCCGGCGGCAAGACGTACACGAAGCACAAGAAGCAGCTTCCTCTGAACGCGTTTAATGAAAAAGTAGAAAATGGAAGATTCTATTACAGATGCAAGAAGATTTTTTTTTTTTTTTTTTTTTTTTGCCCATTTTCATATCAGCATGAATAAAACCCTGAGGACTTGTGGGAGTAAATCATCAACAAGTAATCAGTGTGCATGATGGGGTGTGCACAGCCTTCCTGGTCAGGCCTGATGCAGGTTTTTGGCCTCACATTGCCAGACGCACCCCCTCCCCCCTACTTCCCTCGTCTCTCACACGGTGATGGATCCGACCGGTACGGCTTATTCCAGAATTCTGGAGCAGCTCTTTGGATCATCACCTTCTGTTGCGCTAAGACTCGGAGATGAGAGTGGAATGACGACTTTTTTTTTTTTCTTTCACACACAACAAAGAGCTAATATTCTATCCTGCGCTTTGTTCTTTTGTTTCCCTGAGAAAAGGAATTCATTGACTCTATGTCTGCTCCTTATCGGCTTTTTCGGATTCCGCAAAGCAATTTTAACTCCCATTGACTCACAAAGCTTCGTGTTTATGTCTTAAATAAGAGCAAAGATAAATCCGATATTAGGATTTCTGCTGGTGCTTCTTATTTGCACCCAAATAAGTTCATGGGAAGTGAAAACTGTGTGAAGGATTGAATGCGCGTGATCAACAAAATATGGGTCAATGTTTCAAACCACATATTCCCTATTAATTTTATCTCCTCTTTCTTGTAACAACTGACAGAAACAAATAATTTTTTTAATCTTTAAATTAATTTTTTTTAGTTATTTTTCCACTTATGTTGCCACAAGTGTAACAAACACAACCTTGTGTTTTAGTGTTACATACTTTAACACAAGGGATTTTCTGGGTGATCCTGTGATGGACTTGGGACCCATCCAGGGTGTACCCCGCCCCTTGCACATGGCTAGATACGGGCACCAATGACCTCCACGACCAAAAAAGGAAGAAGCGGGCAAAGATAATGGATGAATTTTCTGGGTTTCGCTCATGGATGGATGACCATGTGTGCACCCACTGTACTTTTTCCCCCAAGAGGGCAGCATAATAAATCCATCAGCCCTCTGACAAAGAAACTGGTCGCATGTGTTCCTCTCATCTTCACAGCCAGCCCATAATGTGTGAGAGCTTTCCACGGGTCACCAGGAGGTTTGCTCCTGGATTCCTTTATTTCAACCAGACAGAGGGACATACCTTTTCTCATGCCGCAAAAATCCTAATTAATTTTTCATATTAGTTACTTTTTAAATCTAACACTAGCCAACAGGCCCTGGGCGGTGCTTTGAATGTGCGCATTAATGTCTTTTTGCGCTCCCTCGCCACTGGCTATGATTTAATAACATCTTCCTGAGTGCTGTGTCTAAAGCATTTCTTTTTTCTTTTTTTTTATTAGCAATCCTTAATTAGCTACAACATGAAACCTCCCGTCTTTATCTCCCCAGTCTGCTCACCCTCCCTGTATAAATTTCTTCAAGCCCCAAGACACTGTCACTCTCTTCTCCTTTAGCCTCCGCTTCTTTTTCTGTTCACATTTCTTTTAGTCCTTCTCACACCCTCAAGTCACTCATAAGAAATGACACCTCCCTGCCACGGGTTATTAAAGTCAGAAGCTTTTATGTTTGTTTGTGTTAGAGTTGGTGAGCGTGTGTGCGTGCGTTTGCACGACTGATGTGAGATTTACATGTCCTTTCTTCAAACCGTAACTAACTAAAGTGGGAAGCTGGGAAAAAAAATGAACACATAAAACACAGGGGCAAAATAAGTTGTGATGCATCTTCAACCGTGCGAGGAGTTTGAGGCCTGTGGGAAAACTGAGAAGCAGCGAGACGTAAACAGGTGAGCAGATTGACAAAGAAATATTGTCCTGCAGCTCTTGTTCTTATGCAGGATCTGCTGAGACTGCACAATTTTTACACCTCCAATTCAAACTTAGAGATAATGAACTATGAGTGTGTGTGTTTGTGTGTGTGTGTGTGTGTTTGTTAGGTTAAGCAGCTGTATTAGTGTTGGTAATGGCACCATATTGTGGTTGCAGAGGGAGAAAAGCATGTGCAGTATCAGCCACGGAGCAATATATGCAGGTGTGAATGTGTGTGAGAAAAATGCAGAAGTGTGTGTTCTTGTTGTATGCCTATACACATGATTCATGCGTCACGTGTTAAATAACCCTTCATCGACCCCCCAAAACACTCTCACGGTAATCAGGGTGAGTATCAGAGCGACCGGGTTCCCAGGCCACTTTGCTTCGACTTGATTGGAATCGTTTTCAGCAGATAAACTAGCATACACACACACGTATATGCGCCAACGTGCACACAAACTGATTGCATCTCCTGAAATACAATCGTGCTCCATAGCTGAGCCACTTTCTGCCAGTGTCAGAATAGAGAGAAAATGGCAAGAGGGTAGTAGTAATCTCTTGGTGGACAAAAGACTTTTGGCCTAATTTGAAATAATTCTAATTTAGAGCGAGTCTTTTGTGCACTGTGTATTTTCCTACCATGCCATTGTGTCTGAAGAACCCTCCACTAATCAGGATTTGAGCAAAGTGTGTGTCTGCCTGCACATAACTAAGAGGCAGCCCACACAAAGTGCCCCTCAGTCCTGCTGTAGCGGAGACTGCTTGAGATGATCTTTTTTCTTTTCACTTAAAGAGTTGTTCTCTATACACTGAAGTTTACATGAGCTGGACTTTAGAACCAAGTATAAAGTATAGAGCTGGTTGGTCAGCATAAATTCTGCAATTTGAGGTATTATGGGGGTATTTTGAGCTACATGCAATTAAAGTACCAAAACCACAAGCAGCCCTTCCACTGAAAATTGCCCCATGTTACTGATGTTTTAAACATCTGTATAACTTACAGCTAATGTTGAAAAGTTATTTTACTCTGAGACTTGCTGATGATGAATAAAGTTGGCCAACACAACCTAATGTCTTTAAAAAAAAATACCAGAATTTTAGTAACTCAGTCAATTGTACAGATATTGAGCTAAAATCGGCAGTTGGAGTAGCTGAGAGTCATTCATAACGTATACTTAGAGTGAAAACAGAGTGAACAATGATCTGCATAATTCTGTTAAATACCACATAATATTGTTTTCAAGATTTAACCAAAACCTCTTATTTAAAAACTGTGGCATGAAAGGAGGCAGGTGCATTCCTTTAATGTTTATTAAATCTTTATTTTTAAATAAATTCTAAATTACTTAGTTTAGCATGATTTCATGCGCTTGTGACAATGCTGTTTTGCTTTATCTACAGTTTAACATTAAAGTGTTTTAATTGAGCAATTCTCAATACAAATGTCAAACTCTCAGTTAAAAACCCTTAGTTAATTTAAAGATTGAATGATTAATAATCAAAGAGAAAAACACATTTTCTATTAGAAAAAAATATATATGTGTGTGTAACAAAAAAGGTTAAATCATGTCATCTGGACCAGTTTCTTTAAGTGAGAAATGTTTTGTTCCCCATCCAGAGGACTTCTTCAGTCCACGGCCTGACATCAGATCTGGATGATTGAGCTTACAACCCTTTTTTTTTTTTTTTTTTTTGTGTACGTGTTCAAATGTGTGATTATTTTGTCCTCTAAATGTAATTTAATACAAATAAGTTTAGAGGGAGGGCAGCATGGTGGTGCAACTGGTAGAGCTGCTGCCTCTCAGCGAGCAGGTCCTTGGTTCAAACCCCGGTCCAGAGGCCCTTCTGGGTGGAGTTTGCATGTTCTCTCCGTGCATGTGTGGGTTTTCTCCGGGTACTCCGGTTTCCTCCCACAGACCAAAAACATGCATGTTAGGCTGATTGGTAACTCTAAATTGTCCCTAGGTGTGAGTGAGAGAGTGAATGGTTGTTTGTCTCGTTTGTCTCTATGTGGCCCTGTGATGGACTTGCGACCTATCCAGGGTGTACCCCGCCCCTCGCACAGTGATTGCTGGACATGGGCACCAGCGACCTCCGTGACCCAAAATGGAATAAACGGGTAAAGATAATGGATGGATGGATGAAGTTTAGAGGGAAACAGAACATTTTAGGGGAAATACCAAAATAACAGTTTTAACAATGCATTATTCAAATAAATGCATTATTTTACATGGCAGTGACGGCACACATAAGTGTTAATATTATTCAGAAGGGTCGTTCTTAGTGCTACTCTTTAGAAACTGTAATAGGATGCAGATTTTGTAAAAATAAATAAATAAATAAAAATGATAAAAGCGAGTATGAATCAAATTTGAGGGGTTTCATTCAGCAACAATTTTTTTTTCAAACAGGCAAAAAGGACAAAACATTATCTTTCCTCTTAAAATAAATCCTAAATGATTAAAAATTTGTTAAAAATATCAAACATTTTGCTGTTGTGTCTTACTGTGTCTCTGTAAGGTGATATTGGAATTGTCCCACACACTTTCCCCAGTATTTTTACATAACATGTCCCTGTTTTTTTATAGATGTATTTTAAATTAACAGATTTTTTTTGTTTTTGTTTTACAACGCAGTTTCTGTTATGCATCCTCCCTTTTAATGTCTTCCTTCCCATCAAGTTCGAACTGAGTTCAACCATCCTCTGGTTCACCTTCATCTCTGACCAGAACAGTTGCAGTCATGATCAGTTTGACCTACTTCTAGACAATACTCTCCCGAACGTCCCTGCACACTTTCTTATACCTTCTCTCTGAGTCTGAAATGAGGCTCTCTGCAGATCGAGTTTAAATGTGAGGAGAAAACACTCATGGGGGAGTTTGTGCTCCCTTGTGGGAGAATACTTCGGTGGTAACCTATTTAGGGAGCACAGTGAAAAAAGGAGCGATTGTGGGGTGAATATTAATTCAGTTCCAGATATTATTCTTGTTACTGTACTGTAAAAATGTGCTGTGATAGGTGAAGGGTCAAGCATGGTGACCTTTGAACTCCTCTTGGTACACATCAGGTTATTTGGAAGTTTTCAGATAAAAAAAAAAAAATTAGTTACATTATTTTACATCCATGTTACTGTGGTAGTTGTTTCTACATGTTTTCCTTGGATTTATGGCACAGTTCTTCTCATCTTCACGACAGGGGTCACTGTGCTCCGGTGGATGACTGGACTCCACTAGACTTCTGCCTCAGCACAGGAACGTAGAATCACATTACACATTAATGTAAGTCGTGAAAATGAACATGTCTTACTCTAAAATTATAAAAAGTTATATACTGCAGGACCTTGTTTCTAAAACTTATACATTTAGAAACAATAGTGATTGTTAAAGATGGAATTTAAAACTTCACCGAAACTAGTCGCAGCTCTATTAAACCATTACAGACACAAAAACCTCAATCTAAACTGTCCTGATGCATGCTCAATAATCCAGGTAGAAAAATCTAAAAAAGTTAAACCTGGTCCTCTGGACATTCAAAAAAACAAAACAAAGCAAATCAACAAAAAAATGTAGAAACGTTTCGTCTCTCATCCGAGAGACTTCCTCAGTCTGAGGAGCTGTATTCAGCTCAGTCTCTTAAATAGCACCTTCTCAGAGTGGATCAACCAGTTTTGCTGCTGACAACCAAAACCAGCTGATCACATGCCCAAGAAGGACCATCAGCCTAACAATGGATCATTAGCACACTGATGGCTGTTTACTGTTCACAGAGGGCTGAGTGATACTAGCAATCACAGCATTGTAAGAGGGGGACAGTTGAACGCGGAGGCCTCCACCCCTGTTTAATGATGAACTATTTCTTTTCACAAAGATGGCCTCCTTTACTCCTCTCTCAAACCATCGTTCCTCTCTGTCCAGGATGTGAACATCTTCATCCCTGAAAGAGTGACCGCTGGCCTGGAGATGAGTGTAGAAAATCTGTGTGTCTACACTCATCTCCAGGCCAGCCATTTTCTACACTCATCTCCAGGCCAGCGGTCACTCTTTCAGGGATGAAGATGTTCACATCCTGGACAGAGAGGAACGATGGTTTGAGAGAGGAGTAAAGGAGGCCATCTTTGTGAAAAGAAATCGTCCATCGTTAAACAGGGGTGGAGGCCTCCGGGTTCAACTGTCCCCCTCTTACAATGCTGTGATTGCTAGTATCACTCAGCCCTCTGTGAGTAGTAAACAGCCATCAGTGTGATAATGATCCATTGTTAGGCTGATGGTCCTTCTTGACCATGTGATCAGCTGGTTTTGGTTGTCAGCAGCAAAACTGGTTGATCCACTCTGAGAAGGTGCTATTTAAGAGACTGAGCTGAATACAGCTCCTCAGACTGAGGAAGTCTCTTGGATGAGAGACGAAACGTTTCTAGATGTTTTTTGTTGATTTGCTTTGTTTTGTTTTTTTGAATGTCCAGAGGACCAGATTTAACTTTTTTAGACTCAATCTAAACTGTCCAACAGCCTGATTCAACTGAGTCAACAGAAATGTGTGTTCTGGCCTTATGCTTAAAATCATTTACTAAATGAACCTCACTGAAGACCCTGATGTGCAGCTGGCCAGGAGTATGGACGCACAGCAGAGCTGTCCAGTCTGACACTGAGCACACAGCGGCCCACAATCTGAACTGATCATTAGTTAAACACAGAGCTAATATAAAACATCAGGCAATACCAAAAATATATAAAACTCCCAGAACTTGAAAATGCTTGTTTGATTAAATGAATATTCAACACATTTAAATTCACCTACTAGTCAAAACACATTTTGAACATTTTCAAGTGCTTAGTGGTACAACATCACCTTGTTGGTAAAAATCACAGAAAACCTATTTGACGTGTTGATTTATAGATGACCCCACTACTGCAGAAAGAAAAGCTTTCCAGAGAGTGGTGAAGGCTGCACAGAAGACTGTTGGAGTCAGCCTCCCTCTTAACAATATGAGCATGAAAAAGAGCAAGATAACCCATAAATATTGAACCATAAGCGTTGATAGCTCAATCCAATACTTCCATTTAACTCGAAGAACCATCTGATCCACCCTGGTTAGTTTTCAGTCAATATAGTACTATCTCAGAATTATAAGATGGAGCCAAATGCCACCAGTGGATGCCATCACTTTATTATTTATCCAATAAAACCATTGTGGTTTTCATTAATTTTGAATTATCTTTTGGTTACTTGAGGTTTCCAAGCTTCTGTTGATTTTAGTATTTGTCAGCAAGATGAGTTTCCTTTGCTTCTACCAAACACAACTTTAATTGGCTATTTCATTCCCCACTCTGATGAACAGTGTTGGCTGATGGGATCCATCCTGTAGCAAGGTTAAATATTCCAACTTCTTTAGCTTGTGTAGATCTGCAAACCAATGTCTTGTCAGAACAAAATACAAAAATAATACAAAAAAGTCCTGATGCCTGCTCAATAATCCAAGTAGATAAATCGTACAATTCACAGAGAGCCCTTGGTCCTCTGGTGGTTCTCCTTTTGCATGTGAACAACTAGTTTTGGCATTTTCCCGGAAACTGGTTGAACCACTATGAACAGATGCAGTTTATAAGACTGAGTTTGGAGCAGCTCCTCAGACTAAAGAAGGTTTTTGGATAAAAGATTAAATGTTTCAGGAAAAAAAACCATCCAGGACATGACTCAACCTTATTAGAATACAGTAGAAGGCCATCAAAAAGCCAGTCAACTATTAACTACAATCTTCAACCTACCGTACTTTTTGGACTATGAGTCACATCTTTTTGCGTAAATTAACAAGTCCTGTGACTTATAGTCCGAAGCAACTAATTTATATTTTTCCCCCATATTTACAGTATAACCCAATTTTTGGCTGAGATATGACGATTTCATTCATTCTGACATGGAAAATATTGAACACTACCATTTTCAGCCGCTAGAGGGCCCTTGAGCAATATGATAAGCCAAGTGTCTCATTAATAGGTAAAAGTGGCTATTAATGAGACACTTGGCTTGCCATACAGAGCCACCTTCGGCTCGCTCCTGAACTCCTGGAGCTTCATTTTGCTGCGCTGCCCAGGTGAAATGCAACTTATTTGACCATTAAAGTGCATTTAATAAGGTAAAATTCAACAGAGACACACATTTGCAATAATGTTGAGCAAACAAATAATTGTTTTTAAGTGTTATTTTTGTTAAATTCTTGTTAAAGTCCTCCCCTGCATGCTCCCGCAGCTGCCATTTGGCAGCCAATCGATTTTTGGCACAACACCGGCCCGCGTTTCCGGGTGGTCAGCAGTGACACGTAACAAACACGACACGTCAGAGGTGATGCCTAATAGGTGTGACTTATCAATCAACCTTTATTTATACAGGTAAATCCCATTGAGCCTCGAGGACTCATTTACAAGAGAGACCTGATTTCAACAAAGAAAGATGACAACAATGGACAACAGCAACAACAATAAGCAGTTATAAAAACACATACTACAGTTTTTTTTTTTTTTTTTTTAACAAATAGGATGGCTAAAAGGAAAAAGGTAACAAAACCAAAAAAACAGCTAGATTCCAAGACAAATGTATAAAACTAAAAACAGGAACATGTCAGCATTGGACCCTGCCAGGAGTCCAACAGATTCTTAAAGCCACTTAGAGAGGTCAAGGTCGAGAGCTTCAAATCTTTTTGTAAGATATTCCAGGAAACAGGAGCGGAGTAGGAGAAGGCCCTTTTGCCTAGTTCAGTCCTCACTGAGGGAACACTGCAGGTAATAATGTCCTGAGAGCGCACTCCGTAGCTGCACTCACGCAGAGACATGTAGGAGGAGATGTATGAAGGCAACAGACCAAGAAGTGATTTAAAGATGAAAATGTACCAGTGGGAGAGTCTGCGTGAAGTTAATGATGTCCAGTTAACCAATGAATACAGGGTGCAGTGGTGGGTACGATAATCACAGCCAGTTATGAATCTTAGTGCACCATGATAGACAGCATCCAACATCTGCAGGGTTCTTGTAGGAGCGTTCATGTAAATAATATCACCAAAATCAATTGAGGGAAGGAAAGTCACAGATACAAGGTGTTTTCTAGCATTCAGGGTTAGACAGGATCTGTTTCTGAAAAAGAAACCCAGTTTAATTTTCAGTTTCTTTACCAAGTTTTCCACATTATATAATCCTTATAAGGCGAAGTGACATATTTATGTTTTTTTTTCCACTTTATTAGACATAATTGGACTGATGCTACTGTTATGGTGGTGCGACAGTTAAGGTGGAAAGGACGGTAATTAAAAGCAAACAGTGGTTCTCAAATGATGTTCAGCACTCAAACTTAAAAAAAACAAACATGCCATGTTGCCTTTGGCATGTTATGATACTCTTGGTTAAAAGGCACCCAGGTTTTAACATGTAAATGTTTGTTTGCACAGAGTAGCACCGGGCATGCTTCCCCCGCTATGCACTTTGTCAGTGCACCTGGCAACATCTCCCTTCATGTCATTTCCATTTCAAAGTAAGACACATTCGTGCAGACACACATTAACACACACGGTTGCCATCTGTTTTTTCCTGGTTTCTCTCACACCCACCTTTTGGGTCCCACTTTGCAGAGGGATAAATCTATTCAAAAGCTGGTGCTCCTGCATTTTGGAACACTGCACCAGGAGCAAATGTCTCGGCGTGTAACCCTTCAAATTATGGTTGTGTAGCTACGGGTTTTGTGTGTCGCAACTCGTGGCTGCATATATGCGTGTCTGTTTAAGCGTCTGTTTACACGGTCTACACTTCATACACATCCAGCAGTGTGTGTCACGAGCTCGTTTCCATGTGCCCTGAATATGCATGTGGGTGTTGTGCAGGCTTGCGTTTGTGTGCTGGCTTCTGGTAGAGGCTGTAGCAATGAGCAGGCCTTATCTGTCATGTTCAGAGAGGTTCTGTAGCTCTCACAGGGAGATAGAGCTCTCAGCCGGAAGCATGGGTGCTTCCGAAAAGACTTTTGACGCACAAAATGCAGCTCTGACTCAGACAGCAAAAGAATGTGCTAAAGGAAACATGGTATAAATATCAAGAAACAAGTGCTACACGAATTATTGTGTGCCATATGTGAATTTCATGTAGGGTTCTTGTCAGAAGTTTTAGACCGGACATGACAACAAAGGAGCATCACAAACCTTTAATACTTAAAGTACAAGTATTAATATAGTGTGGGCTAAAATCATAAATGCACTCTCCGAGTATAACTGTGAAATCAGCAGTGCCTAAATAAATTCAGTGCAAGGAACACTGTTAAGCACAGCAGAGGTCATATTATGCTCTGGAGCCTGCAGCCACATTTGTGGAATATTGAAAAAAAAAAAAAAAAACTACATTAAGATCTATCATAAACTCACATCATGAGCCAAGCATTTCAAACTTATGACCTTGATAATAGCATATTCGTTGAGCAACCAGAGACCGAGAGCATCTACATTTGACTTCGTCTGCCTCCATCCTTGGTTCTATGGGGTGGTCATAATGCTGTGAGCCTCGGTTAATGTGGTAACCCCTGAACAGGCAAAGCAGCTTACACTCTATTAAATTGTCCTTCACGTGGGAACAGGATGAGAATTACTATATCAAAGTGCTTTGCTAATGACCACTAATCTCCTCCTACTGAGACAAAAGTGTGAAATGGAGAGGAAGCATCGCTGAGGAAACCGATCTCTGAAATGTAAAGAAAGATAAATGGGAAGTTAAAAAATAAGCGGAAAAATGTGATTAAGAGTGGGTATTTACATTCTAATATCTGATTCTCATTGACCTCTCATTCTCGTTTTCCCGACAGGTCTTCTCCTTTCAGCTTTCAGTTGCAGCCGTCTCACACAAACACACACCTCCCATCATGACTCCTTCTTCATTTTTTCATGCGGAGATTAGAGCGAGAGAAACGAACTGTGAATGCATTAGTGTCATCATCATCATCAACATCAGGGGACCACAGGCTCCATCTGTCATCATTCTGCGACTGCTAGGACACTTCTGCACAGGCAAAGCTATTACTCTCTATTATACACCACACACATGTTCACAAACACACACACACTGGGATGGGTAACGATGGGGTGCATCAATGGTCGCACTTCAAATCGTATATATATATATATGATGTTTCTTCATCACTGCTTAAAAATGTATAAATAGATTTCCCTCCCAAAAATACATCTCAATTGTGGAAGAACCTTAAGAACTTTTTTTTTTTTTCTCCCACAAAAACGCTGAAATGAAATTGTTTTCTCTCTGCGAGCTCACAAAGTTATTGTTATCAGTCGGATGGTGAAAAATCTAGACACTCACGGATGACAATGAGGGTGAAATGGGATAGAAAAGGCACAGAGGAGAAGATGAGAGTGCGAGCACGGAGAGATTTTTCAACAACGAGTGGGATCAATATTTCTCCATTCGTCGGTTTATTGGAGCAGCTCAGAAACAATCTTCTGTTAGACCTCACCCAGGCAGGAATAAAAGCTTTTTGCTCTCTTTTACTCCGGCTTTAGTCTGACTCTCCCTCAGAGGTCGCAGGTGCAAATTTGTTAAAGGCTGGTTAAAGTGATTGCTACCGATATTTTTCTATGTGAATGGAATGGACTGTACTTATATAGCCTCTTTCTATTTAATCAAGAAACTCAAAGCGCTTTACAACACAATCTGTGCCCTCATTTACCTCCACACACATTCACAGCTCTCTGCTAGATCTCTACAAAGCTATTTGAACAAATCATTCTAAACAGACTGATCACTAGTTATCTTTACATGGACATAAGTAATCAGGTTAAACGGCCATTTGGAATAAAAATGCGTCATGTAAACGCCCCATTTGGATTATTTTTTGTTTATTCTTGCTTTTATTACTTCACGCCTGGATTATTGTAACTTTCTCTTGATAGGAGTTAGCCATGCAGGCCTCGCTCTCACGGTTACAGCTGGTACAAAATGCTGCTGCACGATTTTTGACTGGTACAGGCGGGCGTGAGCACATCACTCCAGTTCTGATGTCCCTTCACCGGCTTCCTGTCCAGTTTCGAATCCATTTTAAAGTTCCATTGTTTGTTTTTAAGTCTTTGAATGATCTTAGTCCCTTTTGTTTGTCTGAACTGCTTCACTTTTACATGCCATCACGTGCTCTTTAGATCCTCTGACCAGATGCTTTTAGCAGTCCCGAAAACCTAAATCCAGAGGAGACAGAGCATTTTCAGCTCTGGCTCCTAAACTGTGGAATGAGCTGCCGCTGGAGGTCAGGCAGGCCCCGTCAAGCTCTGATTTGAAAACTCGTTTAAAAACACTTTTATTTTCATTGGCTTTTAACCTAGAGTGAGTCAGCATCTGTGTTTTAATGCTGTATTCTTTTGCTTCTGATGTTCTGATTATTTTATATATATATAGAGAGAGAGATGTTTTTATTGTTTTACTGTTTTTTGTTCGTTTTATTTTTGTACAGCACTTCGGACGGCTGCTATTTTGTATTTTAAGCGCTTTAGAAATAAGTTGGTATGGTATTCAGCGCGGTCCGAAATAATTTGTGATCATAACGAAATGGGTGGTTTACGCCGATTCATAATCCGAAAGGTGCACATGTAAACACTTAACCTGCTCATTTTTTTCTGATCGTGAAAAACTGACCTGACTGCGCACATGCGACCTATGTCATTTCCGCCTGGCTAATGCTAATAATATTAGCATGTCAGGGAAGCAAAACCGGTCAGTGAGCGACAACATTTCTACTAGAAACTTTGAAAGAGCTCAAGATGTTTTATTACTGTAGCTCAGTCAGGGAGTGCAGTAACGTCTCCACCGTCATTAAAACCTGTCGCGGGTCCATTTTGGGCGCTCAGGTTTGTTTACGTTCATCTCGGAAGTAAAACTTCTTCTTCGGTGGTTTATTTAAGGAGAGTTTACCACTCTGCACATGTCAGTACTGCTGTTCAGAACAAAGCCCGCTGCATGTAAACGCTCGTCATGAACAGACTGTGCCCATGTAAACGATGCATTTGAATTATTTAATCTGAAAACATTTCAATCCAGTCAAATAATTTTGTGCAGGTAAACATAACTAGTTCTTTAGATCCTATTTAGATCCTATCATAAGGATTCATCCTTATGCTCGGGGTAGATCATCAGACCTGCTGCTTTTGTATTCCTCACCACATTTATAAAGAAAGGTTGAATGAATGTATGAAGGACCAAGAAGTGATTTAAAGATGAAAATGTACCAGTGAGAGAGTCTGCATGAAGATAATGATGACCAGTTAACCAGTGAATACAGGGTGTAATGGTGGGTACGGTAGTTACAACCAGTTATGAATCTTAGTGCACCATGATAGGCAGCATCCAACATCCAACTGTTGCAACAGGCAGTTGTAGCACTTCCAATGCTTCCTATGAGAATATGTTAGTTTTATTAATTTTTTTTCCTAATTATTTCTTGTGTTTCAGTGTTTTCAGCTCCCCTGTGTTTTTTTTTTTCCTGTGTACATGCCTGCCTGTCTCACCCACACTCACCTGTTGTCATTTGTTTCTCCGACAGGTGTTTGAGATCATGCCCTTTACGTTCTGTCTCGGTCTGTTCCTCAGTTCAGCGCTGTACATTTTTAGATGTCGCCTCAGTTCTCCTCGAGCCCTCGAGTTCTGAGCTGAGAGCTCAAAAAGGAAGGAAGAAGCCTTCCTGAGTTCTGTTGTAAGCTTGCGACTGCCACTTTAGCATATTATTTTACTTTTTTTGGTAAATATAACAGTTTATTTTTAAGCACCTCGAGTATAGAATGCATCCTACTCCACTGCCAATCAGTGCTTCCATTTCATTTTTTTTTCCTGGAGAAATTACATAATTCAACATTAATGATTGTGAAAATGTTGACAATACTGTCAAAGAACACAAAAGTGTTCTCTTGAACCACTATGAAATATTTGAGACAGGTGTTGCTTTAAGATGCAGCAATCCACTTAGGTCATGACTCTGCTTGGACGTAACTCATCAGTTCAACTCTATCTTTGAAAATGAGGTCATCCAAAAGATATTAATTATTCATAACCTTTAAAAATAAAATACTCTTAAAAATATTCGTACTATTTAAAGTTTTTTTTTTTTTTTTTTTTTTTTTTACAGAAAAGTGCATAACAAGAAGTACATATCACAAAAGAACAGAAGGAAAACTTTTATAAGTGAATGCAACTGAATAATCAACTTTGTTAATTCTATGACATCACATCGCCTTTTTGGTTCAACTCTCCTGTACTCTGAGGCTGGTGGGAGTTTGTGAGCGTGTGCACAACGCAGCAGGTGATATCTAACACCTGGCATCAGCTGAGACCAGAGGGCAAACAGCCACACTGCTGGTCTGAGCTGTGGACAGCCATCCAAAGGTTATCACCACACACACACACACTTATACACCTTGTTCCAGCTGGGGAGGGCCACGTTCATACGATCAATTTCTAAACCCGACATACGGAGTGAGACCTGATTAAACCTATACCAGCTGTCAGACTGACAGTCCCCCCGTGCCACCCCAACCCCCACCCCTCTCCAGCAGAGATGGGAGATGGCACCAACCTTGAATTGTTGCACATGCAAGAAACATTCCTACTTTCAATCTCAAGCTTTTATTTATCAATCATATGGTGCAAAATAACTTTTCCACTTTACATTGTTTGCTTATTCTCTGTGGGAAACTCTGCTGAACTCTTTGACTTGCTCTGTGTTGCACTTTTTATTAAGCTGTCTATGGAACAGTCAACAGTGGGTTTACCACGTTGCCTAATCAGTTATGTGTATACACAATATAACTCTGAGTGAAGGCAAACAAAACAGCACCGTTATCTTAACATTGTGAATGGAGCAAAGCTGCTGATAAGGGAGACTGGTGCCAAAGAGACAGCTCATACTGGGACTCAAACACCACAATTATTATTTCAAACTATTTAATTTACTTTAGCTCCATCCCAAATTTTTTCTAATTTTTATTTGACCTCGTCTTCTCGTTTGTCCTTTCTCATCCTCTCTTTGTTCACCCTTTAGTCAGTTGCAGGGGATCAATAGTCTTATCTGAGATCTTTTGCTTCATATGAGTAAAAAACAAATTACAAATAATCTTGGAGGGCTGAGATTTGTCGATATCAGAATATAGTATTTTAATCTTGTTGAGTATACATTTTCATGTGCAAGTTTATTTAAATGTAGAACGTGTCATTACTATGAAATATTTGTGAAAGGCAGATCGTTATTTATAATAATAAACCTTGAATGTATGGCAGAGTTTTGAAATTATTTATTTTGTTCAATATCATGAAATAAAATCAAGCCTTTTTTTTTTCAAATTTCTACAATTTTCTAATAATTAAAATAAAATCCACAATATATTTGGGTAAAAACACAGTTGGTGGCTTTCCTAATAAGTTAAAAAATGTTTTGATAAGTCAGCACAAAGCCCGTCTTTACTGTGCTTATTATTTCAAGAGATGTTGGTTTAGCTGGATTTTTCCACACATTTATATAAAAAGATTTGGATCTACAGATAATCTCACCTGTTTCCTTTTATGCATGTTCTCATTGTAATGTAAAAGCAACCAGACAGCCAAAACCTTAAAGGACGGGTTGTAATGTCATCTCAGCTGTGTTCTTTAAGCAGGGATTTGAATCAGTGCAAAATAGAAAGCCAACAAAGTGATTTAAAAATGAGCTAAGCCTGTTATTTACTTGCTCTGGTAGGACAGTTATTTTCTGATATGTCTGAAAGTAATAAAAGCTGTAGCACAACTATCTATAACTTTGATTAATTTCCAGTTAACTTCTTCAGCTTCTCGTGCTTTGGTCCTGAACAGCTGAGACAAATGAGCAGAGGCCTTAAAGAAGCAGAAGCTGTATCTAAACCATGGCGCTGATGTTAAACCTGTGTGTGAAACACTATTCAAACTGAAATAATGTTGAGCCCACTGTCTGGACCTCTATAAAAACGTCAGAGAGGAGCAGAGGATGTTATAATAACAATAAACTGTCCATGTCTGTGTGTGCTTTAGCATCTTAAGCCCCACGGCTGGTGCACTAATCTGACCAGTGCTTCCCTCAGCTTTTCTCCTGGCCCACAAACTGAGCAGGAAGAGGTGATGAGCTTACAACACAGAAGCCACAGGAAACATTTACACGTCATCTCACAGAGGTACCGAGCTGGAACTTCTCCTGGCTGACAAAAAATTAAACCCAGAAGTTATTTCTGATCTGCAAGTCGCAGATTAGACGGTTTGTCTGAGTGGATGACGGAAGAGGAGGGAGCCGAATGAAACTTGAACTCAACTTGTTTGTGCCATGACTCGTGTGTGTGTGTGTGTGTGTGTGTGTGCGTGCGTGCGTGTGTGTGTGTGTGTGTGTGTTTGAGTGTGAGGGAGAAGAAGCGATCAGTGGTGAAAGACAAAGATGTGTGTGTGGGGGGTGGGGGGGGAGTGGTTGCACTGGTGCGTGGCAGGTGGGTTATTACAATAATGAGGATGGATGTGTTTATCATGAGTTGTGTATCTCATTCCAATCCTTTTCCTCCTCTCTCCATCTTCTTCGTCCTCCTCTTGCTCACTTGAGTAGCTACGTCTGCGTCTGGCAGAGCAGGACCTCAACTTGACGTCCCTGCCCCGGCTGTTACCGCTCGCCTCAAGAGGATGTGTGTTTTCTCCGCCTTCTGCATCTTCTACCACCTGAAGTCATCCATCCACCTTTGTGGCCAAGGCCAGAGGTAATGGGGTGTTGAATTTTTGCAGGGGAAAATAGAACAACTCCACAATTCAGTGCTTTCTGAGACAGAGCCCCTAGCGATAACCTTCATTTCCTTTTCTTCTCTATTCCCAAATTTACCTCCTCATTTCTCTCTCTCTCTCTCTCTCTCTCTCCTGTTGTTTTTAGCCTCTCTTTCCTAAGAGGCAGATGCTAGAAAAATTCAATTTTCGAGGCAACTTCTTTCATGCCTCCTTGTGCACATCCATCCATCTGTCCATCCACTTCTCACTCCCAGACCGATAGATTTCCTCCACAGGTCATCGCACCTGAAGAGGACTACATTTGAGTGACAATAACAAATCTAGAAATAGCCTCAGTATATTATAGTGGGGGTTACAGGGGGGTAGATTTTTATTTTATTCAGCTGAGCACATTAAATGTTCCATTCTGGGAATTTAGTGTGAAAGTGTGTAATATGATGTAAAATCAGTCGGTGACAAAGCTCAAAAAACACATTTAGTGAAGTACTTCTTCTAAAAGCTCACAGATTTTGTTTTATTTTCAGACTCATAAGAATCAGTCTGACTCAGAAATGGTCTGCTAATTTTGCCCTGGATGTGCCAAGCAGATTTAACGATGGCTTGGTTGTTTTTGAAAAAGGCTGCTAAACTCATTTAAATGAAGTATGGCAGGGTTTGATGGCATGCACTGTAAAAGATGGAGATATCTGAACAGAGAAAGAGAGAATGTGAGGCTCACTTAATGCTGCTAATCACAGTAAGTAATGGAACCTGGCCACATAAAAAAAAGCCTAATTAAAACTTTATCAAAACAATACACTGCAAATCCTCTTTCAAACAGCCTTTCACTTGTTTTGTCGTCTGTAGCTTTGTTTTGTCAATGCAAACATGATTTAGCCAGAGACCGACTGTTACATTGTACAAAGGCTTTATTGTTTAACTTCGTTGTAAAGTGACAGACTGACGGCAGGTCACTCAGTGCCAGACAAACCTATTAGTGTCCTGATGCATGCTCAATTATCCAGGTAGATAAATCTAACAAGGTTAAATAAGGCCCTCTGGACGGATTATTTTTTGATGAAATGTTTCGTCTTTTGTCCAAAATACTTCTTCAGTCTGAGGCACTGCAACAAATTCAGTCTTATAAATAGTACCTTCTCACAGTGGATCAACCAGTTCAGTGGTTGCGGTGCTGCAACAAACTAATGTTGGATAAAAGACGAAGCTTCTCGTCAAAGAAGAATCCATCCAGATGACCCGGCTTAACCTTGTCAGACAAACCTATTAGCCACCACCAGGGGGAGCTAAGTTTTAGCCACCATCATAAATAAAGATGGAGGAAGCTACTACACTAATTTTCACTGCCCCATACTGCAGCCAAAATGTTTCTTTTTCAGGCACTTCCATGTGGTATTTTTACAGCTAGAGTCTGCCCACTGGGATTGTGGGGCTGTACAACTGATGAAAAAATTTCACCTTCAACCCTCCCAATTCACTTACACACTGTCACATTGTCAATCACAGTGTAACATGACGTTTTGAAACATACAACATCAATAAATTAGCAAAACAAAAAAATTCAACACATGAAAAACTTATTTGCAGTGTATTTTTATTTTTTAGTGAGAAAAATATCCTTTTTGTTTATATTGATGGGCAAGATTTAAACGTTGTACTGTTGTCAGCCACTAGGGGGCTTTATGGCTTCAACTTCTGCCTTCTGGTCCTGTGTCTGTATTTATATTTTGATGGTTCTAGCTTTTTTTAATTGTTTGTTTGTTTGTTTGTTAGGTTAGAATGTAGACTACATCGCTTAATTCTCTTAGCTAATCATTTCAGGTACCTTTGTTGGTTTAAAAAAATCCCTTAAACCCAAATTAAAGAGGTGTTGACTTCAAGTTTTTTTTGTTTCTTTTGGCAACTGGATTTCTATTGTTCTTACAGCCAGTGAATCTGACAGGACAAAATCTGTTTTTCTTTTTCTACATGAAACAGAGTGGCTTTTTTTCCTCAGAAAAATGTGAGCTAAAGTAGATAAAAAATTATATTAGTTAACTATTTATATGTTTACTATGGATTTGGTGGATTATTAGCCTTCTTATCAGAGTGGCACATAGGCCACGTTGGAAATGTGCTCTCTGTGCACCCCTTTACTGTTTTATTACTTTTTTCTGTGCATGTTTTGAGCTTTATTTTCCCAGAGTTGTCTTCCTTATTTCTGGCAATGGGTGTGATCAACCTAAAAAACAGCTCTGAAGCACTAATCAGCTTCTGAGTGATATGCTTTGGGCAATCGTTCCACAAAATTGCTGTGCTTTTTTAGAAGATTCAAGAGCCAAAACACACTTGAATGAGTTTCTTGAGAAATTAGTGCATTCTGTTAGTGTGCAGTCATCAGAGAGGGTTTGGATTACTCTTACTTCAGGCAAGTGGATAATATCTGGATGAGATGAGATGATGCTGCTCATTTGAATACATATGAGGACTGACAGCGTTTTTACTGACTCTATACTGGACATGCCTTGAAATAAATGTAACTTTAAACATATTTAAACAATATATTACTTTAAAATCATTAATTAAGTTCAGTCATTTGGTAAAAACATTGTGAACATTGCTGCTATTATTCCATGATCAAAACCCCATTGTTTAGATTTTACACACATTCTGATGAAGAAAATATTTAACTGTGAGATATTTGTTGCTGCAAGTGGATCAGTCATGTAAGCATTTAGGCTGCGCTATCAATTTGGAGATAACACTGGAGTTAGGCATTTTTGACATGTCCGACAAACATCAACAATGATAAAGAGCCCTGTTCAGTTTTGTTAAGCTTTGACCATAACGTGTTATAAATTACATATGTAAATTTAAGTATATTGAGTATAGAAATCTTTTTTTTAACCACGGGGTGATACTGAGACAAATGAGAAAGACAATCATTTACGCACACAATCACTTTAAATGACAATTTAAAGAGGCCAATTAATCTAATCTGAATGTTTTTAAACGAAGGGGGAAAGGGGGTAAATTGGAGTGTACCCATAGATCTGTATGGATGGAGAGAGCATGCAAACTTTGAGCAGAAAGGCCTCAGACAAGGTAAGGTAACAGCGCCATCAAACTACATCACTATGAATTTTCTAAATGAAAACAATGTTGAGAAAATGCTGTTATTTAAAGTGATCAATATATCCAAATAGAGAAAAATAAAATAAAACACAATTGCCTCTTTATTTGCTTCTTGATACTCACATTTTACTGAAAAAAAAAAAAAAAAATCTCTAAATACAGTTGCAAAAGAGCCCACTCTAGAGCCGAGCCCAATTTAAATCTTATCTGAACCCAAATTTGGTTTCAATTTGTCATCGTAGTTCAAAATTAGTTCGCTGCCTCAACAGAGCAGAAAGCATAATCAAGGACTATTCACACCCGGGTTTTGAACTGTTTGACTTGTCAGGGAAACGCTACAGGTGCATCAGAACAAGAACAAACAGATTCAAGAACAGTTTTTTCCCAAAAGCCATCACCACACTGAACTCACACATGCACTGATTTAATAATCTAACCTCCCAAACCCCTGGACTTCTACTGTGCAATACTACTGACATTCCATACTCTCAGTCACCTTAACTACCTCACTAATATCCATAATGTGCAATACAATTGTGTAATACTTGTATTTTTTACTTTCATTATTATATCTATATTGCGTTACATTTTTTATATTTTTAGTGTGTGTTTAATGTGTGTTTTCTTAAGGCGTGTTTTTGCACTGGAAAAAGGAGTGGCTCTTAATTTCATTGTACTGCGTATAATGACAATAAAGGCATTCTGATTCTGAAATTGGAAAATGCTACCATATGAAAAGTTGTATTATTTATTATTACCTTCATATCTGACAGTAGAAACCACCAGATAAATCCACACCCAGACAAGTGTTTAAAGAGCCGAACAGAGATTTGTCCTTGGCTTCTGCTTCCTAACATCCTGTTCACGATGCGGTGAAGGTGTCTTTAAACACAAGCTCTCTGCAGTGTCTTCTCAAGTGTCATCCACTGCGGCCAATCTGGACGAAGTGGACATCAAAGCACTGAACTCTTACATATTAAATATCTAGCCACTTGTTCAGATAGATAGATGAACTGTAACCTCCATCACTTGGCTATATAGTAAAGAGCCTATCAGATAAGAAGGTAAACACATTGAAAATAAAATTAAAGTTCAATTGATTTTTTTTATTTATTTAGTACTCCTTATGAAGTACTAAAGTTTGACATAAAAATAAGTACTGGATGACAGAGACTGTGAAGCTAGTTAACTATATTAAAAAGCTGCATTAACTAATGTGAAGATTAATGCGCACATTCTACAGTAGAGGTGTCTTGGAACATATTTTTAAGCTAATCAGAAAACTAAGATACTTTGCTATTTAAAATTAAATGTTTTGTTACATGTGGCTTTATTTAAAGCCTGGTGTGATCAGCATGGTGTGTCAGACCAACATTGGAACATTTGACAGGCCCTAACTATCCCTCAGTGTTTGGTTAATACTTGTACTTCCTTGTAGTGATGGATGACTAGTTCATGAAGCCATGAAGCTTTCATTCCAATTGGTTAACAAAAATAGTCCCCCCCCGTTGGTTGAAAATTGTATCCTTTAAACTACTTGTGATGGCCTCCTGGCTGTCTTGACAATAAATGAAAATACTTAAATCTCATTTTGTTGGTTATTCATGTACGTTTTAATAATGTTTGGATATTGTTAGAAGTATTTTATCATAGTTTTAAATAAGCACTTGTCAGTATAATTTCAGTTATTAGATGTTAAAAAGTGATGGGACAGTGAATGTACTTCTGAATACTATGGGATCATGGTGACTTTATTCATTTTTATTTAGGTCAAGTATTTTTTTCTACTGAGCTTGGACTCGGTACGTTTCTCTTTCAAATTGCTGTCCACATGTCTGTTGTCAAACTCTACAAGAACTTTCTGGACCTTGGCTTTGGCCTTCTTCTCTTTTTGCTTTTTGGCCTCAGCCATGGTCTTAATAGCTTAAAGGGAAGCAAGAAAATAATGAGTATTCTTTTCAACACCAATTGTACTTTATCCATGTCACCACATGTACCTTTCTCGTAGGGGGAATATGAGTTGGATCCAATTTAGCAACAAAGTCCCTGAAGCCTTTGTCTTTGTCTACGCTGGCTGTTTGTCTTTAACAGTCGTGGAAACCAAATCCTCATCCAGCTCCTCATTTCTACCCAGTGGGATTGCATTAGGAGATTATACTTTTTTGACATTAAAAGATACAGAACTCAATCAACGTGTGCGATGATTGTCCTGTGTCTTCATTTTGCGATTTATATTAGCTGAATGTAGTATTGTTAATGTCATTATCATCATGGTTTCTTGATAAATATGAAGGATGAAAAATCATACCTAACTTGGCTGTAAAATTTTCCTCATAATTATCATGACAAGCATGAAAATACTGCAGCATAGAAGAGAGGATGTTGTTGTACGCCAGTTCCTTGAAACACAACAGACACCTCGCCTTGGAATAGAAAAGGATTATATGTGACTGCAACAAAACAGTAACAACAGCAGTATTAATAACAGTACTAACAATAATACTTGTATTTGTAATGCGCTTCACGTCTATTATTCATGATCAAAAACAATCACAATTTAAAAAAAAAACTCAAAGAAAAACAATATCATAAGAATTGAGAAACTAAAGTTATTAGTCTTTTTTTATAAGGCAGTTTGCAGAGTAGTAGTATACATTTCAGTATCTAACTAGCAAAAAACTCATATTCAGTTGTAGTGAACCAGATGACCTCAAATCTACCAGATGGACAGAGACTGTTATTTTCATTGATCTGAATAAGTCTGGGCCATCTGATGACTTTCTTTCTTGAATTAATCAAGCAGAAAAGACAATTCTTTATAATCATTACTGTCTTACAAATGTTTTGATAATCAAATTGTGTTAGTTCACTCAATGCTTATAGGTTGAAAAGAACTACTCATCTTTATTTTACATAAACAGTAAGTAATGATTTTTATTCCTCATTCCAAGAAGAAATCACCTGAATAAGCATTCCTTGATTTTCTGTCTGAAATGAGTCAAGTCGTAAGTATGTGAAAGGTTGGTTTTCGGTCAACTAAAATGTTTACTGAAGAAGAAATGTCATGTTTAAACTTTTTCAGAAGATTACCAAGAGTAGACTCCAAAAAGTCTGCTGCTTCTGCAATAATCTTTTCTGTATGTTAAACAAGTTTCA
The DNA here is from genome assembly GCF_014905685.2 of Nematolebias whitei. Lineage (NCBI taxonomy): Eukaryota > Metazoa > Chordata > Actinopteri > Cyprinodontiformes > Rivulidae > Nematolebias > Nematolebias whitei. The sequence continues at coordinate 30,836,130 of NC_056509.1, forward strand.
TTCTCTGACCTCGACTGTTGATAAACACCTTACGTCAAAACCACTCCTCTTTCTGGTCCTTCCACGAATCAGAAAGCTCTAAATTGAACAGGAAGTCGACCCAAATAAAATGTGGCAACTCCCCAGTTCATGTTAGATTGAGAGTGATATGGAGTTCCAAGAGTGAGAGTTCTTGGAAGATGGAGATTGAGAGTTCTGGAGAACGTGAGAGTTCCAAGATTGAGAGTGCAGTCGGTTCTGAAAGCTTCAGAGCAATGAAGAATCCAGAGGTTTTTTGGGGATTATAATTCTGTTTTGAGCTAACCACGCACGACTCTCTGAAGGTTTGGTAGCTCTCGACGGAGACGCTGAAACGAGTCAGAAAGGAACTACTCCAAGGCTGATTCATCATCAACAGGTAGATGGTTCTATTTTGACCAAGTGTACCGTGAGAAGCTGAGATCGGACGGAGCGTGCAACTTCTGGTCAAACAGATTAAATTCCCTCACATATTTCCTCTGTAAGATAAATCTCAATTTAATCTTAAACTCTTCTCTCTCATAAATCAGTACAGATATTTTTAGAAATGTCTGAAGCAAAGTCCTCAAATCACCGCCGAGTGATTTGAAGTTCATTTTCTGTGAAACTGTCTGTTATTATTTTCATATTTTGCCAAATTAATGTAAATGTTTGATGTTAAACTTTGATTTTGAAAATAAATGATTCCATTCATTTGATGGGTCAAAGGTAATAACGTCTCTCGTTACATTTTGTGTTAAATTCAATGCACGGCATTTACAGTCAGAAAAATGAAGAACTCGTGAAAAGTATGCATAAATATATATCCATATATTTGTCATACAACAAGTGACACGTACCTCACGTGACTCACTACAACTGGTGGCCTCGTACGTTTCATGAATGACTGTTAATTCGTGTGTAAATTGATTTAAATGTTGGCATGTTGAAAGAGTAACAGCTGATGAGCTGTGAATGTTTACGCAGCGGCTGGGCTGCGCGCTTGGAGCTGCACCTTTCAAGCAAACGCTGCATGTATAAGCGTTACGCTGGCAATGTTTTAAAAGCTGAAATTGAGTCATTGAGTCTTGTGTAAGCTGAAATTGTACGTCTGTTACGTGTAACTAAAAGCTACATAGTAATATCATTGGGAGAAACCTTCTCAAAGTGTTGGCCTACAGGTGAAACCCTTCTTTTTGCAGGCTCCATGAAAATCAGCTCCTTTGTCAGAAAGTGGTAAAACCAATACAAACACATGCACGCAGGTTTTGTGGGGATTCATTTAATTTATAGAAGTTAATGAAGTGTGCCAAAACTCGAATCCCTTTCCTGAACTATCAAAGCTCCAGACGTCATCAGTGATGTCACTCGCCCTTAACAACACAAGCCTCGGTACTCACTTCACTCTGGACTCCCAGGGTTTCTTGACACACGCTCCAAAGCTTCAGCACATGAGTATTCAGTTCAGTTCTTCTACTGATCTTCTAGTGCAGGGGTGTCCACACTTTTTCAGCATGCGAGCTACTTTTAAAATGACCAAGTCAAAGTGATCGACCTACTATAAAGTCCCATTTACACAAGAACAACCTCTGGAAACGTTAGTGTTTTTTCAATATTTATTGGGGGTAATATACAAAAAATGAGCTGATTTACATGAAAACGCTGTAGTTTCCGTGTCAGCCGGGTTGCCAGATAAGAAATTATTAACTATAGCACTGTCGCTTTAAAATGATAGTATTTTGACCTAAACTGTCATATGTTGTCACGATCCTCCAGGTTGGAACCCAATTGCAGAGAGATGAGTGAGGCAGGAGTTCAAAAACCAAAACAATTCATTTCTTTTAACAACAAAACAAAAGGCTGTCGGTGCAGCAAAACTTACTTTTGGCAGATTGGATCAGAAATAATGCAGAGCAGATCATCAGGGGGGCAGAAACCAGACAAGGCAGAAGAGGATTGTGATGTCTGTGAACATAGAACAATCACCGGACCAGGAGTGAAGGAAAGAAAGGTTTTTTATGTGACAGAGGGAGAGTTAGTAATGAGAGCACCTGGGCAAGTGGCTGATGAGGGACAGGTGTGAATGATAAAGACTGAGTGGAGAAGCAGACTGAGGAATGAGAGGAACATAACAGAAACAGATAAACAGAAAATCACACACAAAGCAGAACAATAAAAAATATAAAAAGCAGACAGAGACAGAAACTTGAAATAGAAGGAAATGATTAAGACTGTGGGATGATAGTTTGAAGATATAAATGTTGGTTTCTGGTTGCAGCTTGAAGGAGGTGGCAGAGGCTTGGCAGATGGGGGGGCAGCGGGGGCCGCTGACCGTGACATATGTGCGGAGTAAAGATATTTTAAGACGAGGTGTGTGTTGTGTTTGTTGAACATGTGTACAGAAAAGGAGGGGATACATAAGACATTTTAAATTTATCTGGCAAACCCTGATGCCGGGCTCAGATGTGTATTAATTGTGCAAGCAGCGTCTTGCTTAGAAAAATAACTAAATTTTCAAAACCTTGTGTTGCAGAATAAAAACCAACTGCAGATCTGCTGCAGGACACAAACTGAAGCCTTCTAAATGATATATTTGCTCCATTTATAGAAAAGTACTTCATCTACAGTGTATTTCTGGGCATTATTATTTACAATAAAATCCCTGTGTATACATCTATTATGTGCGCAGATCAAAGTCAAAGAGCAGTGGATTTTATTTTTCTCTTTAACCCCATTTGTAAACGACTGATGGCTCTTTTGTTATTTATATTCACTGACGGACTTTGGTTTTCAAACCGCTGAGTGTGTTTTCTCAATCCACAGGGTCAGACATCCAATTAGCCTGTTGTCGAGACCAATAGCAACTTCAGAAATGATTGAGTTGAGAGTGATCAGGCTGCAAGTCAAAGTGTAGAGTTGTACGTGTGATTACTGAAAAAAGGGGTTTGTTTCTGAGGGATAACGTATTAATCGAGCCTGTTATTGGCATCATGGGCCTATCTTAATGAAATACTGGTGAAGAAATGTGCTAACCTAATAAAACAACATTTTCTGTCAGCAATTTTAGATTTAGTGCAAAATGAATGGCACGATCTGTATTAACAAGTCTTGATGTCTGTAAAAGTAATTATGAAAAGTGGAACTACATAATTCAGAGTGAGTTTCTCTGTACTTTGTATTGTAGAAAAAAAACTATTCAGCTAAAAGGAGGTCTAACAGATAATTGGGTGAACGCAAGACAGTTATTTAATTAGGGAGCTCATAGTTAAGCTCTGTAATTGGGGCATTTTTTTTTTCCTAATTTTATTCATCGTTCAGCTTCTGTCCAAATAATCACGTATGCATCTCCAAGCATCCTCAAATCAAACCATAAAACACAGATCAGCGCGCCCACAAGCTATACTGCCTCCAGTCAGTGAGCGATTTCTAGAACAGCTTCTCTGCTCACTGTGCAGAACAAATAGCAGGAAATTTCCAGATAATAAATTAACATGCCACATGTATGTCCTTTCTCAAGGAGCTGTGTCGTGCAGTGGATAGTTTTAGGGGACATATTTGTAATGAGCACAAGATAGCTGTGCGAAAATTGGATTCACGTTTAATGAAACATGAGAAAAAAAAAAGCCTAAACCCTGCTTCTGGACACATATCATTGACCTAGGCACGCTGCGATGCATCGTAATGACAAGTGGCAGAAGCGTGAGCTATAGACAGTTTCAGGATGTATCGCTTGTAGAAAATTCTTTGAAATGTATCTGTTTCTGTTCCCGTTAAAAAAAGCAGATGTCAACACGCTGCGAATAAAGTCGATACAAAGAACTTGAACCCAGTCAGTCGGGCAGTTTGCTGGAACATTCACTGCAAGAGCTAGTTCAAAAATTAGAAGAAATAATTGTCTGTGAAATAGGTTGTGCTGGAAAGTTGTTCTTTGAATTATATATACCCTCCAAAAAATACATCTTGCAAAGATCTTAATTTTTCTTTTAAGGCTGCTTCACCTACTGAGATGAATAAAACATGTTTGTTATGTCATCTCAGCAGGGTTAAATACTCTTTGACCCTCATTTATGCAGCTGACAGCAACAGGTTTTAATCAGAACCATTCCAACAGAGCCTCAAAGTGTTTTTCCTTTCGGCATTTTATACGTCAGCGCAGGTTGATCAATGTTTCTCCATGTTTCACGGTTAAAATTGCTCTTTCAACCATTCTTTTAAATTAACAACAGGTGAATTAAAGTTACTGCCTCCTCAGCTCTGTAAGATTAGTAAACTTGTAGTTTTCTTCAGCTCATTGTTCTGGTGTGAAGTGTCACCACTCGTTAATTAGCATTGCTTCAGCCGAAAGGTCATGTGAAATTATGCCGTCTGCCCATAGAGACAAATACATCATGGAATTTTTTGCAGATGAGGGGCAAGATGAGAACTTTATTGAAACCATAACATAGCTAAAACAAAATTGCATGTTGGACTTCTGCTGCCTGAACACAAAAACAGTTTAGCTGAGGTCGCATCCTTCTATAAATCCAATTGAACAACTTTTCTTCTCTTCAAATAAAAACATCTAATGAGCACTTTAGATTTTGACTGATACAAAGAATTTAAAACTTAGGTAAAGAAGAAGATACTTGTAAGGTGGGTTAATAGATAAAAACAGACCTATATGCATTTGTACCACAAATACACCAAGAGTTGTTCACAACAAGTAAGATCAGGTAAAAAAAAAATGTAACTGCACTACGTGATTTTATGCAAACAAGTAAGCATGTATTATTTAGCAGCTACTCTGTGTAAAATAAACAGAAAAATTATAATTTGAGTGTTTCCCGTCACCTAAATTGGCTGAGACAGAAGCAGCGAACATGCATAAAAATATTGAATCTTGCCATCAGCAGCATCCTCAAACTTGCTCCTTTTTTTCTGTTCTCTCACTCCAATGCACTGTTGGCACACAAGCACAAACTCAATCTGCTTCTAATGATTGCTTTATTGACGAGGCGAGGCGCTATTCACTCACGAAGGTCTGCAACAACTAGAGGCCAAAGCAGTTGAAGAAAAGAGAGGAAAAACAACAAACCAGAGGCCGAGGGCAACTGGAGAGAATGAAGAGGTGCATTAAAGTTCTACTAAATAGTACTCCAGGATAAAAAGATGAAATTAAGTTTCAATTTCAAGTATTTAGAGAAGTTTAACATCTATGTTCATTTTGTTAATAATTTTTAGGTAATATTTTGTTAGAAGAGTAAATGTATGCAATAAAACCAAACATTTTCAGTCCACATTATACTTACTGTACATGTCAGTGTATTGACACATTAAACTTGGAAACTTGAAGCATTTATTTGATGACTTCCTCTTGATCTTTTTCTGAAATTTTCCTAATGTGCACAACATTCACTTTGTTTTTAAACTTGTGTACAGTATTTAGTACATTATTTACCTGAGCTGCTGCTTTTCTGTCATCATCCTCATTAAAATAAAACCCCAACTTTACGTTTGTCAAATTAATTGCTTGTAATTTGCATATCCAGAAGTACTCAATATTCTGTTTCATTGGGTCTTTTTTTGAATCATCTGGTATAAAGTACCCAAAAAGAATAGTTATGGTGTTAAAATAACCTACAATGTGTTTTATCTCATATCGGTATAACATTTGTTTGTATTGTGCAAGAGAAAAGTGCAGGCAATTGTTAAACAGGGCAGAAATAAAAACTTGGATTTGTATCAGAAAGAAAAAAGCTGAGCTGAATTTGTGGCAAAGCAGAACTGGTTCAGGTCTCCTGTCATTTTAAAGGTAGCCTTCTTTACAAATAACGTTAGAATAAATTCAAAATTTTTCATTTGGCTGAACTGTAGTTACATGACAAAATATGCAATGTATCTGTAGTAATTATTTAACAAAAATACCAAACATAACATATATCAGAATGAGTTGGTACTGTGTGCAGATGTTTCAAACAGATAGGTACATGTTCATTTTACAAAATGTAGATATTGATATACCTTTTCTAGACACTGGAACATTTTTATTGATTTATGACTTTTTTTATCTTCTGTTGGACCTGAATGCTCCATTTCATGTGGACCCTGTTTCTAAGTACTATTTTTTAATAAAGTCAGCAAGTTTAAAGTGATTACAGTGACCTGAAATGACTTCTGTTGTGACTTGGCGCTATATAAATTGAATTCAATTGAATTTCGAATAATAAATCTTGACTTAACAATTGACCCCAAGTACCATAACCTTGTAAACTCCATCCATCCATCAGTTTTCTGTAACTTGTCCATGGTTGGGTTGTAGATACAAAAGTTTAATGAGGAAACCCAGGTCACTATCTCCAGTGACACTCTCCTGCTCCTCCTGAGGAAAGCCAAGGCATTCCTAGGCTAAAGTGGATACATAATCCTTTCAGAGAGCTCTGAGCCTGCCATAGAGCCTCCTTTCAGTGGGATGTGCCACATCTGGGGGCGGCTGTGGCTGAGTGGTTAGAGCAGTCGTCCTCCAATGCAAGAGTTGGAGGTTCAATTCCACCAGCAGTCGCATTTCCTCCAGTGCGTGTCCCATCAGTGTATGAAAGTGATAAAGCACTGATTATTCTTTGTATACAGTAGATATAGAGTGCTGTATGAATGGGTTAATGTGAACACAGATTGTAGTGTAAAGCGCTTTGAGTATCTTGATCAGATAGAAAGGCGCTATATAAGTACAGAACATTTACCATTTACCATAAAACACTTGGCCTTTGCATGTCTGGAAAACAAGAGGAACATGACCAAGAGCCATCCTAATCAGATGCCCAAACCACCTTAACTGAATCATTTTAATGAGGAGAAATGGCTCTACTCCAAACTTCTCCCAAATAATGATGCTCCTCACCTTATCCTTAAGACGTGGCTTGAACCCTTTGGAGGAAGACCATTTGTATGACTCATACCAGCCGTTTCACTCTAGGCTACAAACTGCCCCAATGCACACTGAAGGTCATCAGCAGAACTGCATCATCTGCAAAAAGAAGAAATGAGACCTTAAGTTTTGCAAACCAGATACCCTCCTCTCCGTGACTGTGCCTTGAAATCCTAATTATGAACACCACAAACATCAATGACCGGGAAGAGTCCTAGCAGACTTCAACTACACTAAGGTAATGCTTTTGAGCAGAGGACAAGCAGAGACAAAGCACTTGCTTTGGTTTTAAAGGGACCAGCTAGCTCTTAGAAGTGACCCTGCCACACTAAACCACTGCAGCACCCTCCACAGAATGACTTGGGGAGTTCTCAGTCATTTGTAAAACATGCTGGTTAAAATTAGACCAACAGCTGATATTGCCTACTCACTTGAAAGTGGTGTCCCATACATGTTTTATAAGTCTTCTACATTCGCACTTACTTCCATCTATCCATCCATTTATTTTATCTGCTTTCTCCTTTATGGCTTGCAGAGGAGCTGGTGCCTATCTCCAGCAGTCACTGTGTGAGAGCAAGGGGGGGACACCCTGGACAGGCTGAAGGTCCATCGCAGGGCCACTGTAACAATTTACTAAGTACCCAGATAATAGTGACTGAAAAGAGCAACTCCAAGACCATAAAGAATTAACAGTGCTTTATTTAGAATGCATAATATCAATAATATTCTGTAACATGGCTGGAAGGGACTGGAACCCTGGAGAGCAAGAACAAGGGTTACCTTGGTGGTTCTAGTCTTTAATAATAATAATAATAATGTCATCACAATGTCAGCACTGTATGTTTCCATACAATGGCGAAATTAGTCTCTGCATTTAACCCATCCACCACCAGGTGGTGCAGTGGGCAGCTATTGAAAGTGCCCGGGGGGCATTTTGGGGATGAGGTGTGCTGCCCAGAGACACCACGTGATATGCAGTGACTGGGGATCGAACCTGGGACTTTCGGGTCCCACGCCGGCTGCCCTGCCTCTCTACACCATCTCGGCCCTTTAGGAGGATTCAATATATAATTCCTCGCTTACAGTTGGAGTAAATGGTCATCGTAGGAATGGAGGTCCAGTGGTTCCAGTTATCACGGAGGAGAGAGTTCCAAGTAAGTTGCATCTATCGGTTGGCAAGTAGTGGAAGGTGAGGAACAGCTTAAGAAGTCACAAGGAGTCCTAAGACCAAACCAGGGAAGTCCAAGCACAAGAGGAACACAGGAGTCAGTGCTGAAATATGTGAGAATAAACAGTTGGGTTTTACTTGTCCCAAAGATGGTAAAGTGACTAGGAACACAACTATTGATTGGCAGATAATGCACCAGCGTCAAAGGGGAGTCATCTACTGCCATCTATACTTCTGCAGCTTATCAAGGGAATAGTCCACAAGTGTGGCTTGTTGGCACCATCTTGTGACTTGAAGCTGCAGGAAAAACTGAAACTCCTACAGCCACATAGAGACCAAACACAACAAACTTTTCGCTCACATCTGGGGACATTTAGAGTTATCAGTTAAGCTAACATGTTTGGTTTTGGTTTGTTGGAGGAAACCGGAGTACACGGCTAAATACTACTTGTTTTAACCTGCTTGAACCTGTGATAAATGTTTTTGGTTTGTACATTGTGCTGACCTCTCACTGAGCCGTCTTTCTGCTTAAATATTGCAGCTTGAATCTAAAATGATCATTTTCCCACAGGATTTTTATTTTGGCACCAGCAGCATGCTGCATAAATATTACAAACCAGAGATGGAACTGTAAACAGTTTTTACTTATTCATGCATGTCTCCTGAAACATGTCTTTGTCCCTTAAACAAAGTGCTATGCAAACCTGTTTTTTTTTTTTTAAAAGGTGATTCGTTTTTTAATTTCAAAAGGGACCAGCAGTCCCAACACTGAAAACTAAAGTGAAGCAAAGATACACAAACAAACAAATCTCAAATTACCTGAGAGTCACAGTGCTCTGGCAGAAACGATAAACCACTTGGCCTCACAAATCAAAAAGATGAGAAAGAACAAAATCTACATATTTCATGTTCTTTGAATCTGTAAGATTAATGAGGACCATTTGGCTTGTTGAAGTGCAAAAGTTATTTGTTTTGCATCTGTGAAACATTTGGAAAAGCAGTTAATTAAAAATACATTTTACTGTCTTGCACTCAGAGAGTAGTGGAAAAGGTCACTGTGCAAAATCAACAAGATAGTTTGATCAAGATTTAAAGATTTGCAGGAGATGTTTCTATCAAACTCTGCCCACTTTGCCTAATCACGCTCAGAATGCACATTTGAATAATGAAAGTATCACTTGATATCATTTACTGTGGCATCATCCTGCAGCTGCCTCTCAGTAATGTTGAGAAAATGAAACATGAAGACAACATAAAGACGAGACGTATATTTTCTCACATCTGGTGAAAATCTAACAAAGTGTTTACATGTTTGTGACAGACGGAGATAGGTGTGCAGGTGTGTCTGTGTTGTAGCTGCTGGAGAGAATGAGGTTGCTGACCGGTGCTGGAACACGCCGAGTAAATCTGCTTTTATGCTCCTCTTCCACTTCTTTTTACTCTTTGTCTTGTTTTCATGCCGATGCCTGTTCCAAGGGAGGATCACTGAATAGGGATATGTGTAAGTGTCTTCCTTATGTGGGGCAATGTGTGTGAGATCGACACAAAATGTGAGGTATTCTTTCAATTCTGGGAGCTTGTGCGACATTCAGCTTGAGCAAATAAAACCCTCATGCATGCTGTTGTCTCGGTTTGTTTGCGTGGGTATTTGAGGTGCCTTGAAAGAGCTAGGGGATCACAAATTTCTCTCAGAAGCTCCCCACCCCTCTTGTCTCTTTTATTGCAGTCATATTTTGATTCCAATTGCCAGAACTGCCAACAGGTCCCCATTGTTATATAAATATATATATATATATATATATATGCCTTATATGGTGACATCCATCTTGGATTTTTACATGGCAACCCAATTTTTGATAGGGACCTTTCTTATAGATGCAGCCACCCACCATGATGGAAGTTGGTACCTTACTTATATGAGTAATCATGCTCACAATATGAACAGGTGAACAGAGAGTATTTCTATTTACCCCTCTTTGCTCTGCAGCATGGGACTATAAAGCATGGAGTTCAGTGGGCAATTTCTTTCTAAGTAAACCAGATCAAGAAACAAATATCAAGATAACGAAATCCTAAGCAAAACGCAAAGAATTACATAAAAAACTAAATTTGTAAAAGCCTAAAATCAAACTCTGGAATGAATATGGTAATAAAACAAGACATAAGCTATGCACAGACCATTCCATTCATAGGTTTCATTTATTTCTCATCTGGCATGTTAACTTACATCCAGAATGTTTGTCTGTATTTGAGTGTATGTTTTCATTTAACTATGTGTAGCTTGTATCATATGAAGAATATGTGCAACATAAACAACCACGTTCTCTCCCTTTTGTTGGATGTAGGTTATTGGATCAGCATTACTGCAGCAGTGCTGAGAGGCTGACTTAGTTCAAGGGGAATGACGGCATACATTTATCACAAGACTCTGCCAATTAGCATGCTAGCGTGTGCCCAGCAGCTAACGGATGCTCCTGGGGCACCCAAGTTGTTGTTGTGCATTGAGTGAAGGCATTATCACTGGCCTGACTTGGCACTCTGACACAGGTTAGGGCTAATCATCCCCTGCGGGAGAATCAATAGCCATAGCAATTCGGTTGGAAACAGCAGAGAGAGGAGAGCAAAGAGAGGAGAGGTGGATAAAAGGGATTTATCACAAGGTGGTGTTTCAGCATGCACATGAGTGAGCACTTGTATGCACATTATTAAAAGTGTGGTTGTCAAAGCCACTCTTCAAAGGATGCTTTTTTAGACTGCATTATGTTTTATCTTTTCATTAGAAAATGAAATAAAGGTTTAAACAAAGGTATGTGCTGTTAAAATCGCATGCTTCCTGAAAGAAGTGGATTTAGGTTTGAACTTCTCTCAAAAAGCATATTTTAGGTTTCGCTTCCTACACAACATGGTTTCAAGTCGTGTTTCTGTTTCAGAACCAGAGGTCTTAAACCTAAAAACAAGTCAATGCCCTCATAATCAAATAACTTTAATATATTTTGCGCATTTTTTTATTGTCTCATCTTTTACACAGTGTAATGTATTGTTTTAATTGCAGTAGCATTTAAGGAATTACTTACAATGCCACCTTTTTGGGATGACAATAATACAGTTAAGTGTTCACAAGCTGCCATAATACAAAAATATTTGTGGGAAACTTTGAAAATGAAATTAGCATTCTTTGAGAGAAATGCAAATTTTTCCACCACCTTCCGAACTAAAGACTAAGTTACGGTTAATTGAGCTAAGCTAGAACTTAGCTACCACAGCTAAGATTACAGTTGCACTCAGGTCCAAAAAATCTGAACCGACCCGGCCCCGGCCCCGGCCCCGGCCCCGGCCCCGGCCCCGGCCCCGGCCCCGGCCCCGGCCCCGGCCCCGGCCCCGGCCCCGGCCCCGGCCCCGGCCCCGGCCCCGGCCCCGGCCCCGGCCCCGGCCCCGGCCCCGGCCCCGGCCCCGGCCCCGGCCCCGG
>NC_056509.1:30857661-30858831 GCF_014905685.2 Nematolebias whitei
ATATTTATTTATTTTTACGGGGGGGGGGTTGGTTTTTTTTTCATTTTCTTTTCATTTACCCTTTATTTATACAGGTAGTCTCAATGAGCCATGAGAACTCATTTTCAAGAGAGTGGAGGCAGGTGTGGGTGTGACTTTCCGATCACAGGCCCATCTTCTCTTACCTCTGCGCCACCACTCCCCCTATGGGTTTTGGGTTCTGTTTATTGCAAGTAAGATTTAATGCAACAAAATAAACACATTTTAAAGGTAACATATCATTGTAATACTTGGTTTATTTACATAATGACTTTAATTGCTGGATGTCCGGACCCTGAGCTGCTGCTTTCAGTAACTGTGGCCCCCTGAGCAGTTTAGTTGAATAGTCCTGCTTTAGAGGGTGGAATACAGTTTATTCCAGTTCCAAATCCTAAACTGAGTCTGGAAAAATGTAAAAGATGATAAAGCCCTGCGCTCGACCTCATGAGCAGCTACAACAGTGATAAACAGGAAGTACCACATGTCCATTTGTACGAAGGTAACTGCAAGTACATCCTCCATTTTCTGTCATAATTACATTGTGTGCTTAATGGTTAAATTAAAGGTTAATGCTTAAAGCTAGTTGTGCTTTGTTTCGTGTGTTCTGTATGTAGATATATCTATGTTGCAACTTCTGGTTGCACAAGTTTATTTTTGGTTTGTTATGATCATTTAACACTAAATTGATTTTGTACATAGGTTGTGTAATGTAAAGCAGAGTGCTACATCTGTAGCATCTTAGCTAGCACATCTGTATTTCATGCTGCTAGCTTAACACTACTTCTTGTTGTGCCGAGCTCGCTAAAATAGTTATTGAATGTTTACTTATGAAGGTAAACATTGACGTTTAACAACCTGTTAAAATGCATCAGAAAGCAGGAAATGGCATCTAATCTATTCAACCCAGGGGTGTCATGTTTTTGTTCAAAGCAAGTGGCCCACCAAAAAAATAAATTGAAAAAAATCAAAAGCATTGTTTGGTATGCAGACATTTAAAAAATAGATATTAAATGCCTTTATTTCACATAAAAAAAAATATTCTACACTATTAGATTGTGCTTTTTTTTTAGAAACACGTTATAAATATTAGGAAATGGCCTAGACCAAAGACAATGAAATATTTGAAGAAAAAAACAAATATATCTATATATA
>NC_056509.1:30858931-30876418 GCF_014905685.2 Nematolebias whitei
GCTCTTCCGAGTTAATGATCTGTCCATTTAAGTTTGTGTGCATCCAGTAACTTGGGAAGATCTCAGAATTATTTTACTAACAGGGATTTTCTACCTGAATTCTGAAGGGAAAGTTAGCAAATAATCTCAGAAATTAAGATTAGGTGAATGAAGCCTGGAGCTCTGGGAAAATTTATGTCAAGAAAGGTAAAAAAAATAATAAAGAATATTTTTGTCACTGTGTGGTTGGATCACATTTTGACAAACTGTCTGCATCTAGACCTTCATCCAACATAACAAAGGTCACAATCCTCTTTAGGTAATAACAATGCCTTTATTGATTAATGCTTGAATTTTCTCTCTAATAATCCCACACAACAAGTCATTCTCAAGAGAAAGAAAACAGAGTAGTGAAAAATATAAAACCCTTTTTGAATGTTAGTTGTGCCTTTTAGGCATAAAAAAGATGCTGAACAACAGAGCGCCATGACGTAAAGAAGAAGACGAGTCTTCCTGACTGTACGATGCAGTTTGCTGGAGGGAAACCACAAATGTGCTTTTTAGTTAAACTGTTTATTGGCTTGTGAGAAACAAAGCAATAGTGACTTTGTTTTTAAGATTTCAAGAAAAATAATAGATCACGGTAAATTCCTTTGTGACTAGTGCAAAAAAAAAGTGCTTTTACTGTAATTGCTGGGGTGTTTAATACGATTGCATCCATTAACTTTGTGGATACACACAGAGTGTTTCTCTGTGTGCAAATTATTGTGTTTCATTTGACAATCAAGATGCATTTCACATTTATCTTAAAGTCACGAGTTGCCGCAAGGTGAGACTCGTGGGTCGCCGCAGCGAGTCAGACACGTAAAAACCGTCTCATCTCTCAATTCATTTCATTTCACGATGAGACCGCAGCCGAACTCAGTAATGACAATATGCAAAAACCCTCCCTGAATCTAATTCTGCTCGATCCATCTGAATTACAATGCCATCATTATTATTCCAATGCTGGAATTATACACTCCATCGGCTGGAATAAGCAGTTTCCACAGATGAGCTGACTTTGCGCTGCATATTACCCTTGTGAAAAATGTGTGTGTGTGCATGCGTACATTGTAATCGTGGTGTGTTTGCGAGGTAAAACACACCAAACACGAGCTTTTGCACTTGTGTTTTCTCACATTAAAAGGTGAAATTTTCAGGGCAGAGTAATTAAGCCCAAAGTTACTGGCCTGTGTCAAAATACAAAGTTTTCCTATAAGAGTAATTGCCAATTGTGCAGGGATGGCAAATGTGATGCACAGTGGAGGCAGGAGATGTGACTGATTCTCCTTTGGGAGTGTCACCGTGTTTTAGATGCTGTTATACGTATCTAAATGAAAAAAGTTTGAGAACAAGCTTTTTTTTTTCTGTCTCCAGCCAGCTGTGCTCACAGAAGAACAGTTGTCAACCTGTCCTCACATCAAAGTTGCCTGCATGGTCACAAAAATGGTTGTGTCCTATCGTAAAGTAATGAAACATGAGGTGACCTGACGTGGCTTAAATGAAGAGCTGCTCAGCAGAAAAATAAAAACTAACAGCGGCGTTGCAGAGCGTGCGTCTCCTCCCTGCACCCTCGTGTTCCATCAGTTTATCTCCCTCCGTTCTGTGTCCTTTTATTTTCTGCGCTCTGTTCCAGAACATCAGCCGAAGGATCATTTCTTCAGCCCTGGAACAGGCAGCTGCTGCAGACCTCCGGTTTATGGTTGCATCATCCGGTTCTTATTCCTACATCATTGTCACATTGAGGCATCCTCCTTGAAGAAAGAAAAAAATAAGTTTTATCATTGTGCTAGTATGAAGCTTTTCTTCTTTTCCTGTGCTTAAAGAAATGGTTCAAAACATGTGAATTGGCGGTTTGTGGAAAGATTATTAATAATGAATGTCTTACCTGTCACAGACAGCTTTTTGAGCAGCTTCAATGTGGGAAAAAATAAAGATTATTTCCAATGGGATTGATAAACTAATGTGGATTGCTGCCATTTTAAAACTCCTTTCAGGATTCCAATCTGTCCAGGGTTCTTTTTCTCCTTCCTCACCATCCTGGAGAGCCAGGCATGAACATTTCCCGGGGTGGCCTGCAGGGTGACCTGTCTCTGGTGTGAGACACCACTTACTCATAGCTGAGGCTGAATAGGATGAGTCAGCTGCTTCTTAAGACTGAGCTAAGACACAGAAACTTAAACTGAAACTTTACCCTCCAGCCCTCCTGGGACCTTTAAGTAAATCTTGTGTAGAAACAGTCCTTACTTGTGACATCACCTGCGCTCCTCTTGCAGTCATCCCTTTTGTGAGCATCTGTTTGTTCCTTGTGAAAACCCTCTTCAATTCTCCAATACAGAGATCCATCTTTTTCCTTTAAAAAGTTAAAGGATAAGCAACCTTGGCCTTTAGTCAGCTGGAAAACTCACCTTCCTGCCCGTTCTCATCTGTTGCTCCCTGCCTCCTTTGGTCTTGCCTTGAACTCCTGGAATCCACAAACCTGGCTGCAATAAAAGGGACAATCTGTGAAAATTTGTATCTCATAAAAATCCTGCTTTAGCTGTGTACATCTTAACTACATCCACAACAAATTATTTGTCCTCACAGATAACAGTACTTCCTGTGCTTTTCAAAATAAAACATTTGACTTGTCTTCTGTTTTGTCCTGCCTCTGTTGGCAGTAAACTCGGTCTTAAATATAAACCAAAACCTAAAACTATAAATATTTAAGAAAATATTATTCATTGATATAATAAAAATTGTGTGCAGATTTTGTTCTATGCATGACTTTGCTACAAGTACCTCTTGTATCATTTCCAGTTTTGCATAACATGGCTATTATCTATCTACTTCTATGAACATTTGCAGTTGTAAAATGTGGCAGCAGCTAGCTGTAGCATATTCATCCAACATGGTGCACTTCTGGCAGGAATATTATATTTATGTGCATATTTGAGCATTGTGAAATTAATGTTGGTGTGATAGAAAAGAAAGTTTGAAAATAGTAAATATTGATTGCGTTTTTTTTTTATTTAAGTTGGTAAAAAGCAGCATTCCATTATGATTTTAGCTGTGCTCGCAGAAGCTGATAATTTGCCAAATGTTAGAAATAAAATATAGTTTTCTAAACTGAGGCCATTCTAAGTTATATAGGTAAATAAATTCATAACCATCCCACAAAATCCTACTTTAAAATCTATTACAGTGACTTATCCTTTAAAGATGTAGCATTACAATGATTTCATGATGTCAGGACACAGTCTTCCAGCAGCAAGTCTCAAAACTCCATATTCTTTTTTTTTTTTTTTCGTCTTTTACATTATTTTTCAGTTACCTGATGTTTTTTTTTTTTTCCTTCTTCTATCTATTCAGCTCTCCGGTGTCTGTATTTTAGACAGCTCTGCCTAATGGCTTTTATAGATGAACATTCTTATGCCCAAAGTAAAATATAGCCCAGGTTCAAGCTACATTAGGCAGATGTGTTACGCATTGGACAGAAAAAAAGATTAAAGTTTGGCAGACTGGTCTGAAGTTTCCAAGCTCAGACTTTTTAATAGACATTTTAATAGACTTGAAAACTTTTAGCATGATATAAACGGATCATGCGAGGTTATTTTAATATTCAGTTGAACATCTGTCAAGCAGATAAGAGACAAACAAACTATATTCTGTGGTCATGTCTCTTGTTTGTTTTAATACAGTCCAGGAACATTCTGTGCAAAATATATTTTCAGCTGGTGAACCTTTGTGCTCTGAAGTTTTCAAAGAGCAGTAAAAGCACAGGGCTGTTAGAGTATTTCAACCTTCTAACCGAAGCAACAAACACTACCTTGAGATTGTTTAAGTGCCCTCAGAGCTGAAAACACAAAGATGGGTGGAAATGACCAGGGTGAACAGCACATACAAGTTCTCTCATGTTACATCCGTCATCATTTGCTGCTGTTATTCAGAGCTGGAGCATCCTTTTAGTGTAGTACCAGTTTCAGGGAAATGAAGGTCGAACACAGCAGTGCCACTACCATTACCACTCTCTTCGTTAAACCAGTGAGTACACTCTGTAAACAGCAGGTTGATGGGAAAACGAAGAACCCCCTTACATGAGTGGAATGAGCTACGGGTCACAGGTAGAACATGAAGAAGGTCAGACAGTCTCCATCCATCCATCCATTATCTTTACCTGCTTATTCCATTTCAGGTCACGGGGGTCACTGGTGCCCATACCCAGCTGTCACCGTGCGAAAGGCAGGGGACACCCTGGACAGGTCTCCAGTCCATCACAGGGACACATAGAGACAAACGAGACAAATAACCATTCACTCTTTCACTCACACCTTGAGACAATTTAGAGTTACCAGTCAGCCTAACATGTTTGTGTTTGGTCTGTGGGAGGAAACTGGAGTACTTGGAGAAAACCCACGCATGCACAGAGAGAACATGCAAACTCCACCCAGAAAGTTCTCTGGCTGGGATTCAATCTGGCAACCTTCTCACTGACAGGTAACAGGTCTACCAGCTGTGCCACTGTGCCACCAGTATTACACTCTAATCAGATACCGTACTTTCTGCCGTACACGTTGCACCGCTGTATAAGTCGCATCTATTATGCATCACCGCTGACGCGTCACGTTTGTTATGCATCACCGATGACCACCTGGAAATGTGGGCCGGTGTTGTGCCAAAAATCAATTTACTACCAAATGGTGGCCACGGAAGCGTGCACGGGGAGGACTTTAACAAGAATTTAACAAGATTAACACTTAAAAACAATTATTTATTTGCTCGACATTATAGCAAAGGTATGTCTCAGTTGAACTTTTCCTTAATAAATGCACTTTGATGGTCAAATTAGCTGCATTTCACCTGGGCGGCGCAGCAAAATGCAGCTGATTTGACATTTGTTCCAGGAGTTAGAATAAAATAGAAATAGAATAGAAAAAGCATTTATTGTCCCACGGATGGGAAATTCAAAGCTAACAGCAGCAACAGATAAAAAGATTCACACAAAAGTTCCTAAAATTTTAAAAACAATATATAAAGAAATAATTTAAAAAACTATATATAAAAAAATAATATAAGCAATATCAATAATAATGTTAAATATGTATTGAACATTGAGAATGGCAGACTATTTACAGTACAGTAGTATAGGCAGAGTGTGTGTTTTAGCAGAGGTTTTCCGGAGCGAGACGCTTGGTATGGCAAGTCAAGTTTCTCATTAATAGCCACTTTTACCTATTAAGACAAAACTTACACTTGGCTTGCCATTAGAGCGCCCTCTAGTGGCTGAAAATGATAGTGTTCAATATTTTCCATGTCAGACTGAATGATCAGATCTGTCAAAAATTGGATTATAAATATGGGGGGGGTGTAGATTAGTAGCTTTGGTGTATAAGTCGCAGGACTTGCAAATTTATGTAAAAAGGCGCGACTTGTACAGAGAAAAATACGATAATTGTTCAATTTTGTTACGATTGCACAAGATTTTTGTTTTGTTGTATTGTTGGTGACAGAGTAAAACAGATGAATAACGTCTCCAACTCATCCTAAGAATCCTCAGCGGTGTTTGGCACTGAAATCTGTGGTTGCCTGATAATTAGTGCAACAGATATCTATTGTTCCCTGAACATCACTTTTGAATTTGAGCTCATTGGATCCTGGTATTTTAATGCCTATGCTGAAACGGTTCTTTAAACAAACATCTCTTATGGCTCATCAAGGAATAAGAAGCTGCTCACTGCATCAGTTGGCATTAAATAACTTGTCATATCACATCTGTAATTTTCTAAATTGAAACATACCTGTTTGTTCAAATAGCAGCTTATTTTTTTTCATGTAATTCCTGATGGACAATGCACCAAATTGCTACTTTTTGGTAAGATATATATGATTTATTGTCTCGAGATAGAGAACAAAGTCTGTTTTGGGGAACATAATGAGGATGTGTGTTAGAGGAGAGATGTGGGCTTCACACCTTCATCCATAATGCAGAAAAGACGTGAGGGCATGTCTGAGCATCATAAATATACAGAGAAAAGTGAACGCTCCTGGAGACTCCTGAGTTTTTTTTTTTATCAGATGCTGAGCTGCTAGGTAAACACAGAAACACTCACCCACATAAAATCAGAGCAGGATTTTGAGTTAATTTCTGTGCAGGCGGTATGTTAGACTGGTAAACCCTTGCAGAGTTTTAATTGTAGTGGCAAATGGGACTGGGGAAAAACAAAACAGCTTGTTAATTTATTTATAAATCTTACTTGAAAAATGTCAAGCAGAAATCCCGCAAGATTAAAATAATTTATTTTACCTTAGTGAGACAACAGAAAATGTGTACTAATGAGTATAAGAATCATTAACACTTAACACAAAGTCAGGGAGGTTAGAGACAAAATTCAAGGTTTCTAAGACTTTTAATAAGTTCACCAAGGTAACAGATGATGTGCATCAAACCCAAAGATAGAGATACAAAGAGGGAGAGGGGGGATTCAGTAACTGCAGGTTTACTGATTACTAACAGGAAAGAGGTGGTGAGTAGCTGGAGCAGGGACAACTTAGGACCTCTGGTGGTATCTTAAGAGCAACATTAGGAACATGACTCAGCAGAATAATTCAAATTAAAGACACAATACCAAACAGAAAATAAACTCCAAAACAAAAATAACAAAAAAACACAATAATCTCACAATGCTTATGAGAATCAGAACAAGCTTTATTATCATTGCACCGAGATACAATGAGAACATGTAACGTACAGGCGTCCGAAAGATGGACGGAGTGCACGAAGCTGCTGCTATCAAGCGCGGCCTTCTTATTCTTATTCAGAATACATTTTTTTTAGATAGAAAAAGGGACAAAGCCATGAGGAGAGGGTAGAAGCATTACAAAAAAAAGATCTCGTCACACCTTGTCCTTACAGGGAAAGATTTAAGACATCACAAAACTCTGCCAGTAAGCACATTTATGAACATGTACATATGCATTAACAAATGAGGGGGTCCATGAAGGACTAGAGTCTATAGTCCTGATAAGATGATGGCCAGCCAGCACAGTTCTAATAAGACTCCACAGAAGAGGGTGGGGGTTGTGATAGACCAAGCTTTTCCTTAGTTTACACATTTCCCAGGAGAAACTGATAAGTCGACCTGTTCTGAGGCCAGCTGAGGAGAGATTCAGATAAACACAATTGTTGATTTATTCAGGCAGACTATTTTTCCGTCTGCCTTGAGTCTGTACTGATAACTTTCCAAGGTTCGAAATGGCCAGATTAGGGTGCATTGTGCTGGTCCGTGCTACGAGCCTCTTCAAGATGGTTTTTCATGCTGACGAGTTCCAAAGCAGCAGGTGGCCTGCGATTCAAATCACTTCCAGCATAAAGTTTCGCTCGTAAATCAGCTGATTTTGAGTCCTCCAAGCACGAACCAAACCTTCACATAGACAGCAGCTCGCCGAGGTCCTAATTAGCTGCTGCTGTCTCCTTTGTATGTTGATAAGCCAGGATCTAGGCTATTCCAAAACCAGGAAACATGTTATCATAAATCCAATTATCGGCAATTTCAGCATCCTCTGTTGATAGCAGAGGTAGACACATCCCCCCCCCCCCCCCACCCAGAGATATATCCAGCTGCACGTCTCGTCCGAGCAGATGAGGGTTCTCCAGGATCCTATGGCTTTGTTGAAAGAATTTGTAATATACGTCGAAAGTTCAGTTGGTCAGATCCAAAACAGTAGTTTCCATTTCGGGAGTTGTGTAAAAAATAGGAGCTGCTCTGATACACAGAGAGCGAGCAAAAAAGCAGGAGGAAAACAGGAAGCGGGAAGGAATGCGTACGCCTCGTTACAGAGCTAGTGAAGAAAGAAAGAAAAAAAAGATGACTTATCAACATAGATGTCGCTGGAGCCAGAGAGTAGTAGCTACCAAAGAGCTGTTTAACCTGACATCACAATGTAATCAGACATATACTATAGTCATGGCATGTTACCAAATTTTATTTTGCATCAACATGCAGAGTTGACTTTAAATGTTGCATCATAACAATGTTCTATCCACTCCATCTCCTGGGGGGCTCTGCTGGATAAATGATTATGGGTACAACTTCCTGTCAGACACTGGAAGTAGAAGTAAGCATCGTGGTAGCAGAGCATGAGCCACAGTTTATTTGAAAGTAATTTGCATTCAGTTCAGCAGATAAAACACCGTTTTTGTTTTGTTCACATTTATTTAACCACTGTAAAGCGTACTGAAATAGCCGTGCTGAATTCAGGAACCCGTTGTGTTCGCGGCTGCACGAACAACCGGACCAAACTAAATCAGTGGCTACAACAACAGTGTTTTTTTTTGGCTGCAGTCAAGAGTTGTTTTTAATGAATCACCTGGTCAGATGGTCAGATTCTCAAGTCTATCAGCACAGACACTTACACAGAACCACGTGCTGTCAAACAGATTGAAGGTCTCGCAGCTCTGTCACTGTTTACGTAAATGTCCTTTGAAAAAAGATGCTACCAAACGAGCCCAGATCAATGAAGTGTTACTGTCTTCAGTCGCAGTATTTAAAGTGAAGCTGTGGCCCTTTAGTCATTTATAAACATGTAATCACTGGTTAGCTGAACGTGTTGGCTCCATGTTTTATTATGTGTGTATTTCATCTGTTAGCTAATGTTATTCAGTGTTTGACACTGAATAACATTAACAGGTTAACTTCTTGAAACTCACTTCAGCATATAAAATGCCATGAGAAGAGAGATGTTCAGGGGTCTGTGCATGCCTTCAGTACCATACTGGAAACCCCATCAGGACCAGCTGGGATTCAGCTCTCAGGTTTCTTCTTACCTCCCATTCCTGCAGGGAGAGAGAGCTGCTGTGAGGAGAAAGCAAGGGCTGAGAATTTCCAGGCTGTTTCTCCTCAAACCTGGCAAAGAAATGATGTGTCTTCTGCTACTGAGATGTTGGTGTTGGAGCTGCTAGTGCCGTGGCCTTTGTTGCTGCTCACGTTAGCTTTCAGCTGCATTTTTGCCTCTTCTGCTTTTGCTAGATTTCTGGTTCTTTTAGTTTTAACAACGCAGTTTCGGCTTCTTCAGCAAATATCTGCAGCCGTTCAACACCTAGCGTTCACGTTTTCCTATTTATTCATTTGCTCCCTGACTATGTAAATAAAAATAGAGCATTTTATTATTTATTTAACCTTTATTTACTCGAGCAAATCCCATTAAGATCACAGATCTCTTCGCCTCCTCTCTGCTGTCACAGAGGCCAGAGGGCACCATCACACGAGCAGAAAGCCAATCAGGAAGCTTATTAAACATGGCGCTCCCTGAGCACACTCAATACAGACGAAGGACACGAGCTCCGAGGTCTTTGTGCCAATTAGTAAAATCAGATCAATCTCAGCAGTTAGTGCGAAGTGTTTCTCCTGCTCATCATCGCCGTCTCGTCGGTCGTCACGCGCAGCTGGATGTAAAGTAAACGAGGAGCAGACAGTCGCAGCCTGTTTCAGAAAAATATTCATCACAATTTAGGAACAACAGAAGCCACTGAGGGACAAGAACACCCTGCTGCGAATCCAAGACGCTAACACGCTCGTGTGCTTAAGTTTCTGCTGAGCTGGTAATTCTTTACTTTCCTCCTCAAAATCTTGGCTGTCAGGCAAACAAATGCATATTAACATATTAGTTTATGATTTATCCAAGCAGGTGGTGTTTATGTATTCGTTTGACATGTTTCTGGTTATTTATATAGACTATAAACAGAAGTCAGGTAATAATGTTTTTTTGTTTGTGTTAGCAAAATATGAATGAGTGATTTGAAGGAAACTAGAAAGTGTTCATTGGACGGACAGCTACAGCTCATCAGCTTTTGGAGTCTGTAACAATCTGATGGTGGTTGAACCCAAAACGCAGGGAGGACTCAGGCTTGAAGGAAACGTTCTTTAACGAAAATAAAGCAAAGGGCTGACGTGGCAGCAACAACTTCCATGAACCATGAGAGGACGCAGAGGGACACTAAACCAGGACGTGGTGCAACACAGGAGCAAGGAGCCTTCATGAGACAATGCCCAGACAGCAAAGAACAGGAGACGCAGACATACGCAGACACTGACGAGACCGAGTGAAAAAACCTGGGACAGACAACAGGTGTAGGAGGCGGAGAACTTGATTACCGTATTTTTCACCGTATAGGTCGCTTTTTTTTTTTTGCATAATTTGCATGCCCTGCAACTTGTAGGCCAAAGTCATGTATTTATGGATATTTTCCCCATATTTATAAAACAATTTTTGGTTGAGATATGACCGTTTTCATTCATTCTGAATGAAAAAAATTGAACACTATCATTTTCAGCCACCAGTTAGCAGTCGAGTAAGGTATGTCGTTGTATCATGTAATACATATGTGTCAAGCTCAAGGCTGAGATGCCAAATGTGGCCCTCCTTAACATTTTATCTGGACTACAATATGTTATTTAAAATGTACAATAATTATATCACTTTAATTTTTTTCGGTAATCTTTGATTATGATGTCAAAAATGCAACAGAAAATGTCAAATAAGGACAATTAAACTCTTGTTGAGGAACCTGCAATCAAGAAAATATGTTGGGTATTTAACTTGAGTTAATGTAGATTCTGAAACCGGCCCTTAGTTTGAAAAAGGTTTTAATTTTGGTCCCCTTTTGTAAGTGGGTTTGACACCCCTGATGTAATAGGTAAAAATGGCTATTAATGACACAATTGGCTTGCCATAGCCTGCCGCCGTCGTCTGCCTGGAGCAACCTAATCAGCTGCCCCGGCAAAATGCATTTATTAAGTAAAAGTTCAACTAAGATACATCTTTACTATAAAGTCGAGTTAACAATTAATTGTTTTTAGGTGGTTATTTCGTTAAATTTGAAATGAATGGCCACGCAAACGTGACGCTTCAGCGGTGACGCATAATATATGCAACTTATACGGCGAAGGGACATATTTATGGATTTTTCCACTTTATTAGACTTATTTGGAATACTGCAACTTATAGGGCAGAGTGACGTTTACGGCGGAAAATACGGTACATGAGGGAGCAATAGCTGGGACAGACAACACGATGGAGCCAGACACAAAGGAACAGAGTCGAACACAAGGATCAGAAAAGGAAATAAACAAAACACAAAGAAAACAGTCTAAAGGACAGATTTTGTCAAAGTCAACCTGAAAAGAAGATAGCCACCACACCTAGTTGACCTTTTGCCAACACAAAACAAATGTTAAGCTACATTGTGGTGTGGTAGTAGCTGAGAGTCACCCGCAAGGTATATTCTGAACGCCACCATTTCTCAACACTGGATTGTCTTTGTTTATATCTCTGGCATTAAATGTGGGCATGCATTTTGTCAAATAATGCTTGGCTTACCGTATTTTTCGAACTGTAAGGCGCACTTAAAATCATTTTATTTTCTTAAAAATTGACCTTATAATCAGGTGCACCTTATGTATGAATTCTGGTTGTGCTTACTGACCTCGAACCGATGTTATGTGGTCCACGGCGCACAAAAATCTGTCAAAATGAACTCGTTTTGCTTAATGCGCCTGAAAAATATGGTATATTGAGGAATGGATTTTCCTGAACAACTGATTTTACAAACTACAAAGTTTTTGATTCTGCGTAAAACAAGATATTAGAAACTTTGGTCTTAATGAAAGCGTGAAAAAGCGTGCTCGTGGGAGCAGTTTCTGCCACATATGCTCCCCTGCTAACGGTCTAATGAAACATTCTCACACAGTCTAATGTGACACCTTCAGATTACATTACTCCAAAATGACCCAGACTGCAACTAAAGGGTGTAGACTTTAAATTAAAGTAATTAAGATCATTAAAATCTACGCTTGGAAATTAGCTTCATTTTTCTCGTGTTAATGGAAAGTGCTGGATCATCCCTGAAAACGTCCTCAAAGAAGCTGTTGCTTCTTTTTATTTTTGAGGACTGGGGGGATTTTCATGGCTTTGCACATTCCCCCGTCTACACAGCCTGAAACATAAAGTCTGTAAATAATAAACAGAGACATCTTTATATTCCTGGACGAGTTGAAGCTTAACCTCCACTGATCTCCCTCCTCGTCGATGACAAAATGCTACAGGGGGAGAGGGAAAGGACTTTTTAAGGTTTTGTCAAAAAGCTTGTTGAGACACAGAGCTGCTCAGCTGACGATGATAAAAAAAAAGGAGATCTACACACAAAATCTAATTTCAGAGTCAGTGACAGGAATGTTAGAGGAAGGAGAACTTCTGTGCAGGATAGAGACAGAGTACCAGCTCCACCTACAGACAGGCTCAGAGAGACCCCCTCCCACATCTGCAGCTAGGATCTAATAAAACCAAATGACACTTATGTGATACGCTGCTGACACGTTTCTGGAGTTTGCCAGTTCTGGGAATAAAATATGAAGTATGTTTATTCTAGACAATAATTTTAATGTTTGTTTGTTTTTATTTGTAATGTGTGTGAAAATGAACATTTCGGACTATTGCTGAACAAAAACTTTTTTTTAAGTCTTCAGTTGATCCAAAATGCTGCTGCCAGAGGCTTAACTGGAGTTAGTGGGAGAGATCACATCTCTCCAGTTTTAGCTTCTCTCCATTGGCTCCCTGTCAAATCCAGAAGACTCCAAATTCTTACTTCTAACCTACGAAGCCCTCAACAACCTAGCTCCTTCTTAAATTACATATCTTATTGTTCCATATTTTCCTAATAGAGCACTTCGCTCTCAGACTGCAGGCTTACTTGTGGCAGTTTCCAAAAGCGGAATGGGAGGAAGATCGTTCAGTTATCAGGCTCCTCTCTTGTGGAACCGACTTCCAGTTTCTGTCCGTGAGTTTTACGGCTGGGCTTAAGACTTTCCTTTTTGATAAATCCTATAGTTAGGGTTGGCTTCTTATATCCTTTAAGCTTAGACTACTAGAGGACAAACTGACCTCATTTCTTAAAATTGTTAAAATTGAATAGTTTTCATTTTATACTATTTCTATCCATGTGATTCTCAGCCTGCCATTGTGTATCTGTTCCTCCTTCCTGTTCCTCTCAAACCCAGCCGGTCGAAGCAGATGACCGCTTGTCCTGAGCCTGGTTCTGATAAAGGTTTCTTCCTCATGAGGGAGTTTTTCCTTTCCACTGTTGCCTTCATGTTTGCTCAAGATGAGTCTGTGATGGAACTCAATTCAAAGCAGTCTGCTCCTCAGATAAATTATATTAACTTACATTTTATGTATATGAATGTTTCTGTTCAGTGCCGAGATGACTTCTGTTGTGACTTGGTGCTAGATAAATCAACTGAAATTTAACTTAAAACACAGATGTTGCACAAATAACAGCTGTGGCAATTATTGGATGAATAAATTCAAGAGAATTTGTTACAAATTGTTTGGTTGTCCTAAACCTTTACGAAAAAATCACCTCCATCCATCCAGCAAATGGTCTGATCAGCTTTTATTGAAGCAGCAACCAGTTTACCAAATCCTGGTTAAAAAGATGCAAACTACACATTCAGAACGAGCACCGGCACCATTAGGAATCTGGTAAATGGAGGACCAGACTTTCATGCTTGTTTTTTTTTTTTTTTACGCATGACCGTTTTGTCTTGCAGCAAGAAATAGATGAATCTCTGTCAACGCCTGATGATTTATCTTCCAAAAGTTGGTTCCAAGACAATCTTTAATCAACAAGTTCAAACCAGCTCCACCAAGAGTGAGGCTTATTTAATCTCTCCATAAAACTCTGAACAAATCTGCCTTGAGTTTCCGCTCAGCTCAGTCTGTGAACGTCATTCAGTGTTCGTGTTTCAACCTTTACTTTCATCCAACATCTTGGGACTCCAGACAGGTTGCAGATCTCCATAAATTGTTTTGCTTATTTGCAACTTTTGGAATGTATATAATTGTCCTGAAAATGCCATTTTTCATTTATTTAAATATTTTTTTTTATCTGACCCAAAACATTACTTTTTGACTTTTCATTCCATCTTTTGCAACCAACGTCACTCAGCATTCAAATAATTAAGCGCACTTGCAAACAAAACTGTAGCTCTCAACCATTCATGTATTACATCAAACAATGATGCAAGTTTGTAATGGGTTGTTAAACAAGACCAAAACAGTTACTTTTAATTACAGTGAAGCAGTTGTGTGTAAAGTGCTCATGGTGTGAGATTTAATGAGCTGCAAGTTAAATTGTGTCAACACAATCAGTTCGCTGAAACACAACACACAATGATTTAAGGCGTTAGCCTTGATATATTTGACCACAGTCTGTAAAATATTATGTTTCTATAATTTACATGACTAAGAGCCACAATAGTCCTATCTTTCGTTAGTATTAAGTAAAAACAGAAAACTACACCAGTTGTGCCAAGTCCTGGTCCACTATCCTGCATGTTTTGGCTCTTTTTCCTGCTCCAGTATGTCATCAAGCTCTGCAGAAACCTGTTAATTCAATTCAACTGTGCTCAAATAGAAAAACATCTAAAACATGCAGAACATTGTCCCTCCAGGAGCGTTTGGACGTAGCTGTAATGTTCCTTTCCGTCCAGCAGGTGGCAGAACAACAACACAAATCCTGTTAGTTTCTCTTGCTCACTCTTTCTTTGCTTGAAACAAGTGTACAGAAAGTTGAAAAAGCTAGTGGACAAAAATATACAAATGCTTAATTTTACAGATAAAAATCCTGACAAAAAAAAAAAGGACCCACAAAATACATTTTCCCCAAATGTGTCCATATAAATGCATGCACGAACAGAAAGGAGCTTCTGATCTTTCAAGTTCCTCTTGAATCTTCTTGGCAAAAATATGAAGTCTCTTCAGGCGTGGGACACAGGACAGATATGTAGGACAGCCAGGAGACAGCAGCCTCACAGTCTGTCAAATAAAGAAAAAAATAAGAAATGAGAATGGTAAAACGAAGAACTACAAAAAAACCACTAAAATATGTCCGGTTTAATTCAAGCTGGGGCGTCACTTCGCGTGACGAATCTGCCGTTTACCATCAGGCTAAGTCCAGCTTCTTCTGTGTTTCTGACAGTTTGTCCTGAAGTCGTTTCTTCCTCCAGTCCAGAAACTTCCTCCTCATTCTGTTCGCCTGCCAGCCCGACAAGAAGCCCACGGCAAAAGAAACCACCACGGCGACTTGAAGCGTCCTCTCCGAGAAGTCCGCCATGTTTGTCCTCTGAGCGCGCGACTGTTTGCGGAAACGCCTCACAGGAAGTACATTATACCCTGCGAGCGCTTCAAAATAAGAGTCGGTTTTTAATTTTATTTTTAATTTATTTATTTTTTTTAAGGTGGTTTATGTAATTTTGACTTCTCAAACTTTCTGCTTAATGGAACTGCATTTCCAACACTGGTGAAAAATAAAACATCATTGGAGCTAGAGTTATGATATACTATCTTATTAATAAGAATGATCAACTTATCTCTAATAGGACTTAGAATATCATATGTGACAGAATATCTAAAATTAAATGACATAGCATCCCACAATTATAACTTAGCTTCTGATAATATTGAGAATGTATTTCATGAGATGCTAAGTCATATTTGGAGATAGTAGCTTAGAGTTTTATTTATTTATTTATTTATTTAACAAACTGTGATTTCATTCTAGTTCACTCCTGTTTCTAAGAGTAAATAAATTAACCAAAGGTGCATATTAATGCTTACTATTAACATATCTAATCAAAACATTAACCGGTGGATGTATTTTTAAAAATCGTATTAATTTATTTATCAAACAAACATAGAAAAATGGATAACTGAGTTGTAAAAAATACATCTGTCTTTTTAAGTGTTCATGTGTGACAGAAGAGTAAACCTTCAGACTAAAGGTTTGTGGGATTTTGTTTGTTTGTTTGTTTTGTTTGTAATTAAAATGTTAGGGTTCACTAAAAGCAGTGTAAAAATGACCTTATAATTAGGAGCTCTCAGTTTTATGTCAGAGATGAAAATCAGAAAACAGTGACAAAAGATTTAAAAAATGAGAAAAACTACTAAGTATGACAGAAATTAGACACATAGTGCTTTATATGTTAATGAACTTGCATAAATGTAAAATAAAAAATATTACAAATAAAAGTACAAACACAAAAAGAAGTAAATGTAGGCTCATATGAGATCCCAAAATTATATATATATGTAGTGAACCTGATCTGACCCTGATCTGACCCTGATGACCCCAAATCTATCAGATGGACAGGGACTGTTATTTCATTGATCTGAATACAGTCTGAGCCATCTGATGACTTTCTTTCTTGAATTAATCAAGCAGAAAAGACAATTCTCTATGATCATCACTGTTTACAAATGTTTGATAATCAAATTGTGTTAGTTCACTCAATGTTACAGGTTGAAAAGAACTACTCATTTTTATTTTACATAAACAGTAAGTAATGATTTTTATTCCTCATTCAAAGAAGAAATCAGGTTAATATGCATTTCTTGATTTTTCTGTCTGCAATGTAAGTATGTTAAAGGTCGGTTTTCGGTCAACTAAAATGTTTACCGAGAAAGATGTCATGTTTAAACTTTTTCAGAAGATTATAAGTGTGAAACTCCACGAAGTCTGAAGTCCTACAATAATCTTTCTGTTCGTTACTAAACAATCCTTGATTTCTAATAACATCTTACATCATACACCACACCTCTATTCCTGGTCCATCGACCAATCAAAAGCTCTCAAATGAACCGGAAGTCGACCCATTTAAAATGTGGCAACTTCCCAGTTCATGTGAGAATTCCAGAGATGAAGAACTAGAGAGTTGCTGGAGTTGAAAGATTTTGAAGAGTCTAGTCAGTTCCTAAGAAGGAAAGAGTTTGGAGGGAGTGATGCAGATCCTGAGAGTTCTGTTAGAGTGAAAGGAGTTCAGAGTTCTTGGGTGCAAACGCGTTCAGGATGATCCAGAGACGTTTTGGGATTATAACTTCTGTTTGAACAAACCACGCACGACTCTCGAAGGATTTCAGCTGCTCTCAACGGAGACGCTGAAATAGTCGGAAGGATTCTATACCGAGCTGATCTACGTCAACCAGGTAACAGTTTCTATTTGACTAAAGTGTACCGGAGGCAAGCTGAGATCTGATGAAGCGTGCACGTTCTGGACAAACAGATTAATTCCCTCACATATCTCTCTGTAAGATAAATCTCCATTTCATCTTAAAACTCTCCTCTATCTCATAAAATCAGTACAGATATTTTAGAAATATCTGAAGCAAAGTCCTCAGTCACCGCCGCGTGATTGAAGTTCATTTTCTGTGAAACTTGTCTGTTATTATTTTCATATTTTGCCAAATTAATGTAAATGTTTGATGTTAAATTTTGATTCTGAAAATAAATGACCGCATTCATTTTGATGGGTCAAAGATAAATAACGTCTCTCGTTACATGTCTGTTAAATTCAATGCACGACATTACACAGTCAGAAAGATGAGGAACTCGTGAATATTGTATGCATATATATCTCATATATTGTCATACTACAT
>NC_056509.1:30876818-30877116 GCF_014905685.2 Nematolebias whitei
CAGTACAGATATTTTAGAAATATCTGAAGCAAAGTCCTCAGTCACCGCCGCGTGATTGAAGTTCATTTTCTGTGAAACTTGTCTGTTATTATTTTCATATTTTGCCAAATTAATGTAAATGTTTGATGTTAAATTTTGATTCTGAAAATAAATGACCGCATTCATTTTGATGGGTCAAAGATAAATAACGTCTCTCGTTACATGTCTGTTAAATTCAATGCACGACATTACACAGTCAGAAAGATGAGGAACTCGTGAATATTGTATGCATATATATCTCATATATTGTCATACTACA
>NC_056509.1:30877216-30890065 GCF_014905685.2 Nematolebias whitei
AAGTAATCACAAAGATATACAAAATGACCAAAATGAGACCAAAAGCAACCATCAGAAGATGTAAAATAACCACAAAAAGAGATTTACCAAACATTTGTAAGATCCATATTCTGAAATATTCATGTTGTGTTGCTGTGAGAATCAATGGTTTGTTTTCAAGTGTGTGTCCTTATACATGTGCACAAAGCTTCTATGGGTTTAACACTACAGAAAAACACAAATACACATTCTGTCCCTCCTGGATGTTTCCTTGTATTATATAAAAAATAGCATGATTAAACATCAAGTTTGAAAGAATAGTTTGGGTTTAAGCGAAAGTTTGACCTATAATGATGGTGAACAATAATTAAGTTTAACACAGTGTTGCCTGTAGAGCATCATAAGGCTGCAT
Organism: Nematolebias whitei; assembly: GCF_014905685.2. Classification (NCBI taxonomy): domain Eukaryota; kingdom Metazoa; phylum Chordata; class Actinopteri; order Cyprinodontiformes; family Rivulidae; genus Nematolebias; species Nematolebias whitei. Next base: position 30,877,608 of record NC_056509.1, read on the forward strand.
CACCTTTAGGTTATTGCAAGAATTCATCTGCTGCCATGAAATATTGCTTTAGCAGAGACCTTTATGTTCAAAATGGTATAAAAAGAGGTATGGTGTGCTGTAAACTGTTAAAACGAGACAAGTGAATAAGTGTTGGAGAAGATACTGATTAGACTACACTAACAGGATAGTTCTTATCATTTTAATCTTTTAACCTTCATGCTGGACAACGACCTTGCTAGAAGGATCAGCATCATGTTGGACCGCAATGGGGAAGATTTTTCTGATTTGTCACAATCCAGCCACATTCTGATTGGTTGTGGAAATTCTGAAGGACATAAAGAGGTCGTGATTAAGTGTGAAGGTGTCTAAGTGAGGTTATGACCAAATAATATCTTACCTGTTGTGGATCAGTCTTTGAACAACCTCAGTTTGGAGAAATAGGGTTTGAAAAGAGAAGCTCAAATTAAAAAAGGTTTCTGCCATTTTAACTCCAATCACGCTTTACAGCAGTTCATGCAAGTGCAATTTTAAATGTTAATTTCAGATTACACGATTGTTTAGGATTACCGTATTTTTCGGCCTATAAGTCACTTTTTTGGGGGATAATTTACACGCCCTGCAACTTATAGGCCGAAGTGACATATTTTTGGATTTTTCCCTATATTTATAAACCAATTTTTGGCTGCGATATGACCATTTTCATTCATTCTGACTGAAAAAAACTGAACAATACCATTTTCAGCCACTAGATGGCAGAAGAGTAGTAGTTGCCATTGTATAATGTAAACGTGGCTATAATGACAAATTCAAAAAAGTTCAATACAAAAACAGTTGGACTTTATTCACTATACTTTACTTTTTTTTTTTTTTGTCTTGAAATTTTTTGAATTTACCATGTCCTGGATGACTGAGAATCTTCACCAGCTATTAATGACACAATCAGCTTGCCCCAGTTCCCCCCACCTTAATTCTGCTCGCTGCTTGGAGCAAGTCAAACCAGCTGCACAGCCCCCGCAAAATGCAGCTAATTTGACCATTAAATTGCATTCATTAAGTAAAAGTTCAACTGAGACACACCTTTGCTATAATTTCGATCAAACAAATAATTGGTTTTAAGTGTTAATCTTGTTAAATACTTTTTAAAGTCTTCCTGTGCACACTCCCGTGGCCGCCATTTGGAAGCCCATCGATTTTTGGCACAACATCGGCCCACATTTCTGGGTTGTCAGCAGTGAAGCGTAACAAACGTGACGCGTCAGCGGTGACACATAATAGACGAGACGTATACGGCGAAGTGACATATTTATGGATTTTTCCACTTTATGAGACATATTTGGACTGATGCAACTTATAGGGCGGAGCGACGTGTACGGCGGAAAATACGGTATATTGTCATTTGCCAATGCAAACAGCAGCAGCAGCTACTGTATGTGTGGCACCTTTGGCACAGCCTAAAACACTTCCAAAAGCTGTATCTAAGCAGGAAAAACTGTGTAATGCAAAATAAATAAATACAATTTTAAAAGCAGCATGAACCACCAGGAAACGTGTGATTGACATTAAAACAGCACTTCCTGCTTTCGTCTCGACAAGCTGTCAGCTCATGAGTCTGGTAAGAATTCAACGTTTGTTTCTCCAAACAGATTGATTAAGGATCAAGCTACAACAAGTAAAATATTAAACTTGTCCACAGAACGTCCACGTCAGCACATCTGGTCTATCCTTTTAAGTGGCGCTGTCATGACAGCAGCTGTTAAAGAGCATCATCCAGTGCGAGTTTCATTTGTACAGTGAATCTGATCTTTGCAAAGCGGCGAGCTTATCTGTCGTTTCTCCTTCCTGTTTGCGTCTGCCGGCGCCTCTGACTGACACTGCATCTCATTGTTGAACTATTGTGCTGAGCTGCGGCCTGTGGTCATCAAATGTTAACATTGTTTTCAAAGGAACTGATGAATCATATTTTACGGCTTTTCACACATCAGCGTAGCTTTTAAGAGTGATGCCTTTAAAGCCCGATGATGTGCAGCACGGTTGTCCAATCCTGGTCTTCGAAGGCCTCTCTCCTGCATGTTTTATTGTTTTCCTGCTTCAACACATCTGATTCAATGGTTATTTTATCTTTTTTTTTTCTGCAGAAACGTGCTAATCATCCATTGATTTAAATCACGTGCACTGGAGCAGAGGAACGTCTAAAACATGCATAGTATAGTGTATAAAAGCATCAAAGTCTATAGGAAAACCTTGTTTTAAAACAAGCAGCAGAAAAAAAAACCTGCAGAATTATAAATGTGATAGATAAATAAAGCACCAATGAACTTTTTGTGGCTACAAATGTGGTCTGCTTTATTTATTGCTGCTGATAGGGGATGTTTCAAACAGTAGCTGCCTTCTGTGGAAAAACAAATCCTGACGAATGAAGGTGAAAATGAAATATCAGCTTCAGCTGTAAAAATCTTTACGTGTACATAAAAAATGTCAAATCATCCAACAAAATGTGGTTGAGATACAGTGAGTGCCACCGAGCGTGGACTGTGTTGAGTAGGTTTGAATGAAAACAGCATGAAAGTTCAGTTTCTGACATCACGACCGATTCTGTCTGAGTCTGTCGATGTGGTAGCAGAGTTTGAGCGCAGGTCCCAGCTTCAGTCCCAGGTACTTCATCATCATCTCACTTTTCAGCAACAGCAAGGCGTCTCCGTCTATTTCCTGAAGCACAACGCATACATAATAAGAGTTACATAATGTGCAATAAAAGGTTTAAAACGACAAAAGAAAATTAAAAGACATAGCATTCTTTGAAGGAACACGTTTTAGCCATTATCTTTCACATCACCAAAGTTCATGCTCAGTAATCCAGGTACAAATTCAACAAAGTTAAGTCAGGTCATATGGATGGTTTCGTTTTTTGCTGAGACGTTTCGTCCTTCATCCAAAGGACTTCTTCAGTCCACTCCCACAGTGGGGGAAAAAAACAACAGTTTGCTGGTGAAAAGATGGTTTCTGGGGCCCGCCCTTTCCCCCATCAACTGCTCTAAGGCAGCCATGACAGAGGAGAGGGCGGGCCCCAGAAACCATCTTATCACCAGCAAACTATTTTATTTTTTTCCCACTATGGGAGCTGGTGCTTGTAGGACTCGTTTGTTTGTGTCTCCTCAGACTGAAGAAGTCCTTTGGATGAAGGACAAAACGTCTCAGCAAAAAAAGAAACTGCCCAGACGACCTGACTGAACATTGTTGTCTTTCACATCTAAGTATTGATTTAAAATCATGGTATGCTGCGAAAGGACAGTATTGATAAAACGTGAAATCTCATCAAATATTACGAGATGACACACTCAGAGGCTACTCACAAACCAATACTGAGCTCAATGGAAAAAAATATGATTTACATATTTGTTACATATGCAAAATGTATATTTTTAATCAGAGCTTAAAAGTGTGTTATACAAAGTGTTTAGCATAATTTTGCTGTTGTTTATGTGTAATGCCATAATAAATGTATCTTTACGCTCTTTAAAAACGGCCTCTGTTTTACACAATGTGGTGGGTTGCTGTTGGGCTAAAAAAAAATTTGTATACATCCTTTATGATTGTTTATTGATGTCGTTGTCATTGTCGTCATCACTCTTTGTTAAAATTCAGGTCTCTCTTATAAATGAGTCCCCGAGGCTCAATGAGATTAACTTGTATAAATAAAGGTTGAATGAATGAATGTAAAATTGCAGATTGAGTTTAGGTATTTTTATGCTTTGAAGGTCAGATGGCTCAGGCTGCCATCTTGAAATTGATTGACTTCAAAGGTTAATCACTTGTCAACTGCCTTCAATTTTCATTGATGGGCAACATTGAACTCAGTTGTTTGGCTCATATCTTTTAGCTGGAACATTTCAAATATTTATTGCTGCCTGGGGAGAAGGTGGCAGAGTGGTTCAAGAAGAGTTTAGAGGTTTGATGCTTTGGGGCAGACGTCCAGACACCTTAAAATATCTTTAGTAAGTCTAAGCTTGGATTTATTTGTAGTCATTTATATTCAGGACCACAGGGAATCTGGTGAGGGTGACATGGTGTCTAAGTTGGTAGAGCTGCTGCCTCTCAGCGAAAAGGTTGCTGGATTGAATCCCGGACGGGTGAACTTTCTGGGTGGAGTTTGCGTGTTCTGTCTGTGCATGTGTGTGTTTCCTCCCACAGACCAAAAACATGCATGTTAAGCTGAATGGTAACTAAATTGTCCCTAGGTGTGAGTGAGAGAGAATGGTTGTCTCGTCTGTCTCTATGTGTCCCTGTGATGGACTTGTGACCTGTCCAGATTGTCCCCACCACTCGCACACTGACTGATATGGGCACCAGTGAGCCCTGCACTGGAAGAAGCTGCTAATGGTAATGGATAGATGGATGGAATCTGGTGCTGGATATACTGAGCTTTTCTATTTTATTCCTTCAGGTTTCACCCACCTACAACTAAAGCACACTTTCGTCTGCTCTAAGACACTTCATATTTCTGTACCAGTCTGTGGAAGCTCAGTACTGAGAGTGTGAACTCACATGTTTTCTGAAAGCCTCAGCATGGGGCCCCAGGGCTTGGGGGTCAGCCTCTTTGATGAACCAAACCACATCCTCTACACCCCAGCTGGAGGGATGTTTACCAGAGAGACGCTTGCTCTCTCTGGTGTCGGGCATCAGGCTGCAGGCTGCATGGAAGAATGCATCGTTTTTACCTTGAATCTGTTCATTTTCTGTAATTATCATCTTTGATTTGTATGAAACCATGACAAAACTGACTCACTGTTTCTGTTCCCGTCCTGGAAGCTCGCTGGGCTCGACATTTGTCTGAGCACACCTATGGGAGTAGAGCAACTGCTGCCGCGGTAACCGTAGGACTGCTTGGTGTGGTATTGTGATGTCATGATGTTGAAGGCGGCGTCACTGGCATCTATGGCGTAACGCTTGAAGTCCACAGGAAGCTCACACGTGAACTCATCAGGCAACATTGTGTCTGCTGTGAGAAGATTTTTAAACGCATTATGCAAAAATAAATCTATTGTCAGCTTTTACATTTACATTTGCTTCATTTAAACATAAAAAAACATATTGATATTGATAGAAATAAAGTGGCAAAAGGACAAAAAAAAGTCTTTACAGGAACAAAAACCCAATTTTCAGTGCCAAGGAACAGAATTTACTTTAAATAAGCAAAGTAAACATCATAGAGCCAAATACTGAAGTTAATTATTGACCCTGATCTCTAGTCACATTCCAGCACCCTGTTAAATATACAGTATTATGAATTATATTACTAATAATTAATATTTTTCATGTTAGACCTTCTTGCAGTGAGCAGATATATTTAGTATGTGGTTGTGCAGAAGAGACTTGGGCAGGGATATTGTAAAGGAGAACCGTTCTACAAACTGTATCCAATAAGATGCAGGTTGGTGAGTTGGGTTTCTGTAGACCAAAACCAGCCTTGGAGCAGGCAAGATTCCTAAGTACAGTGTATTAACATAACATTGACTCATAAATCCCTAACCAGGATAATTACTGTAAGCAAAAAACAAATCACTGTATTGTACTTAGATTGGTGATGTGCAACTTATCTGTGCTGCTGATTATCCATGCTGCTGATCTTATGCTGCTGATTATCTCATGCTGCTGTATTCATTCATTCTGCTCACCACAGACTCATGTTCAGGCTGCTGTTGTTACGCTGTATTATTTTACATTATTAGTGTTTAGAGTACAGATCTTTTAGCGTACCGTTTACCGTATATTCTTATTTACTGTTTCTTTTTACATTTTATATTTTTGCTACTGTTGGATGTAACTGGGACCCTGTGTACATAATTTCGTTCCACCACATGTGATGAGAATGACTATAAACTTGACTTCAACTTGAACTTGAGTTAACTTAAGCATGGAATGACATCAGCTGAGTGCTACTCAGCTGACATGTCAGTTTTACCACACTAAACAATATTGTTAACAAGCATCAACAGTTATTTAAACATCCACTGGGTTTCTTTTCATTTTCTGAGTCCTTTAAAGTTAAAAATCTGGATATGGCTTTGAAGTGTCACAGTGGTTGTTAGTGGAGGTAGAATTGGCCAGATTATTGGGCTGATTGTTAATCTTAATAAAGTAATTGGCATCAGAAATAATGATTAATAAGCTAATTAAAAGGCAAGCACAGGTGTGGGCATAGAGTGGTGTTACGCCAGACACAAGGCTTCTACTGAGAAGTATGCATTTTGTAGTAAACACCAGCAGACCACAAACTAAGTTCATCTGAACATGAACCAACTTTAAAACAACAGTGTTGGATTTCCCAGGAAAATAGTAAGACCTTAACTCTTATCTTTCCAAGACTGAAGTGGTTAATTGGTTCAAAATAAAAACACTATGAATAACTTTACGCATCAAACTGCATTAAAAGCGAGGCTTTAATGAAACGTAATACAGGTACTGATAGGGCCTCAGGATTAAAGCGTCAAATTACAAGAAATCTTTTCTTTTCAAAAACTAGAAGATTGTGATGCGTATAAATATTAAACTTCTATTTTCATGTCAAAAAGAAAAACAAATAACTGCCCTGATTTCTAAAGGCCCTAATCAATGGACTTCTAGTTATTAATTCAGCTGATTTCCAACTTTTAATATAAATATGTTTTATTATCAGCTTGAAATAATTTGGATTGGTCCATACAGCTTGCTCATGAATTACCATCTTAATTTTTTTGAAATTGTTGCTTAACTGTTCATTTGTTGATTAACTGTTTAATTGTTGTTTAAAGTGCTGCTGTGTTGAACTGAAGTTTCCACAAGCTGATAAACTGGTTGTAGATTGATTCCAAACTGGAAACGAGGTGCAAAATCTATGCAACTTATTATTAACACATAACATCTTTGAAGACTAAATGGGGGATTGAACTTCAGCAAGGAGTCCTGTCTGAGTGAATTTGTTTTTTCCCTTTACAGTTTTAGACAACAGATTCATTTCCCCCAGCTCTTTTAAATACAAGCAGATATAAAATCAATGATAGCAAAGAAATCCCCCTGAATCTGTTCCCATTTGTGCCACCCAGTTTTCAGCTTGTCAATAACGCAGACCCCTCCTTGTTTGGCTGAAGCCAGGCAGTTATGGATTTGCTTAATGACAGATTTATAAAATGAAAAGTCTCGTCAGAGGTTTTTCTAATTTATTATGATGGCGTGCTCAGGCGTGAATCAAATGTATGTCATTGCATCCAGAATGACAGATAATAACACAGCTTTATATTTATCGTTGCACCATCTAAGAGTAACATATGAAAGAGGAATGCATGTTGCTTTGGCTGCAGCCCAAAAATTGTTGCCAAAAATACAGGAACCATGTTGAAATGCTTCTCCACTTCCCCAAAGCAATGATTTACATATCTGTCTGGGCGGCACCACGGGGAGCACACTGATTTGTGTGTGTGTGCTTTTTTTTGTGAGCGTCTGTGCTTCAACATCAAACACTTATCACGGTTCAGAACAACAAAAAAAACAACGTCTGGTCCTTGACACACGAGACCCCTACTTCAATGCTAAGTACACTCAGGGCAATCTTAAAGTATTTGATTATTTGGAACAAGACAAGCCCTGTGGGTAAAATAAGGAACAAAAGGAGAGACATGATAGCTGCAAAAATAAATCAATTTGTTCTTTTTTTTTGTGAAATAATTTGAAATATGATTTTCTTTGGCGTCAATAAAAACAGGAGGGGAGGATTAAATAAGCATATCAAACATGTGATTGTGGCTGGAGATGTGTACTTCTCCCTTTAAAGCATGGAAACATGCACAGTAAACAGACATGTTTTTTCTATATATAACGTGCACATTCCCTATGCAGTCAGACTCTCACATATTTGGAGATCAAAGCAGACAGATGGTGCTCGCTAACAGACAGATGCATGTATTTTAGCCTCAATCAGACGAAGAAAACAGGATAAAAAAAGATGATATAGAAAAAGAAAAAAGAAGAGTATAAATTACATTACAACTTTGCCAACAACCTCTTCACAATAAAAGTTTAATTTATGCATGGCTGTAACCAAAACTAACCTTTCTGCTTCTCAACTGTCGTCTCTCTTCTGTTGTTTTCCTACTCCTCCAGTCAAAACTGTTAAATTTAGGACCATCTCACTGACTTAAAATACTTGTTCATGAAGGTTAAATTAACTCTAAGTTACCTGTCGGGACTTGTGGTGTGGCAGAGTGTGGGACAATAGCTGCGTCCTGTGGGATGGAGCCCATTTCAGGTTCTGGGGTGCTGCTGGGAGCAGAGAGACCGAGTGGGGGCCTCACTATCCTGGGCTTCAGCTACACATCGTGACAAACACACACAACGTAAAGCGAAGTGGTGGATGGGTAGAAATCAACTCAATCATAGTGTACACAGTATGGAGGGTGGGATGTGACAAAATTAAATAAATAAATGCATCATTCCACCCTCCATAATATAGAAGTTTAGGTTAAAAAAGTGTAAAGGTGTGCAAATATGACTGAGACAAAAGCAATTATCTGTCATTAATAAAAAAAATATTTTAGGAGCATAAAATTCTGATGTACTAGAAATACTAAAGTATTATTAGCAGGGGCATAGCTAAGGTGGGGGTGTGGGGAGGTCTAAGCCCACCTACATTACGCTAAAGCCTATTCAGTCAAATTTTAATTGCCTCAAAGTTGTTAGTCCTGCTAAAATATATCCATGGAGACAATATTGTAAAGTAAATTCATTTCTGTCACTAACTGCTGACACTCAGCACCACAAATTATCATTCAAAAAGCATTCAGACAACAAGTAAATATCAATCATTATACATATTTCAAACACAATGAGCTATAAAACTGTAAAATTAAATAGTAATAGCACTATTTGTGCTAATATTTATGCTACTTAAATTTTTAATTTTTTTACTAGTGTCAGTAAAAGGTCGTGGGATTTAAATTCACAGTGCTATATTTTCTTGCCTAAAATGATCCAAAAACATAGTTTTTATAAAATAACTGTTTTACATTCTGTGCTTAAGAAAGCAACAACATATTTTTTTTTACATCATAAGTCCAAGTTTTCTTATGTTTTCTCTATAAAAAGAACTCGGTTGACAAATCAGAGCCTGAACAACCAAAAACAGTTACTTTAAAAACAATTAGCAAGAATAAAAACTTTAAATTGAACTTTTCTTTAAATTTATTCAAAACCAACAGGCTAACAACTGCTGCTGTGCTTCTTTCACTTGCCTCTCATTAAAAAAAAAAAACTTTTGATAACTAAAATTAAACTCTGACTTACCTTAAAGCCAGGTTTCCTTCCTCTCTTCTTTGGGACCTTGAGGGCGGACAAAGTATCATTAAAGTCGCCCTGGAACTCCAGCTTACGAATAGGAGGCCGCCCTCTCCTCCGACCAGGTATCTTAGCCTGGGGCCCCACGATGAACTGGGAAGTGAGACTGGATGTTTGCATCTCCAAGCTGGTGGACAAGGTACTCATCAGACCTGAGCGAGAGTCCAAACTGAACAAGTGGCAGCTTATTAAAACGCACCTGACAGCAAACTAGAAGTTAGATGTGTAACCACTGCTGGCAGTTCACACGCACACATACGCACTCTTTCTCACATGTACACACGCACAGAAAATGATAGGAAGTAGTAGAAAAAAAGCCACATGAAGCTTTGTACTCGATCACACCCCTCCCCCTCTCCTGCTGCAAAGATTGCAATAAATATCATTACTGCACTGCAAGAGAGACAAAGCCACACACACACATATACGCATATACACACACAACGGAAATAAAAGCAAAGCGAGTGCACACCCACACAGTCAAACAGTCAATGAAGTGTGCTTTAACACCCCCTCACACACACACACACACACATACACACAGCCATGCAAGTGTTTGCCTCATTTGAATATATCTGTCAGTCTACCCTCTCTGAGCCTGTCTCGGTTTATTTTATTCTTTTGAACTTAACTTGGCCTCTAAATATGAAGCTGAAAGTGAAAGCTCAGGTAGGCCACTTTAAATATGCATGGCACTCTTTGGTTTCTATAATAAAACACATCAATACAACATCTAACTTCATCGAAACCTATGTGGACAGTGTTTTAGTGGTGGAAACTGTGCTTTTCAAAAACATGCCAATGCACAAAGAGGGAAACAGGAACTGAAATAAGACTAATTGTGTGAATATAGCCTTTCTATCATCCCTCTCTAGCTGATAAACATTTAAAAACAAAAGCTTTAACACATCCACATGAGCATCACTTACCCAACAAACAGCTGTCTGATAATGTTCGGACTCCTTTTGATGCCCCTCGTTAGCAGGTTTGTGGAGACTCCCTCTCTCAGCGACAGCTCGTGTTGGCCCAGCTATGGCTTTTAGTCGCTTGGTGCTGTCAAAACGCTGGCAACTCTGCAAGCCTGTTTCTCTTTCTAAATCTCGGACCACTTTCCTCTCCCCGCCGCCTCCTCCTCCTCTACGCTAACCCCTCTTCCTGTGTGTCCCCTTTTGGTAGTCATAGCAACACAACTCTAACATCCAGCGGCAGCCGACAGACGTGCTGAGTTGAAATCGACGTCTGAGTGTGTGTGGGTATGTGTGTGTGTTCTTTTGTCTGTTAGAAAAATGTCTCCTGAACCACTGGATGCATTTTGAAAATAAATAAATAAATAAATAAATAATTTGATTTACATCTACAGGAAAATAGCTTTAAAAAAATCAATTCAATTCAAAATAAATAAATATAATGGGCCACAACCATTAATTGACCTTAGCAAGCCATTGCTAACTCAGAAGTATAATTTCAAAACTTTAGTAAATTCATAAATAGAAAAAAGTAATCACAAACATATTCATCATAATGCATGTGGGAAGGAACACCTCTGTTACCCACTTGATCAAGGGCTCCCTCAGGGCTGTGTGCTGAGCCCTCTTCTCTTCACCCTGGTGACTCACAACTGTGTTGTCAGGTCTGAGACCAACCACATCATTAAGTATGCAGATGATACAACAGTCGTGGACCTGATCAGCAACAACAACCTGGCATACTGGGAAGAGGAGATACACCTTGTGAACTAGTGTAGGAAAAATAATCTGGTCCTGAATGTCAACCAAACAAAAGAGCTTATTGTTGACTAGAGAAAAACAAAGCCATATCGCATGTCAACGGTCATATGCAACACAGCGGTGGAGGTGGTGGAGAGCACCAGGTTCCTGGGGATGCACATAATGGATCAGCTGTCGGGGTCCCTAATGAAGAGAGTCCAGCAGTGTTTGCATGAAACTGGTCCAGATGAAATGATCAAACCTTTTTTGTTGTTATCTATCTGGATGATTGAACCTACAAACCTTATTTTCACTGCAAGATAAAAAGATCCCACCCCCAGCCCTCTGTCCTCACCACCTTTTTCAGAGTGACCATTGAGAGCATCATGACCTCATGACCAGCTGCATCTCTGTCTGGGGAGGAAGCTGCTCAGCTGCAGACTGCAAGGATCTGAGGAGAGTAGCGAGAACAGCAGAGAAGATCTTTAAGACTTCCCTTTGCGCTATCCAAGACATAAGCCTCAGACGCTACCTCACCAGATCCAACAAAATCACCAAAGGCAATGGAGACTAGAGAGTCCATCATTGAGCTGACTCACCTACACAAACCCCATCCCCCCACCCAGGCCTCCAGCTATGCCCTCACTCCATCAAGGGTTTTGGGTAGAGAGTATTATGTGGATGATAGGCCCAGGGTTCCTGTCAGGGTCTGAGTTTAGACTTGGCAGTTGGGGTTAAGTTCAGGGTCAAAGGGTGGGGTTATGGTCAGGGTTTGGTTATTGGTTTAAAGACAAAGGTCAGAGAGTTACCAGTAAGTTTAGAGAAAGGGGTCCTGGGTTAAGTTTAGGGTCAGGGCTCTGGGTAAGGTGTAGCAGTCTGAGTTAGGTTTAGTGTTGGGTTTGGTTTAGGGTCAGAGGTCAGAAGTTCAGGTTTAGGAAAAGGTACATCGAGTTAGGTTTCCGTTTCTGTTTTTTGTTTCATTTTTATATCATTTCTTCTATTTACTTTTTTTCTTTTAGATGCTTTTAATCCATCCATCCATTATCTTTACCCGCTTCTTCCGTTTTGGGTCACGGGGGTCGCTGGTGCCCATGTCCAGCAATCACTGTGCGAGGGGCGGGGTACACCCTGGACGGGTCGCAAGTCCATCACAGGGCCACATAGAGACAAATGAGACAAACAACCATTCACTCTCTCACTCACACCTAGGGACAATTTAGAGTTACCAATCAGCCTAACATGCATGTTTTTGGTCTGTGGGAGGAAACCGGAGTACCCGGAGAAAACCCACGCATGCACGGAGAGAACATGCAAACTCCACCCAGAAAGGCCCCAGGACCGGGGTTTGAACCAGGGACCTGTTCGCTGAGAGGCAGCAGCTCTACCAGTTGCGCCACCGTGCTGCCC
>NC_056509.1:30890465-30955136 GCF_014905685.2 Nematolebias whitei
TGGTGCAGTGGTGTAGTCTACATTTTTGTAATAGGCGGTAAACTTAGTTTTACATTGGACATTGGACACCACTGAAGCCACGGAGCACGAATGTCCAACGTCCAACGTAAAACTAACTTTACTGTGGTTGGTGCATATACTGTGCTTAGAAACCAAAGTACACTGGTTAGTACAATGTAATCGTCAATTTATGTTGATTTGTAAGCATATTGAACATTTCCAAACTTCTCTAATGCTTATATTTGAATAAATGCACAACAGACTTTATACAACAGTTACCTTTGTATTAAAAACATGTTATAGAATGTATAAAACAGCATCAAAGCAAAACATGTTCAAATATTAAGTAGTAAGTACAGAAGTATTCATTATACAATAATTTGCTGGATAAGCAAATATAATAAACAAGCGCTGCATAGAGATAGATTGTTACGGAAGTGTTTAACTGCTGTTTAAATGTATCAATGACACGTATCTAATGATATGTCATGTATCACTGGGCGCTTTTAAGTGGGTATACTGAAATTCTTAAGCTTTTCTAGTGGATATACTCCGTATACCCATGTATCGTGTAGACTACACCACTGATATACAGTATATGTATATGCATTCACATGTAACCTTACTCCATGCTGTTTTAAATTACTCCTCATTACTGATGCAGAGAAATGAAACCAAATTTTTAAGAAAATACTTCTACCTGGCCCTACTCTTCCACTTGTTCACTTCCACTTCACTTCAGACTCGGGTCCTCTACCAGAGGCCTGGCGGTTTGAAGGTTCTACGCAGTATCTTAGTTGTTCCTAGGACTGTGCTCTTCTGGACAGAGATCTCTGAGGTTGTTCCATGGGATCTGTTGGGGTCACTCTTCCAGTTTGGGGGTCACAGCACCAACTGCTCCAGTGAGCACTGGGACTACTGACGCTTTGACTCTCCACAACTTCTGTTTCCTCTCAGCTCTTGGTATTTCTTGAACTTCTCGTGCTCCTTCTTTCAACCACCACTATCTATCACCACTGCCTTCTTCTCTTGCTTGTCAACCACCACAATGTCTGGTTGATTAACCGTCACCTGTTTGTCAGTCTGGATCAGGAAATCTCAAAGTATTTTAGTCCTGTTGGCTTGATAGTTTATCATTTTAAGTTTTTTCTGCTTCAGTGATACCTGCCACCATGAAAAGTATGTGATTGTGTAGTTGTCTTCATAAGTGCAAGTGTGTGTGTGAGAGAGGCCCATAAATCATGAGAGTAATTACACACTGAGATTAATCCTGATGTCTTTACTCTATCAGCCCTGTCCCATTGCAGCGCATCACATTACATGCAGAGGCAGACTTGGAGAGAACAGATAATCATCTCTTACTTAAAAAAATGGGATATTAGGTGTCTGGGGGTGGGGGTGGGAGGCATTTACATCAAGAGGCTGCCTCATCATTTGCTCCAGGAAAGATTTGCTCCACTGAACTGTATCCTTACACAAAGCATTTGGGGCCAAAGCCTCATTTGTTTACGGCTAATAAAGCAATTAGGTTATTGATGAACCTTTACACCCAATTTTTATTCTCCAACCTCAGAGACATTGCTTTGTTTTGTATAAAGCTGAGTGTTGGAGCGAGGTGTTTGAAAGCTGTTGGTGTTATAGTGACGGTAATGTAGCAGCAATCAGCAGTGATTAGCATAACTTAATCGCTGGCTTCAGGGATTGAAGATTTGTATCAGTTTCACCAATGCAGAGGGGAAACAGAAATGAGTTATGCTAATGCTTCACTGAACTGCACACCTACTCATACACAAAAGAATATTCACTTCCACTATCAGAAACAAAATCAAATGCTAGCATATACCGGTAATATTCTAATAAGAAAAACAATTGATTTTCCTCAATGAAACAGGTACTGTTGCTTGAAAACTGTTCACTAGTGTGTGGTTGTGTTTGAGGTCCCCCCCCCCCCACACACACACACACACACACACACACACACCATGTTATTTATTCAATGTAATAATGTAACAGCCCCCATGAATTTATTTACAACTCATTCAAAGGCATCACCGTGGTAACAGACAGTGAACTTGGATCCTATGCCAAAGTCACGTGATAAAAAGCGAATAAACAAATACATAAACAACTGCATGAGTAGTAAACAGCCAGGCTCAAATGCTCTGCCTCTCAGCATATGTGACATTAAAGCTACTGTTAAAATAAATTCCTAACTCTCAGGGTCCCAGCTCCTCAGTTTCTGCCCTACTGACTCTGACCCCACCCCCAAGAGGTGTCAGCAGGCCCAGCATCTTACGTCACGGCGCTCCAGACGAAGACACAAACCTACGTCCTTATTGAGGATGTCAGCAGACAGCCAGGTATCAGCTAGACAGTAAAAGTGAAACAAACAAAAACAACTTTATTGTTTTGCAGCTGCTGGTGTGAGTCAGAGTCCAGTTGTAGGAAACACGTCTTCTCAGGCAGGTGGCGTGAGAGCCACCTGTTGGAGCGAGAAGAGATGACGTCACAGTAACTGGTGGGAAGACAGCTGCAGAGGGAGGCCTTTAATACTGTGACAGAGGGGCAATTCAGGCTCGTGGTCCAGAAGGTGAAGCAGGGGTCATACACAGGGAGTCAGAAGTCCAAGAACAAATCCAGAGGGTGATCCTTAATCTAATATTCGTGAGGCAGACAACGTAGTCGTACCAGGGTCAGATGAGCAGAGCAGAATCAGATGAGGGGCAAGCAGAGCGGTAAATCCCAAAGACAAGGCGTGAAGTGAAATCCAAAGAACAAGGCTCGAGTGTCGGGCATGAATGAGAACAGGAACAAGATGGCTGGATATCTAACACCATAAAGTAGTGATGTGTCCTTCTGTGTCGAGGTTTTGAAGCGTATCAAGTAATCTAGGAGGATTTATGTGGAGCGTGTATCGAGGCGTGTATTGATGACGTATGTAGTGACGTTCGAGGCCTTGCTAGCGGGCTGTACCATGTGACCGATTCAGGAACTGACTCGTTTGTATTTGCGAAATTTAAAATATAAGGGGCAGAGAGAAAAATCCATCATCACCATCATCATAAAGACAAATTAAGATCATTTGCAGATCAAATTTAGACTTTATTTGAGGTCCTCAAATTATTTCTTTTATTCAACTTAAAGCTTCACAAACCAGTTATGTTACTATAATCCATCTACCTGTTTTACATTTATAGTTCACTTGATGGTGCAGTAGAGCAAATGAAGCATCATGGCGCGTCGGATCATAAGTCGAGCTATTTCATGGAAAGCCTCAGTGCTTCATGAAGCTTCATCTCACCATCACTACCATGAAGGGTGTGAAAATCTGGCAGGTTGGGAAGGTGAGAGGAATCCTTAAATAAGGGCAGGAAGAGGTGCAGTGAATCAGGGCTGATGAGTTGAAAGTGCAATGTGGCTGTGGCTGAGAGGCAAAGTTTGAGAGCAGAGCATGATGGGGCAGAAAAATGACATGGAGGAGCAGAAACAAGACACGAGGGGCTGTGAGTGAGGCAGGGGGCAGGGGGCAGGGGGCAGGGGGCAGAGGGCGTGATCATGACAATATATGTCAAATATTCCAACAAGATAGTGTGCCACAAGTTGCAGTCTGCAATGTTCAATGAGATGATCACTGAACATGATCACTGAGTTTACAATTTGCAGATTTTGAGGCTAAAGGTGGTATCTCACTGGGCTGGGATTGTTTGAAAACAAGTTATCAACTCAAATTACGCAGTCTTTGCATCCAACAAGCCATGTGATTTATTTGAACGCTGTCTAATTTTGTGTTCACTGCTTCTAAAACTGCATTTTTGGCTGTGCACATTATTTTGTT
The DNA here is from genome assembly GCF_014905685.2 of Nematolebias whitei. Taxonomy (NCBI): domain Eukaryota; kingdom Metazoa; phylum Chordata; class Actinopteri; order Cyprinodontiformes; family Rivulidae; genus Nematolebias; species Nematolebias whitei. The sequence continues at coordinate 30,894,301 of NC_056509.1, forward strand.
GTCCACCTCTGCCCACATCATACCCATCACAGCCAGTTTATACCTATCTAGGAAGCCACTCTAGATTTAATCTGCAGAAATACACTTTTAAAACGAAGATAGTCTTATTTGGACCAGTTTTTCAATGATTATTTGTTAGACCTGGACATTTGCCTACAATTATTTCTGTCAAAAGAGAACTCGGGGCGTCAAAATGCAGCTTTTGAGACGCAATTCGGGTGAGTTGGAAATGAGTTGGGGACACCCACAATGACTCAGTGACTATTTTGAGAGAAAAACTAATGCAAACTTTTTGTTGAACATGTTCCAACGCAAGTTACAGGACTGCACTCTTCTATGACTCAGGCGAGAAAACTGAGAACCCATCAATGTTGTGAGACATTCAGGAGACTCTCTGATGAATGCTGTCGGTCAACTAGTCTCAGCACAGTGAGAATCTACCGTAAGAAAACAAAGGTTGAGTCTTTTATCAATCTGTTTGACATGAGAAGAAAAGAAAGGATCAAACTTTGAGGTGAGGTGGTGACACAAGACAATTCTGTGTGCTACAATCCCTTACTCTCCTTTCAAACGCTTAAAATATAGTTTGTCATAACAAATACACGTGTGCAACTTTTCTATGGAACTATTCCAAACTTCCCACACAAGAGTCTCACACTAATCTACACCTCACTCTGTCCTGACAGTATGCACAACTCAAAGTCTAATTACAAACCACTGAAAATGTAACTGAGAAAAATATCAGGAACAATATGTGAGCCAAATGTGTGTCTGCTCAGATTTATTTATATCAATAACTTTTTTCAAAGTTAGAGTCAGAGTTTCTTTATTTGTCATTCGCATCACATGTGGTACATGTGGTGGAACTAAATTGTGTACACAGGGTCCCAGTTACAGTACATCCAACAATAAAATGTAAAAAGAAAAACAGTAATAAGATCTAAGACATGAACTAAGTAAAACACCAACTAAAAATACGCTAAGCACTAACAGCATAAAAACAATACGACGAACAGCAGCACAAACATGAGTCTGTGTGAGCAGATGAGTATGAACGAGCACAGCAACATGAAACAGATCAGCAGCAACATGAAACAGATCAGCAGCAGCATGATGTGATTTTTCACAGTGATTATTCTGGTTAGAGATTCATGAGTCTAACAGTTTCAGGGTAGAAGCTGTTCCTCAGTCTAGGGGTTCTACACTTAACTGCTCCTTAAACTCTTTCCTGAGGTGAGCGGGGCAAAAAGTGTGTGTGCTGGGTGAGTGGGGTCCTTCATGATGCAGGTGGCTCTTTTCCTGCATCTAGAGGTGTGGATGGCTTGTTAACTACTGTAATTTTAAGGTAAAATGTTAGTAGCAATGTGTCTGGATTTTAAGTGAAGGTTGATTTTTTTTTTAGCTGTTTTGATGGCCTGTGGTCAAGTATTTTATTAGAAACCAGTTAAAGAATTGTGAAACAAATGAAGACAAAAAAAAATAATAATAAAACCTGGGTTTTATTTTAAAATGTTCCATTAAACTCTGTTCTGACTTCATTGCATGAATAATTTAGAAGAAAAAAAATGTGAAGAGCATGGCATTTTATGTTTCCTTTTTCAAAAGTGTTGTCTCCTTGTGTGAAGATGAATTTGACACCCCTACATTTGAAGGTCACACAGCTTTAATGAAAAGGTAAACTAAAAGCCCCATTCTGAGATGTTCGAGAAGAAAAACAGGAGAGATGCTCATCAGCTGAGATTGTGGCAAAACCTTCTTGTCTCTTCCATCCTTCAGCTGCTCCCTTCTACAGGGTTTGCCACAGCAAGCAAACTCATGAAGGTTTGGTAAATGTTTTACACCGGTTAGCCTTCCTCACACAACCTAGGCTTGAACCTGCATCCTTGAGATTATGAGACCACAGAAATGACCACTGTGTTACTTGATCTACATAGTATACAGCAAAACTAGGGATGCGTGATATTGAATTCGTGGCCGATATCCGATATGCCGATATGTTAAAACTTATTAGGCCGATAACTGATACCAATACTGATAATTTTTTTCCTAGACCTACTTACAGAGACTACATAGCTTTCTCTGCTGTGGAATTAAAAAACTACATTATTCTGCATGGTCTTTGTCAATTTGGCCTGCTACCGAATGCAGATGTTAAAAAGGGGGCTGAAAATGGTGTAACACTTTGACTTGGATTATATTTAATGTCAAATTTGTTCATGACATTTACTCTCTCTAACACAATGACAACACTCGAACAGTGCAAGTTTGTAAATTTTAAACAAATCTAAACTCAATGGCGCTCGTGATGTCATAAGCGCATTTTATATTTGTGAGTTATTTTGATGGAATGGCCGATATCCAATATTTATCACTAATATCGGCCAATACTTATACCATGCTGATAATATTGTGCATCCCTAAGCAAAACCATCAAGAATGGTTCATAAAAACACATATTTTATCTGAAGCTTTATTTATTTAATTGTTTAAATCTATTGCTATCTCGGTCTCATACTATCAAGCGTACTACTTTCTACACCATTAGTTAATTTTAAATTATTTGTCAAATACTTCTGATAATCAGTTTTAAACCCTTCAACCCTTTGGCAAAAATAGGTGGATTAAAAAAAAAACTGGCAGAGTGATGGCTAGATGAAGAATAAAAGAAAAGGCATTAAAAGAGAAACAAAATGAGGGACGTGAGTGTGCAGAGGTCATGGAAATTGTGTCTAGGCTAATGGGAGACGATGGCTGTGCTAATGATAAAAGTGTTGGAAATAATGAGTCTTCTGTGCTGTAAAATGAATGACACTTGGCCTCAAGGGAGCTGGATGTAATGAAGTTCAGGCTCTTTGTATACGACCGAACAAAAAGAAGCCGAGGAAAGGAAGCTAGGAAACATGCAGGAGCTTTGACCCTGTAATATATCTTCCTTTCTGGTAATTATTGTTTACCAAAGGGTGGGCTTTATTTGTCACCTTCAGGCCCAGCGGGAACAGTTAGATTGGTTTGCTGTCTTCAAGGCAAAATTTTAATTTCCACCCTTATAGAAATGTTGATAAAGTTCTAAAGCGTTGTCTGATCACAAAACATTTTAATTACAAAGAGCCTATGTGCACACAAAGACTTCTAAACACAAAAGCTTTAGGGATTATCATTAAATACTGTTTGACGAAGAAGAATGGAAAGCCATATTGTTATAAGTTATTAGTTAGGTGATGAAATTAGTTTTATTTTAATTGCAATCAGAGATTACAGGGTGACTGTTTTCTAAATAGACACGTCTAAAACTGTCCTCCAGCAGCACAGCAGGGATCAGGAGAAAAGACGATGATGTCATTCAGCAGGAGAAACAAAGCAAGATAAGCTTAATTATCAAAAGTAGACAATTCTTGTCTTTACTATAGTGCACTCTGAGTTTTAGCTTAATTTTTTTTTCATCATAATAAAGACCAGGAATAGTTAAAGGGGTCAGACTGTGAGTGGTGCAAACATCATGTTGGGGATCTTGAGAAGCATCCTTTCATCCATTCACCCATCACCTGCTTCCTTTTCAGGTCGCGGGCGGTCACAGATGCCCATATCCAGCGGTCAATGTGCGAGAGGCGGGGGACACCCTGGACCAGGGATTTGCAACCTTTACAATCAAAAGAGCCATTTCTGCCCTTTCGTTCATTAAATTAAACGTGTCCAGAGTTACAAAACCTGTTACAACTGTGAACTGGTAGCCCGCGGACCACTTTAACATTGTTGGAGGGTGCTTTTCTAGCCAGTACGGGTGACATTATAAAGCTAAATATCTAATGATTTTTAACTTTTGTTGATATTTTTACATTTTAAGACAAAGTAAAAGACAAAATTCTTGTAAAGAAGGAAATATAATATGTTCTTGCCCAAATAAAACAATGCAGGTCTATGTGATTATTATTATTTTTTTTATTATTGTGGAAAAATTAAGTATTCTACTTCGAATAAATAAAGCATATTGTGAAAGTAAATATGTTTTACTCTGTATTAGTTCTAGTATTCACATATTTGCAAAGGAAATGACAAAAAAACCTGATAAACTAGCCTTTTTTGTTGCTATAAGAACCAATAAAATTCAGTTTAACGTTTGTTTTGATCACAGCTTGAAAGAGCCGCTGCAGAGGGACTACACAGACCCCTGCACTAGACCGTGTTGAATGCCAGTTCAAGCTGGCGCTGATTTTTGTGTCTTTGCTGATCGAGGAGGCAGTGAAGTTATACATGTTTTACAAATTGAAGAACTAGAAGAACAAACAGCACTCTGCTGTCCACCATCATTACTCTTGTGGCTCTGCACATGCAGAATAACTAATGACAGACTACAACCATAGTGCTCATGTGTGAACTCCTCTGCTTTCAGGTAAATTGTGGAATCCCATAAACAGATCCTGGAAGTTTTATAAAACTTTGTGAAGCTAGATTTAAAGTTTTATCCTCAGAGGATCTAGTCACTGTTGTTTAGTGGTACCCGACCCTGGTCCTCAATGAACACCATCCTGCATGCTTTAGTTGTTTCCCTGCACCAACACAGCTGATTCAGTGATTTAATTACTTCCATCAAGTTCTGCAGAAGCCTGTCAATCACCCATTTGTTCAAATCAGGTGTCAAAGCAAGAAAACAACAAAAACATAAAGGATAGTGTTCATCAAAGACCAGACTAACGGCCAAAAGCAACTAGGTCCCATTGACTCACCCAGCCCCCAATTTGAGGCACCACTGAAGGAGTGACACACCTTGAAGATATATGAGCTAACAAAGTATTCACCCAAACTGTTGACAGATATTCATATAAACAAACAAACAAAAATATATATATTAGAAACAGGTGATGTGAGGCTTCCAGGAACTGCACTAAAACAAATGCTCAATGGACAGCGCTTGCATTTAACCATCAACAACCATCCACAAATCATTTAAAAGATTTTATTTGAAATGATTTTAAATACAAATAATATATATTTTTTTCATTTACAATGACAGTTCTTTTGTAAACAAAAGTGGCAGATCGATAAGTCGTTTGTCTGGGATGAGACGGTCTGAGGATCGGTCATCCGGATCAGTTCTGTAATGGGAGGGATGGTGTCCTATCTAACCTTGCTGCAGTCCCTCCTTCCTTCCCCACTCAGCATTAATGCATTGATTACAGATGGCTAAATACTCAGAATACAATGAATAAGTGTTAGCAAACACCTGCTCTGAACCGTTACAGTAGTTTGTGCCTGAGCTGGTGGGAGAGCTGGCCCAGCAAGATTTAAATTCATCTCTTCCACACGAATATGACACTATGAACTATATATTAAAAAAAAAGTTAATGTACGGATATTTGTTGTGATTACACATTTCTGTAAAAACTAAAAACTGCTGAGACGCAGACAGTGAGAACCCAGAAAGTCAGAAAATTTTTCTCCCAACAATCTTAACACACAAACACAAAAGTTAGAACGCAACTAAACAAAACTTGTTACATCCGTTAGAAGAAAATCTTAACAAAAAATGCTTCAAATGAGTCATTTCCTTATTTATTTTTTGCTTTCCCTAATAAAAAAAATAAAAAAAGTCTTCCAGGTTTCCATCCTAAAAGCTTTCTGTGCTTTTGAATGGTTTGGAAGAAAAGGTGCTAGAGAAAGTAGGTCGTCTGAAAGTAAACGGTACTTTCAACGGGAGTTTGACCAGGGCAGGAACATCACACTGAAACCTCTACTCAACTGGAGGCCCGGGGGCCAAACCAGGCCCACAGGAGAACTCGGTTCATTTTTAAATAAAAGTAGATTTTAAACCATAAAACAAACTTCCTGAATGAATAACTGCAGGATGTCCGGCCCCTGAGCTCTTGGCTGCAGTAACTGTGGCCCCCTGAGCAGTTTAGTTGAATAGCCCTGCTCTACATCGTCACATTTCAAATAAAACTGCAAAGTAACTCCTCTTTGAAGGTTTTTAGATGGGAAGGTGAATGAAATAACTGAACAGAACACTAAGCAGACTCCAAACTGAAAAACACTACTAATTATGACAACGACAACAAAAAAGTCCCCAGAGGGCTTGTGGTGTTTTGAAGGTGGATTCATAAGGCCTTTATCAGACATGGATTATTCACTGGAATGTACAACAGACATGACAAAGGAAAATGAAGAAGAACCACATGTGTGCACACATCTGTACATCAGTATCTGTCCCTTTAAGGACTGAAGACACAACTTTCATGTGCTCTATGAAAACAAAGCTCGATCGTTTCTTAACACTGCAGGTTTCGTTCATTCTTCCACGCTATGAGCAGGTCAGGCTGAAAATCGTTCCTTCAGGGACAAAAAAACAAAAAGTCCAGGATCTTTCTGTAGACACCTCCTTGCACATACAGAGAATATACTGTTTGTACAAGTGAACAGCAGGTATAACGTTAAAACAAAGAATAAATTGTGCCCCCTATGCAGTGAAAGGAGAAAACATTTCTTTAATAGCTCCAAAGTTCCCAGACAAAAGGCTAAAGCTCACACCTCTGCAGATTAGGTTTACAAAGTATTATTGGTGAGGAAAACAGTGACGCTGAGTGACTTTAAAAACAGGAGCAAGAGTGATGATGTCATTTCCATACCAAGTCATGTTTGTATTAGTTTTGCAAATGGAATTAGCTGTTACATAATCCACTCTTCCCTTCAAGGAAAAGAAGAGCCCATAATATACTAATAGGTCCTCCAGTCCAAAGTGTGTTCATCTCTCGTATCTGTACAAACACATACTGTACACACTCACACTCACACTCAGGCCAGTTAGTATTCACAGGATTCACTCCCGCCAGCAGCGGACAGCGAATGACCGAGTCTCTGTAAAAAGGTGGAACTGGGGCAGGAGGGTTGGGTCGCAGTTTGTGGGAGGGTGGAGGGTTCTGTGTGTAGAAACTGTCCCAGGGACTTCTTGTGTTTGTGGCAGGCACAGCTTTGCTTCTCCTCGTCACTAGTGGATGGGTGGCCAGTCCTGGTGGGGGAGGGGCCCAGCGTGCTTGTCTACACATTCAGTCGTTGTCCTCGTCCTCGTCGTCGCTCTCCTCGATGCCGTCGCTGTCCTCCTGCTCATCGTCCTCCTCCTCCGTGTCGGGGATGTCCCACTGCGGGTGGTTGTCCATCACGGCCTTGGCTTCGTGGACCTCCAGCTAGCATAAAACAATAAGTTTATAAATACAAGAAACTAGTTTGTTGCATCACTGCGGGTCATGTCCTACTCAGCACTTCTCAGTCATGTGACTGAACAAACATTTCTGTTTTTACACTTTCCAAACTGAGCACATTTCAAAGAACTCTCTTAGTCTGCCCACAACTGCTCAGTGTATTCAACACGTGCTAAAAACCAGAACAATAATGGTGCCGTTTTGATCATTTCCTTTTTATTAAACATCTGGAAATGTTTGTCCTGACTCTGCTGTCAACAAACATTGGTCATGTAAATAAATAGATTTTCAAGTTGTGAAGCAAAGGCCGCCACAAAAACTGAAAACCTTACAAGTCAATGCAAGAAATTTGTTATTTTTAACTAACAATGTTCAGTCAGGTCATCTGGACGGTAGAGTTGCATTCGGGCCTAAAAAAAAAAATCAGGCCCTGTCCGAACCTGTCTCAATTTTTCCGAGCCTGAACTGAAACTGAAGGATTAAATGTAGGCCCAAACCCAAAAAACTTTTTTTTTATTAAGCTTTTACTGCTTTTGTAAGCAAATTAGTTTGACATGAAATTTTTAAAACGTATTTCAAAGAAAGGATGATGTAAGATTTCTTGTTTCACCAAATGGATATTAACATACAAAACAAATAGCCTAAAAAAAAAATCAACTCTAAAGATCGGCTATTATACAGATGAACAAAAATATTTTTAGAGTAAAATTATTTGGAAAAATATAGAACAAGGCTATTTTAATTGAACGCGCTGCTCGCTTCAGCTTTTGTAGATTCTGCAACTTCCTTCACCGCAGATGAGAGCAGGTGTGGAGATGCATGCGGCAGGTGATCAGCTGATCCATCTGAAGCTTAACTGGAAACTGTTTTTACCTTTTTCAATTGGCCAGTTGGACCTGCCTCCTCCTCAACAAGTACATTAACATAATTTTATATTGCGCATTCTTATTTTGTTTTATTTGTGCTGTATGATTCTTAAAATCACATCAAAGCCCGAGAGCGGCCCGGCCCACACGTTATTATGGCTCGGTCTGACCCGATTCGGGCTAGAAATGACAGCTCTACTGGACGGTTTCTTTTATTGCCGAGACGTTTCGTCCTTCATCCAAAGGACTTCTTCAATCTGAGGAGCTACCAAAAAAACTGATTCCCACAAACGGCATACTCCATAGTGGAAAAAACAGTTTGCTGGTGCTAAGATGGCCTCCAGGGCCCGCCCTCTCCCCCCTCAACTCCTCTGAGGCAGCCAAGCCAAAGTGGTTCAAAACACCAAAGTTCATGCTCAATAATCCAGGTATAAAATCCAGTAATGTTCAGTCAGGTCATCTGGACAGTTTATTTTGTTGGTTCCTCAGACTTAAGAAGTCCTTTGGATGAAGGACAAAACATCTCAGCAAAAAAAAGAAACCGTTCGATGACCTGACTGAACATTGTTGGATTTTATACCTGATTACTGAGAATAAACTTTGGTGTTATTTTTAACTAGCTAAAATAAAATTCACAACATAAATTTGTTTAGTGTTACAACCGAGGACGTCAAGACGGGAGCAAAAAGTTGTATTTTCCTTCACATTTTGATGTTAAATACTAAACTGCACTAAAAAATTAATTAATTAATAAGTGTTTGGTGTAATGTACATTAACCACCATTGATTTAACTTGAGAAATGATGTTTCCTCCTGAAACACATTCAACATGTGCTGGTATAGGAGGGACATCATTTTATGATCTTCAAACTAAACACGTTGAAGATTTTAAAACCATTATGAAGTTTTTATTTGAATGGCAGATGCCGGAGCAGAAAAAAACGGCTGTGGCAGTTGTGGATATTTTTCTAAATTGCATATTTAAACTAGACTTTACGTATTTAAAATCACTGGCCAACCAGCAACTGGTGAGTCTGTAGTCCAATGACTTAGAAAAAGAACCATTATTTGGATGAAGATTATTACTTTAAATCAGGAATGTAATGCAGAAAATCACTAAAAGTCACTTTGAAATCCCATCACTTGTTACCTTCAGAGGTTTGATCTGGTCCAGTCCCATGTACGAATCAGAACGGAGGATGACGGAGTACTGGTAGTTCCCTGTTTTAGAAGGGGCTGGAAACTTGAGCTCCACCTGGAAAACAACAACAAATACAGAACACCATGAAATTGCATCATTTTGTGAATTTATTTTTTATTTTTCATGCTTAAATTGTATTGCTTGTCAATGGTATAATACTACATATTAAAATTATTTCAAAATTTGAGTCAACACAAGATGTTATAACCAAAATAGAATTATTGTTTTTTTATTATAGTGCAAGATTCCCCATAGTATTTTCTTGAAACACATGTTATTCTTGAAATATGTTTTTTAAAATATTGGAGTAATAATTACTCAACCCTTGTTCAAAGATATATTTAAGAAGAAAAAAAAATCCATTGATATAACTTGGCCCAGTCAATAATTAAATTGAAAGCTTCCAATCTGATATGTAAAAATTAGGAGTTTGATTTGTTTAGTATATTAAATTTATACATATAATCTCAGGTTTTATGTTGAGTCACAAACAAGACTCAAAAAGTCAAACTCAAACTACTTCAATTGTCCAAACACAGACCAAAATAAGACAAACTCTGATGGATCAATTTTATATCAGCCGATAATGATTATCCACTTTTTAAACATCGTCCATGCCTGTGCATACTTAATCAATTACTAAATACAGCAGGAAAATAAAGCAGCTGCTACAACCAGCTTACAGTATATATATTTTTTTATCTTTCTTTAAGTGAGACTGCTTACTGAGCAGATCAAAAGTTATGGCCTGGGAAAACAAAGACCTTGTTTTAACTTTGACCTTTATTTGTGACCTTGACCTTGGTGCTGGGGTGATGAAAGGTGTACGGACACTCCGTCTAGTGATGATGACGCATATGTGTATGAAGTTTTGGTAACTTATCTTGAGCAGATCTTAAGTTCTGGATAGGGCAAGTGAAAGTTTACAGATGCACGGAGATTACACCCCATGTATAAAAATAATACTCATATCAATCAACCTGTAGCCAAAAGCCTGAAGACTTTCACCAAACTGATAGCACTGACGTGACAGCAGGCTTATACTAACTGAAGCAGTGAGAACAAAACAGACCAGAAAGTTTGCTTCTCATTAAAAAGTGAAAGCTGGCCAGCACAAGTGTTTTTACAACAAAACACCTAAAAGAGCAGGAGTACCATATCACCTTACAAATTAACCATCAGAAGGGCAAACTCAGGTGGGTAATTACAAATTAACCAACCCATGATGACAGGGCCCAAGTGTAAATATTGGACCTACGCCACCTCAGGCTGTGATTATTAGTTTGTTCAATTACATAGAGCAAACGTCTAACCATCAACACCGTGAGGCAATTACGCGAGCATAGAATAAACACAGAGCATGATGGCTGTTAACAGCCTGTCCTGTTGGTGAAAGCAGCCAATCTGCCACACACAAGTCACACAACAGGACCGCTCAGAGGAAGCTGTTGAGGTGACAGACTAATTGATTGCTAGCTGGTGACCTGTCATGCATGAAAGGGGCACCTCTTGTGATTAGTTCCTTCAGAGCGCTGACAGCCGGTCATCAGGCGTTACGGAGAGCCCTCATTAAGCGTTTACCTTGCTGTCAATCTGAGCTGTTGCTGGAGAATACTAGAGTCAAGAGGTGAAACTGTTCACAATAAACACACACCTCTCTGAGGAAATAATGACAAATACAAAAGGTTGCCTAGCAACAGAATAAATGAAGGGCTACATTGCTATGAAATATATAATGGTTTTAATGCAAAAAAAAACAAAAAAGAGCTGTAAAATAAAAAATAAAAAATAAATAAAAAAAACAATACCAATAATCCAATATTTTTCAGTCAGGTCATCTGGACGGTTTCTTTTTTTTGGTGCTGAAATGTTTCGCCTTCGATCCGGAAGGCTTCATCAGTCAAGGAAACACACAACACAAAACTGATTCTTCCCCCAACAGCTTAAGTGGAACAAACCAGTTATGTTGGTGCTAAGATGGTCTCTTTGACCTTGACTGATGAAGCCTTCCGGATCCAAGGTGAAACGTTTCAGCACAAAAAAAGAAACTGTCCAGATGGCCTGACTGAAAAATGTTGGATTGTATACCTGGATTATTGAGCATGGACTTTGTTGTTTTCAACCAGTTTGACATGACTGTCAACAAGGAAGAGGGCCGGCAATGGATGAGGGAGTGTGACAAAGAGACCATCTTAGCACCAACATAACTGGTTTGTTCCACTTTGGAGTAAGCTGTTGGGGGAAGAATCAGTTTGGTGTTGTGTGTTTCCTTGACTGATGAAGCCTTCTGGATCGAAGGCGAAACGTTTCAGCACAAAAAAAAGAAACTGTCCAGACGACCCAACTGAAAAATGTTAAAAGATTGTATACCTGGATTATTGAGCATGGACTTTGTTAATTTCAATAATTGTTTACCACCCCAGAACCCGCGCCCGCGTCCACCCCAAACCCACCCAGGGACAGCCAGGTCACCAGACCAGTAACCCATGTCTGCCGGTACAAACCGCCCAGAAGCCCGCATGCAGCCAGCACAGGCCATCACCCAGAACCACCAGAGCCACCTCCCCAGTCGGGTACCACCGCTCCAGGCCCATGACCCCCCCAATGTCCCCAGCCCCGACTCCCCACCCTTTCAGCATGTTTCTCGTTCCACAGTTTTCATGCTATTTCAACAAATCATATCAAAATGTTTAGCTCATTCAGGAGAAGGATGATATGACTTTTGGTATTGGTGCAACTTTAGCTTTTTGAAATATTTAGCCTTTTCTGCCACTTTTTTCCTCATAGGAAATCAACTGAGGTCATTTTACATCCTTCCGATCGTTAGATATGTTTGCAACCTTTTACTGCTCCTTTCACATTTTGTTCTGCTTCAGCTTCTTTCGGCTTCCTTCTGCAAATTTAAACTTTTTTCCAGCTACTTTCAGCTAATTTCGGCTGTTTCGTCAGGTGTTTTGTGATCCTTTTAGATTCTTTCCAACTACAACATGTTTGTGCTTCTTGTAACTTTTTTTTTGTTGCTAATTTCAGCTTGTTATGCTCCTTTCAACTAATTTATGCAAGTTTCAGCTTTTTCTGCTATTTCAGCTACTATTGGCTGTTTTAATGCCAATTTTAGCTTCTTTGGCTAATTCCACATATTTTTGCACTCATTTCAACATTCTTCTGCCTAACTCGACTAAAATGTGCTCTCTCTAGTCCACTTCCTCCTGGTAACTTAAGGTTTTTTTTCTGTTTTAGCTACTATTCAGCAGTTTTTCTTCCTTGCTAATTTTAGATTTTTTTCAGATAATGTCCACTTTTTGTGCTAATTTCTGCTTCTTTCAGTCTAATTGGGCAAACATGTTCTTTGTGTTTTCTTCTGTTAATTTAAGCTTGTTCTAACCTTTCAGGTAGCTTTTTAGCATTTTTCCATTTAATTTCAGCTGTTTTGAGATAAATTCAAGCTTCTCGTATTAATTTCTGTTACTTTCAGCTTTTTTCTGCTAATTTCAGCATCTTCTGTTCTTTCAGCTACTATTTAGCTTTTTTGATGCTAATTTTAGGTTTTTCAGCTAATTCTACATTTTTTCCACTTCCTTCTAGTAGTTTAAGCTTCTTTTTGCCTTTTCAGCTACTTTTCAGCTATTTTTTCTAATTTAAGCTTTATATTATATACAAAATTAGTAACTTGGCTAAGTTACTAATTTTGTATACTGTGTACTCATTTCTGCTAATTTACATCTAATTCAACAAATGTGTTCAATCTGCTTTCTTCTGCTAATTTAGGCTTATTCTTCCATTTCAGCTACATTTCAAAATGTTTTTTAGCTAATATAAACATCTCAATCTCAATCTTTTCTCAACAGAACACGTTTAATTGACCTTTTATTAGTTTAGCAGATTTCCAGTTTCTTATTTTATTTTTTGAGCTACTAAGAAATAAGTTGTCTATTTATATATTTCTGTGCTTAGTACAAGTTCTTTGAAGGTGTGGGTGGGTATTTTATTCAAATTCATGCAAATTTGATAATAAAAAAAAAAAAAAAAAAAAAAGCTATAGGTCATGCTGTAAAGGTATTTCACTTTCCACATTTTACTCTATAAATGCGTCCAACACAGAGAACCTTAGGAACATGATCCCACCTCTTCTGTGTCTTTTAGTGTGCAGACGTGGTACGGCATGGAGACGAGGGTCTGATCTCGGCGATCAGCGATGTACAGCCACCACCACTCTTGCTTCTCCTCGGGGAAGTAGAGGCTGTAGGCGGGATGCGTCACCTTTGATTTTGTTTCTAGCAGCGCTCTCTCTCGCCGTTGGATGCTTTGCTGTAAGGCCTCCCACTCCTGACAAGGTGAGATGAGTGGAGGATTATAAACCTATCACGGTTACTGAACACAACTGTTCTGTATAGCTCTTGTTTTAGGCACCAGTAAAAGTTTCCTGACCTCCTCGTCGTCTCCAGCCACCTCATCGACCTCCGTGTCGCTTTGTTTGTCGCTGTCTTCGTCTCTCTCGCTCGGAGAGTCCTTGTTGGCTTCTGCCTCATCTGACTCGCTGCCTTTGTCTGAAGCTTCATCCTCTTCTTCCTTTACTACCGCAGCTGATGGTAGAGCAGTGCCTTCCTGGGGCACCAGCACAACAAATAACATTTAATTTGCAAACAGTCATTTTCTTCTCTCCTCCATCACCTGGCAGTTAAAGATGTCTCAAAAGGTCAAGAAGCAGCTTGACTTCAGCTGTGATTTATGGGACTGATGCTTACGTTTCCTGTCAAGTTGCCATTGGCCTGCTTGGTTTTAGCAGGAGCAGGAGTGGCCTTCTTCTTGATTAATTTCTTTTTCTTGGACTTGGCCGTCTTCTTAGCTCCTTTATTTTTGTTCTGCCACACTTTGGTTTTAGCTTTACTCGAGTCTCCCTGTTATAGCAAACAAAACAGCAAGATTGTCAAAAACCACAAAATGTAACAAAAGCAGTAAAATCTCAACGTATCGTTGTGTTGCTCTTACTGTTTCCTCTGTACTGGCAGCCTCCTCTCCTTGACACGTGGACGGTTCCTGCTCTTTTTCAAACATATCCTACAAACAGCAAACAAATCGTTTGCCAATTTGGAAACTTGCAGACAGTAAACAGCACCCTCTAGTGGTCATCAACAGAAATGCATGCATCTAGTTGTATTGATTGGTTGCATACACGTTTCCTTTTGTTAATTTAATGCAGCGTTCAAGTTGAGGTTCAGCCAAATTAAACACCTACCACCATACGCTTTCTGGTTAAGGTAACTGTTACTGTGACAATAGAGCCTGCTGTGATGTTATTGCTGTCCTCATCATCAAGAACTGCAAAGACACAGAGGGAGAATAGTTGTTAACACTTCAAACTATATAAAGTATGACCACACACTGGGACAAATATAAAATAACTATATCACTTATTTTCCATCAGTTCACCAGGTAAACAAAGAGTATTAACTAAACTTAAATTAACCCATTTATGGTTTTCCTTCATCTCTAGTGATAAAACATTCATCCATCCTTCTTGCTGTAAGGCAGCAGCTCTAACCAATGTGCCCAACAGATTCTGTTACAAATGTTTTTTTTTCTTTTAGGACTGACCCTGCAGTTTGATGTCCATGATGATGTGAGGGAAGCTGCCCAGCACCACCATGACCTCATCATACTTCTCCTCCCCCAAGAAGCGCATCATGTTGCGTCTGTCAGAGTCCTTCAGGCTCACAAGGTCCTGCAGGGTTCGCACCTTATACTGAAGAGCAGAAGGACAGAGAGAAAAAGTTTAGTGTACTAGTTTACAACTTAAATATGAAGGAGTCAAATCTGAAATGGCTCACGGTTCTATGAAAAACGGTTTCTTAGAACATTTGGTGCGACTGTTACCTTCTCAGAAGGATCTTGTCCTACTAGTGTTTTTTGGTTATTAAACAAAATTAATAGCTTGTGGTGACTGAAGGCACATAAAACTCCAACAATTCACCTTTTAACCAAATAAGATACTTATTTACAACTTCAATCCAAGCTATTGAATTATAATTTCTTCGTTTATTTTATCACAAAAAAAAAGATAGCTGATAGTTTCTGTTATTGAATTGTTGTAAATATCTAAGTCAATCGAGTCAAAAATAAAATAAAACGTGTGTGATGCGTACCTTTTTAGAAATGCAGTAGCGGAGGTTCTCCTCTTCAAAATGAGGTAGCTGCAGCAGCGGCGACTTTGACTCCTGCAGACCCTGAACTATCATCTGGGTCAGCTTCATGCAGTTCTCGATGCTTACCAGTCGAGGAGCGTGGAAACCTGACGGGACGCATCATGTCGGCATGAAAGGGACAAAAAGCATCGGCATGTTTGACGTGTTGACGTGTGTGTAGGCCTGTCACAATAACAAATTTTGCTGGGCGATTAATTGTCTCAGAAATTATTGCGATAAACGATAATATTGTTTGAAATTTGACAATAATTAGTAACTGTAAAATCTAAGAAGAAATGTTGGTTCATTTTTGTGTGTAGTACATTTTTTGACCATTTGATGGCAGTATTAGACTGTCTGAACCGAAGGATGGATAGTGAGGGAGCAAGCAGAGTGCCTCTAAAAAAAATGGGAGGGAGGTACCTTGATGTGACACGGGCTGTCTCTTTCCTTTTTTTCCAGTTCTCAAAATGGCGGACGCTCGGTTTGGTTTGAGCACATTAGCATATCTTTTTTCACACAAAGCTTTTAATTAAAAAAAAAAAAATCAGTAAACAAGCTCTCAGCTTCTTTTTGCAGAAAAAAAACAACTTTTTACATGAAGGCACAGGTTTCAACCGTGAATTTTGGAGCTTTGACAAGACGGAGGTTTTTTCTTCGAGGTCGGCCTGTTAGCTTAGCTCGTAGCTTAGCTTCTCAGCTTAGTTGCTTTTAACGATCCAAAAACACGACTTTGGACGGTTAAAATTGATTTTAAAGAGAAAAGGAGGGGTCAGTGAAGAGCACCGGAGTTGAGCTTTTTGTCATCCAGTGTCTTCAGAAAGAGACAGACATGAACAAACGATAGAGCCGATAAATGAAAACGAGGTCGATAATTTTAATTTATCACGCGATTAATTGGTTTATTGTTTATCGCGACAGGCCTACGTGTGTGTTTGTGTGTGTGTACCTCCTCTGCTGTTGGCCATCATGGTCAGCTGACAGCCCACGTTGATCATTTCCTGAAGGAGAGCTGGACTCTTCCTCACCACAAATCTTTGATCTGGTGCAGAAACACACAACTTGTTCTAAGCAACTCACTGATGACTTGTTTAATGATCACAATGACTTTATCAATAACATGAACAAGAAAAGATCTTTTCCCCAACTTTTACCTCCACTGTGTCCTTTAAGTGAAATTAAAGCTCTTGAAAGCTTAATGCAAGTGTTTATTTTTTACGATTTTTTTTAGAACTCTGAGCAATCGTCACCATCTTCTGCTATTTTGGAAAAGACTTGTGTTGGCATAGGCTGACAAACACATTTCATATTAGAACATACAAAATTATTGCCAATACATTTGACACCTTAGTGAGGGGGTAACAACATGCCTACCTTCCTCCAACTCCTCCGACACTTCCATGCGGGCCAGGTGAGACAGCACCAACACTCTGGCCTTTAAGCTGTAAGGATAACAAAACGGAGGCTCCTTCTTCTTTACGTTGATATTTCCTAATTCACGGATCAACTGCAACACAGCCAGGATAAACTCTGTAGGATTATTCATATTCAAAGCCACAATAATTATATTCATTACATTTTCCACCCAATAAATCATAGTCATCTACAGAAGCAGCTAATTCTCGAGTTGTTTGTTGCTTTAATGTTAGCACGAAGACTGTTTACAGAGTCTGTTTGAGTTCGTCCTAAACGTTTCAGAAGAATCCCCTCAACAGGTTTCGCAACAAAAATGCAAAGCATTTCTTGCTAAATAAATCTGGAACAAAAACCTGTCAAACAACCAAGAACTGTGGTTGCCTAAAATGCTGCACTGGGGAGGGAACGAGTCTCTGAGCGATAAGTGATTGTAAACATTTTCAATTCTATGTTTTAATGAAAGGAAAGGGCTTAAATGACACCTTTTCATCTTGAGATTTAGTTTTTATATCAAATTTAGATCCAAGAACACTAAAGCAGACTTACTTTCAATCTTATTTTTAAGAAGAGATGCTGGAACAAAATGGTACAAATCTCCATATTTTATATTCTACATAAATATCATGACTCTTAAGAGTCTTAGCTTCACAAAACCATTTAGACATTTCATCTCTAATTAATTTAGCAGCTAAAGCAAATGGTCACTGCTGTTCATACCTGCGGCACTTCAATGTTGTCTGTGGGTCTGATGGTGGCTTCTTTATTGCTGCGGGGCTCAAACTCAAATGCTGCTGTTAATACCATGGTTAATCCTGGAGGAGGAGATTGGATCAAAATCAGTATAAAAACAACAAAACCTACATATCTGAGCCATTACTCTCGTAACAAAATGTTATCCATTAAACTGAAAAATGTCATCAGATTGTAGAATTGAATAAAACACTTTAGAGCAGCTTTAAAAATCATAAACAACTGAATAATGCTTACGCTTCATATTCATATTCGGTGTTTTGTACATAAAATGCATAAAGAGCTGGGTGGTGCTGATGAGGATCTGGTCTCCGCTGTATCTGATGGAGCGGTACCACCATGTGCCCTAAAGTACAGTTGCAAAATAAAACAATAAAAAGTAGGAACATTTTCAAACTGCTACATCACATGCCCTTCAAGTGATAGTCTGTATGAAAAAAAAAAAGGCCTTATAATAAATAATCGCTCAGCACGTACCACAACAACAGGAAGGATAACCATAAAGGCCAGTCCATACACCAACAGCACCTACAGAAACAGAACCAAAGTGTCAGAGCAGCGTCAGCATCTTGTAGTAAAAGTTAGAAATGCTTCAATCAGTAACTGTATACCAGCATTGAGTTCTTCTGGTCAACAATCCAGGCTGGAAGGGCGATACCAAAGCTGGTGGCTAAAAAGAGATCACAACAGATTTATTTTTATCATTTTTACTGCAACATAAAACAGCCAATCATTCAACACGAGTAGCACCAGTATGTGCGCTATAATCCACAACACAGCACAATGAGACTTATTTCTTATTCTTGTTAAAAACGAGTTCAAATCAGTTTTTTACTGTTTCGTGTCTGTTCTCGTTTACCACAAAACAATAAAACGTTGATCAGGGCCACAGAAGGTGAATTTATGCAAGCAGCTGTACGTTACTTACCTCCTGGACCGTCTGGGTTGCCATATGTTTCCCAGTTTTGTCGAGACTGTTCATTGGTTAAACTGCAGTGGGGGGAAATATTTGCAAGTTAATCCTATATTCTAGAACGCAGACAGTAATTTAATATTTGGCTACAATGAAATTAAAAAATTCTGATTGAAACTTACGCAGCGTAGGCTTTGGCAATTCTCATGAAGGTGGCCTCATCACCACCTTTGTCCGGGTGGTGCTTGAGAGATAATATACGGTATTGCTTCTTAATTTCTGACACTGATGCACCCTGGAGACAAAAACAGCAACGTGTTACCCCATCAACTGGTATAATTAAGTGTAATTTATAGCACGCTGTGTTGACTCAGAAGTCGAGAAAGATCACAGGTTTCGGATTTTGTGATCTTTCAGGATTTCGAGACTCTGTGCAAAACACAAGTTTACCGGGTCTAGGTTGAGAACTTCATATGGATTGTATTCCTGGTACTCCCGGTCCAGTTTGGAAACCTTGTAGGCTAGCAGCAGGAACACAGCCCACCCAAACAGCAAGGCTGCTTTCCTAAAAGGATTTGCATACAAACAGGAGAGGGGAGCAAACATCAGTCCAACAGATGGGTCTCTATTTTGAGGAAACTCTTCACAGTATGGCTTGCAAGTTGTTGTTTTAACCACAAACACTTCAGTCAGCTCACTTTTAAAGACCTATAAATATTTATTCCAGAATATAAATGGGTGTTGGCATTTAGACCTCATTCTCACTTCCTGTGAACCTGTTTTTTTTTTAAAGATTGTTGAGTTACTTTCAGCTCGAGAAAGCTGGAGTGATGAAAGTGAGAAAAAAACAAAACAAGTGCTGCAGAGTGGTAAAAATCAGCAAAGGTCGTGAACATATGACAAAAAGAACAGAAATCTTACAACTTTATTTTGCAGTGGATGTTGTTTCTGCAGTACACAGCAGTCAGCTTCATATGTTTTTTTTATTTTTTTTTTAATCAGGGAGCAAGTCAAGACAAGGTTACAACTAGTCCACCTTTGAACTAAGCTTTGTTACATGGTACTATTTCCATTTGTCCCTATGCTTTTTCTGAGGTTTGGTACCTCCAATTGAATCTGATTGTTTTAATCAATGTTTATGCTAAAACAAATTTTCTAAAATCCCTGGAAGAGCCAAATTTATTCTCAATTATTCCCATTAGAGTAGTCCCTCGTTTATAGTGGAGGATTCGTACCCTGAAGACCCGCGATAAGTGAAAAACCGCAAAGTAGGAATAGTAGTACAAGTAATAAGTAGTATTTATATATGTATACAGTAGTCCCTCGCTACATCGCGGTTCGTTTATCGCTGACTCGCTCTATCGCGGTTTCTCAAAATAAGATTGGATATGACACACAATTGGCTGATTGATGGATGAGCCACACGATCTGTATGAAATTTTTATTTAAAATAAATTATTTTAAATTATTTAACACCTTCTGCAGCTTTTTGCAGCCCTTACTGCAGGATAAACTTCCTGCTGCAGCTGATCAGCTGCAGAGCAGAGAAGTGGGCGTGGCTAAGAGTGCTTGCAGGTGGCAGAGGAGGCAGGGAACTGAAATCATGACATGCTGTGCTCTTTTAGAGCATTGAGAGTTTAAACACACTGTTTGGAATATTGAAAGAGTATGGGAAGGGTTAAAAAAAAATAAACTACTACTTACTACTATTCCTACTTGGCGGTTTTTCAATTATCGTGGGTCTTCAGGGATAGATCCCCCATGATAAACTAGGGATTACTGTATATATTAAGATTTTTAAACCCTTCCCACACTCTTGTAATATTCTAAACAATGTGTCTAAACTCTAAAGTCATGGTTGAAAAAGAAGATGGCGCCCGTGTACATGGCTTGCAATCCACCTCTGCTGATGGTGTTCGGATTATTTGTGTTTTGTTTGTTTTTCATCTGGGACATAAACTCACTGCTGGTGTATGACCGACAACAGCTTCTGGATCTTCGATTTTCTACCGCCGAGGTTGCTTATTTGGATCATTATGAGCGTACCGCTGGACAACCCCCCCCCCCCCCTTCCCCCGCTGCTGGCGGACATGCCCGTTTACCTCCTCTGCGTTCCTCACCTGCCTGCCCAGAGATATTGCTCCAGACGCCAGGGAAAACGTGCTGGGCGGCTGGTAAAGCTTAAAGCCCTGCGCGTTGCATCTTCCTCTCCAGCTGGTGGTCACGGTTTCCATAGCCAGCTTCCCGCGTGCCCGGACCAGGTAAACAACGGGAGTTGTCGGCTGGTACGCAGCATGGGCCAACCCGGAGGTGCCGTTATAGTAAATCTGCGGCCACTGGCGCGTGCTCCCTCCACCGCTGCTGGGTCCACTTTGGACAGTATCCGGATGTGTTTGGTCAACGCAAGATCTATTACCAACAAAACTTTTATCCTCAGGGATTCAAGAGCACGAGTTGGACTTTCTCTGCATCACAGAGACTTGGATGTCTCCGGGTGAGTCTAGCGCTTTGACGGAATTATTGCCACCAAACTGTCTGTATTTTAACGCACCGCGGCCATCAAAAAATCAAACCTTGACCCCTCAGTCGTATCCAACTTCCGGCCTGTCTCCAGACTCCCATTTGTTTCTAAACTACTAGAGAAAATAGTCGAGTCCCAGTTGAAGTGCTTCCTGGAGGATCATGCCATCTTAGAACAATTCCAATCTGGCTTTAAACCTCTCCACAGCACTGAAATTGCCCTGCTGAAGGTTTTTAATGACA
The DNA here is from genome assembly GCF_014905685.2 of Nematolebias whitei. Taxonomy (NCBI): domain Eukaryota; kingdom Metazoa; phylum Chordata; class Actinopteri; order Cyprinodontiformes; family Rivulidae; genus Nematolebias; species Nematolebias whitei. The sequence goes on from NC_056509.1 coordinate 30,915,579, forward strand.
TCTTCAGATTCACAGATACCGGTGATTCTGTGCTGCTTGTCCTGTTGGACCTCACAGCCGCCTTTGACACCATCGACCATGAGATCCTCATTGCTAGGTTGGAGCAGTGGGTGGGCATCACATGATCAGCCCTCTATTGGTTCAGATCTTACCTCACTGACAGATCCTTTTGTGTCTTCATCAAGGATTTTAGTTCCGCAGAGGCAGAGCTTAAATGGGGGGTTCCGCAGGGGTCCATCCTGGGTCCCCTCCTATTCTCTTTATACCTGCTACCACTTGGTGCTATTTTCCGGAAACACAACATGCCCTTTCACTTCTACGCCGATGACTGTCAAATTTACTTCCCCCTAAGACACAATGGTACATACTCTATTCAACCTGTGCTCGACTGCCTGGCTGACATCAGGAACTGGATGGCTTTAAATTTCTCAAGTTTCAATGAAAAGAAGTCTGAAGTCATGTTGTTCCCTCCCAACGACACGATCACAAACCACTGCATCGTCCTCTCCACTCTAACCCTGTCAGAAAAACAAAGAGTCACTAATCTGGGCGTGATAATGGACCTTTCCCTGAAACTTAACAATCATGTAAACATGATTGTTAAATCATGCTTCTTCCAACTGAGGCGGCTGTCTAAACTGAAGCCCATATTGTCCAAAAAGAACCTGGAGACAGTAATACATGCATTCATTACATTCATAACATCTAGGCTTGATTACTGCAATTCGCTCCTGTTTGATATCAGTCAGACCTCTATAGCACGACTACAACTGGTCCAGAATGCAGCAGACCGATTTTTAACCAGTGCAGGCAAAAGAGAGCACATTACACCAGTTTTGGCCTCACTGCACTGGTTACCGGTTCACTTTCAAATCCAGTTCAAAATACTCATGTATGTCTACAAATCACTGAACAGCCCCCCCTCTGATCTGCTACAACCGTATGTCCCACCACGTTCCCTGAGGTCAGCGGACCAGTTGCTCCTCACAGTTCCAGGAACTCGTCTTAAGCGCAGAGGTGACAGGGCTTTCTCTGTAGCAGGACCAAGACTTTGGAACGAGTTACCTCTGCTTGTCAGACAGGCCCCCTCCCTCTCGTTTTTTAAATCCTGTTTAAAACCCCACTACTATTCAGTAGCTTTCAACACCAGATGATCTGTGTTTTGAACCTGTACGCTCCACACTGGTTAGTCGTCATATTTATTATCTGCATCGGTTTTATGTCTATATTCTGATTTACCTCATTTTGTATATTTCTTTGTGTGTTGCCTGTTTTCCTGTCTGTACAGCGCTGTGGTTGGCCTTGCCGCTGTTTTAAGTGCTCTATAAATAAAATGGTAAGGTAAAGTCATGATTTCTCTCTCTCCGCTGCTCTCAACCACCTGCAAGCGCTCTTGGCCATGCCCACATTTCCGCTCTGCATGGCTGTTCAGCTGCAGGAGGAAATTTATCCTGCAGTATGGGCTGCATAAAGCTGCAGGAGGAAGTTTTTTCAGATGCTCTGTGCTGCACAAATGTGCAGCAGGTGCTAAATAATTTTAAATTATTTATCTTATATAAAAATTCCATACCGATCGTGCACCTCATCTATCAACCAGACAATTGTGTGTCATGTCCAATCTTATTTGAAAAACCATGACAGAGCGAGTCTGCGATAAACAAACTGCGAAGTAGCGATGGACTACTGCAGTTCCTGTTAATTCTCATGAAAAGTTGGCTTGAAACACAACAATGAAGGCTACTTATATGACAGATCTGGTGGGCAGGCCACATACTGATGAAGTCTTCTGGATGGAAGATGAAACATTTCTCCCTTAAAAAAACTGGTCCAGATGAAATGATTTAACCGTTTTGTTATCTACCTGGATGATTGAGCCTACAAATGTTTTTTCCAATTTTAAAAATTCTCAGAACTTTGCAATCCTTATCACAACTCATTGTGACACAGAACTGAAATGTGCAGTAGATGAAGTGCAGCGACAAGGATAATGTTTGGTCTAGAAAGTGACAGAATTTTTTTTTAAACAACTAGTAGCAACAAAAATTACAACTGTAAGAGGCGCTCATGTAAATAAGCTGTTTTTAAATCCGAGTTATTTTAGATAGAGAAAATGTGCTCCTGATTCGAAGAGTCATTAAAAAAGCTTTACCAATTTTTTCTTTTATCTCCAAACATGAATGCAACTGGTACAACACACAACCCTACTTCAAGCAGGAGAAAAAAGGCAACTATGTGATAATAAAGTGCTCAGATTAGAAAGATGCAACATTTATTTGACAAGACAGGCTGAAGCTAATGTTGTTCAGTTGTTGTAAATTACACATCACATGTCAATTTCTGACATTTCTTATTTTATTTGTGCACAGATGCCAAGTTGTTTCCATGACAAAACCTAAGAAATTATAGCCTATGCACAGCAGCATCTGTTGCTATGCCAACAGCTCACCAGCCTTCGTCCTCCGAGTAGCTCAACCAGGAAGACAGTGTACATTTCTACAATAACTCCCATCACTATGATACAGGACTGGTGAGGAAACTGATACTGACACTTCAGAGAAACATGCTGTGCTATCTCACCATTTTGGCTCAAAAAACGCAACCGTGGGAGAGGATAATTTATAAACGTTGGAGGTTAAATGCTGGTGAGTAAACACAGGACGATGATGACGGAGCAAGAGTGCAAAGTGGGCGAATAAAGACTAACAGTCAAGAAGCTGCTATAAACCACAGGGTGAATAAATAACTGGGAAAACAGTGTGACGTTAACAGACATGTCAGGCATTGCAACAGATCACTAAAAGGTTTACATATAAAACAAGAAAACGGAAGATTTGGAGAAAAAAGGAGAGAGTAGTCAAAGCAATTTCATTGCCTACTTACACCATGTTAAACATGACTGAGCTTTGTTTTTACACAAGAATGGATGTCACTCTTGTAAACACACTGAATGAAACTAACTCCATCATAGAGAAGGCGTTAGACTTCATAAAGAAGACCATTTTAATCTGCACTTTGATAAGTGTAATCAAGACATTACCATACCAACTTAAAATGTTATTCATATCAAACTCCTACAATCCTCCAAGATATCAGCTGCAATAATAAAAATCTTGAAACGTTATCAGCTGATGAGTGATGACCTGTTTAAGCAGTTTATAAGCAGAACACAACGCAAAGTGGGACAAACACAACGTTATGGACTCACTTTAGTGTTGGGACAATGCTTTGCTGCGACTTCATCAGCCTGAGCCGATACCACAGGCACCTGCCGTGTACCCTCCGCAGGCTCTTCAGCCGCAGCTGTTCTGTTGAGACAACGGATAGGGTGAGGTTACTGACTCTCATCATGAGCTCTGCCAAAGCAGTTATGACTGATTAGGAAAGTACCACTGTAATCAAAAGATATACACGGTATTATCAATGGCAAGAAGATAAAAATACCTGAAAAGTTGAAAAAGTTATTAAACAAATTAAATATTTCAACTTTGTTGGTTTCAATTACATAAGAGCATATTATACTTGCAAATGTTATCTTGCGTAGTAATGCCTTTTGACTTTGACGATGAACTGTTGTTAATGTAATTTGTGTTTTCCTTCTTTGTTACAGTATTTTATTGTTTCCATTCCCATGACCCCACAAATGCCTGCTGGTGCATGCCAGGCCAGCACTGTAAATAAGAATTTATAATAATATGCTTTTTATGATGTGTTGCTGATAAAAGTATAACAGATAAGAACATATCACACTGAGGTAAATTAATGCAAACCTGCAATGTTTTTTGTGTGTTGTGCTTTAGTTTAAACAGGTAAGAACAAACTATCTCCAGCAGGTGGAATGTATTTGAATAATGTTTGAAAAAGAAAATCTGGCAAAGATCATGACACAGAATTTTAGATGCATCATACTTGAGTTGATCATCTACTGCGTGTCAAGTTTTCTACTCACAACTCTCTAGGAATCACATTGATGGCACTAAAACCCATAATAATGTATGTTGCCTTTAGAAGAGATGGGAACAACTGTAGCTGCTAGTGCCCAAAAATCCAGTTTTATATTGGTGATTTGCTAAGTTGTATCAACACTGATTCATCTACCGAGTTAAGCGACTTAAATGATTAACAGGTCAGAGTTAGTGGGCTTAAATAAAACAATATTCCTTTTAAAAGTTGCCATGTAACTGGACTGACAAACAGCAGCTAATGTCCAAAAGACAACAGTAAGATATTTCAGAAAGCCTGAAGAAATTCAAATTTACAACAAAGTCTGGCTCTGGGAAATAAACATGTACAGAAAATAAACAAGACTTTAAACAATACTGTATATTAGCATAACACAGTTTTAGGGCTAGATGAAAGACGTGGGCATCAACTTGCTGACATTTATTATCAGCTTTGCACATTATAGGGTTGGGCTGAATTAACTGTGCCCCAAAGTGAGCACTTGAATTAAATGGAGACTTGACAGAATTCCGGCTGCGGATCATTTTACACGCCAAGATGTTACATAAACATCTAAAACATCTGAGGTTAGTTAGTGAGCTAAGTTAGTTTGCACCGGCTGAGAAAGACTGTCAGGCCTTACCAGCATTCTGATCCCGCGGCCAGAGGTAATAGGTAGCCGGGATCACAATAAGTCCGACGAAGGACGTAAGAAAATAGAAAAAAGTGTTGCCGCTGTCATCGTACTGGAACTGCTGTCCGGCCATTTCGTAGCGGCGCAACAGTCGCCCTTCTTCTCCACCGCTGCGTGCCTCCCTTCAGACACAGAAAATGTGTGAGACCTGACAGACTGTGTTAGCTAGCTGTTAGCATCAAGCCTAGAGAGCTCGACGCATCGGTGTACGTGGTGTACGCATGCGCAATGTGGTTTCTCTTCTTCTATTACTCTTTTCTTTGTGATACTGACCTCTACAGGTAGCAATGGAAATGACACATGAGCCGTGTAAGAAAAACGTATTTAAGTTTAATTCGATGATAAACAGATTGTTTAACATATTTTTGCTGGAAATATAACATAAAAATGTATATAATAAAGTAGAAAAGTTTCATTGTTATTCAGTAAGCACAATTACTTCACATGCAGAAATACAGAAAAAAATGTGGGTTACATTTTACAACAGTGTTTTTGTTTTAAAAAAATAATAATTTCATTTTGATTTTTACATATTTTATACTTTGGTAGATACTGAATCAAACAAATTCTGCAGGTGAAATAAGAAAATTTGTTAAAATCTACAGTTTTCAACTTCAACAAAATGTAAAAAATATTTTTGAACCTTTCAAACCGGGATTTGTCGACGAGTCAAATTTGTGTTTTATATACAAACTGACTCTAGAATTATTAATGGCTTTTCAAGCCTAATTATTTTACAAGTCTCACTGTACAAAAACAATTGTGTGGACGGTACCTAAGTACAGTATATTATATAAAAAGCATCCATCAATTTCTTTCACTATTCTTTTTGTTGACATGTAGCCTCAAATATAATTAATATCAAAGCACAAATTTCAGAAAGAAAGAAGAAAAAAACAACAACACAGAGACAAGTTTGCATCTGTTGAAACTTGGTTTGAACTCTTTGACACATATCAGGTCTGAGAGTGTGAGTTCCAGCATGGCTGCTTTTTAATAAAATGACAATATCAATATTGTATATTTTGTATTTAGATCACAAGATTTTAAAGAGGTACCAGCTGTATCTTTCTGAAAAATACAACAAATAATAATTATTAAAAAAAAACTTCAAATCATGTCCACAATTAATTAAATGTTTTCAGACCTTGACCTCACTGAGCAAATAACAAGCTTCACATAATTTTATGTAACTCTGAAACATGAGGGTTTATGTAAAAAAAATTAAAAAAAAGTCTTTATTAATGCATTTCAAGGAGCAAAACAGTTTTCAGTGTCAGCGGGCCATTCTTATAACAAAATTAAAACACACAATAGCCTTCTAGTCTTGGCAGATAAGAGGAGTCCTTTTAGACGTTAAAAAAGGTTTGCTTTATAGACACTATTCCAAAATCATTTGTTTAGATGTGCACCATAATATCATCCAGATGTTTGCGTTTCAAGTCTGGCACGGTGGCGTCAGCAGCAGGATAACCCACAGGCAGCAGCAGCAGCAGCTTCTCGTTGGCGGGCCGTTTCAGAAGGAGCCTGAGCTGGGGGCCACAGTTGAGGGGTGTCGATGTGACGGTAACAAGTCCCGCGTTCTGACAGGAAAATGTAAAACAATTAAAAAAAACAGAAATTTAGCTCTCTTACCAGATGATAAACTTAATTTGATTACGCATGAAGGAAATTCAACTTGATTAATGCTGAGGCTGTTGGAGAGAGACACAAATAAACTCAACAATCTGGGATTTTTTAATCTACGTTTCACAGGATTAGGTTATTTCTCACCTGTAAGGCAGCCAGCAGTATTCCACAGGATATGGAGACACTGATTTCATTGTAATAATGTGTCTTTTTCTTGCCATTTGGTAGAATCCCATATGCTTGTTTAAAGATAAGGATCAGGTATGGAGCAACATCCAGATACTCTTTAATCCAGTTTGTCCTGCAGGAAGAAGAACAATGGCATTAGAAATTGCAGAACAAAATGAGCAGAATATGGGTTGGAAAACCATTTATTGTGTTTTTAGTGTATTGACACAAATGGGATTTTGTGTAAAGTAAAAACAACGTGTCACCTGAGTTTGGACAAATCATTGACCCACTTATCCCCCATCCTCTGATGGTAGTTCACCTCCTCCTCTTCCTCCACTATCAGTCTGATCTGATGCTTCGTCTTGGGATCTGACACCACAACAAACGACCACGGTTCTGTGTGGGCTCCGCTGGGTGCTGTTCCTAATCAGAGAAAGGCAGGCAGAGAAGCAAACAAACAAAAACAACAAAGATCAAGGTCAAGATCCTTTTTTTTCTTCTTAGCTTTAATCAAAGACTGTGAATTGATTTGCATGCCTGCAGTAAGAATGATGTTATCGATGACTTTTCTCGAGACCGGCTCAGAGCTGATGAATCGAACAGACCGCCGCTGGTTCATCAGGGAGTAAAAATTATCGGACCTCTGAAGCATCGTCTCCTCAGGGTAACGAGGATGTGAGTAGGGCACATGTGCAAACTCCTCATCATCATCTCCATCCACCCACTCATCCTCATCTAAAAGAATGACCAGTAAAAAAAAAAGAGTTAGTTTTTTTAAATGAAGGTATTTAAAAGAAAATGAAAAGAAAAAGAAAGAATAGTGCACTGTCTAGCACAGAGGTCTGCAACCTGCGACTCACATTCGGCTCTTTGGTTCCTCTGCAGCAGCTCTTACAAGCTTTGCCCAAAACTAACAGAAAACTGAATTTTATTGGTTGTTATACAAACAAAAAATACGAATTTTGGCAGTTTTCCTGTCATTTCTTTTGCAAATATGTACTGGAACAAGAACAAGGAGTAAAAATACTCACTTTTCCTTTATGCTTTATTTATATACTTAATTAATTTTTCCACAATTAAAAAGTTACATAGATTTGCATAGTTCATAGTTTTTACAAGAATTTGGTCTTTTTATTTGTCTTGAAAAAATATCAATAAGTGCAAGCCATTAGATATTTTTAGCTTTATAGTGTCACCCCTAGTGGCCACAAAAGCCCCCTCCAGCAAATCTGAAGTGGCCCACGGTCCACCAGTTGGTAACAGTTGTAGCATGTTGATGCGGCTCTGAACACTTTTAGTTTAGTGAACAAAGGTGTAAAAATGGCTCGTTTGATCGTAAAGGTTGCAGACCCCTGGTCCAGCATGAGCCATGAACAAAGCAACGTGATGTGCCAGAGTTATATCAACATAAAGAAAGATGGCAGAATATTTAAATAAGTATGTACCCTGGTAATAATTGTTAGTTTTCCCAACAAATTATGTCAGTAAACACTACTGATGTGTTATTTTTTAATACTAACAGTTAACTGAACAGCTGCTGGACTTGAATAAACCAATCACAACTAATCCCATACAACAAACACAGGCCACCACCTGCTCAGAAACCACAGCATATCTACCAGTTCAGACTGACCTTTCCAGGAATGATGAAATGAAATCAGTCGTTAAATTACGTCAGCCATGCAAAAATTGTACAATTCGGACAAAATAAGGAATTCTTCCTAGGTTTGTGCTCACCTCCTCCTGCTGCTGTAATTTCTGTATCATCCAGTAAGTCTTGGTCCACCCAGGGTCTAAAGTCTGTTTTGGAGGTCCCTTTGGTTTGTGCTGGGGCTCTGGAGGTGGTCTCTGCATCCCTAGATCTCAGAAACAAGAAGCCTATCACCAGGCACAGGACCAGAGCGAGGACAGGTGTGAGGACGGACAGGAGAGCCATGACTGAGGACCCGGCTCGCTTCAGCTGAGTCCTGATGTTATGACACTCCACTTCTCTTATCTGAAGTGGGTCCGTCTACGTCAGAAGCAGAATGACTCTTGAACCTCACATTCACCCGATCATCAGAAAATCAGGCCAGCCTGCAGAGTTTAAAATCTGTATTACAAAGTCCTGCGCTGAAGTTAATATTCCACCTCATTCTTTCTGAGATCAACTCTGTTTATAAAAGCAAACAATCAAAAAGCAAAACCTCGAATAAACCAGTTTAATTCTACAGTTCCATTAGAAAAACTAACTTAACTTTTTGCTGGAAAATAAACAAAATGTTGTGCCCATTTTACCTCGGCTCATGTAAACTTGTTCCACTTGAGCATTTAGACATTTGAAAAAGTTCCGTTTCAAGTTCTTGTTTGTTCAGATTATCTCTGAAACCCTGTGCATTTTTTCTTTTGTAAACAAACATCCTTTTGTTCCAAAGTTAAACATATGTGGCCATTTGGACACACGAACCAGTGATGAAACTGTAGGTAAAATTAAGAATGGGGATGCTCTGAGCATTATTTGAATCTATGTTTGCAGATGAATACTAGTTCTAGAAATTTTCTTCACTTACATGGCAGTTCCTATTGTACAATATGTTGTCCAAAATGCATTATGTTGCACAGGAACAGTTGTTAGTTTTTCTCTCTTCTGGAATAAAGCATGTACAAAGTACTAGAGCTGGAGGCCAGGGAACTACTGCGCACATTCATAAAAGTTGATGTGGTGGATTTCAATCTGGCAAAAGGTAGAAGGTGTTGAAGAAATAGCACTGGACAGAGAGTAACCATTGATGTCCCAGGCCAAGTAAGAGGGAATATTACAATGTGTGCAGTCATCTCAGAACACAGCCTCTTAACCTTAAAACTGTCTTGGTCCATTCAACACATGGCATCTGCTGTTTTTTTAAGACACACTTAAGGGACATGATCCTTGAGAATGAGAGGAGTCAAAATCACCTGAACAAGTATGTTGTTGTATGGGATAATGTGCATTTTCACCACTCACATCTGGTCAGACAGTGGTTTGCAGAACATGAAAGGATGCTAGTGGACTATCTCCCACTACTCCCCATTCCTTAATCCAATAGTGTAGTTTTTCTCTGCCTGGAGGTGGAAGGTATGACCACATGTCCAAATGGCCCTGCTAGTGGCCATGAATGCAGCATGTGATGACACAGCAGAGTCCTGCAGAGGGTGGATTCCCCACTTGAGGAGATACTTTCCTTGCTGCAGTGCCAGGGATGATATTCGCTGCGATGTTGATGAAAATATGTGGCCAGACAGACAGGAACATCTGGATGTGCAAGAATGATTCACAGTACTGTGCATGTTGTATGGTCCAATTCAGTTCCAACGGGCTGCATTGTTGTTTATAGTTTATAGTTGTGCGCAGCTCAACTCAAGGGCATTTCTTATGTTTGTTGTAAGGAAGTTTGTACTTTGCTTTTACTCAATGCTGTGAACAAGTTAGGATTGTAAAGATCATATGCCATAAAAATGTGAAACATGCATGTTTAGTGTCTTGAACTCATTTACAGCACTAAATACTTTAATGTTTAACTTAACTGTAGATATCAAATGGCTATGCAAATCGTGTATAGTGCTGTCTTGAACATTTTCAGGTAGCAACACAAAGATCTGACTTTTATTTGCCTTGGAAAACTTTTACAGAGTGAACTGTCAACGTGAAAACATAAAGCCATTGTGGTGTCAGGACTTGTCATTTTGAGAACACTGACACTTTCATTGACATGAATACTTGCTTTTGAGGAATGAACTATTCGTCTCGAGCTAGTGACACACTTTTGCATGTTATCAACTAGGTTTTGCAATTTGTACTAACTGTTTAGAGAAATGCACCAACTGCTGAGCAAATTTAAAATCATGTGAGAAATGCACCAGAGCAACTGAGAAAAAGAGTAAATGTCACTGAGAGGGGTGCGTTATTTGATGATGAATTAAAATTTGTTTTTATAATGCATTCTAATGTGGCCATTCCCCCCCCCCCCCACCCCCCCCCCCCCCCTCGCAAAAGTACCTGTAAAACCGGGTTAAAATTAAATCTCAGGAAGTCCCACATTTCACTGATCACATCAACTCTGTGGATAAATGCATCAAGTTCACACAAAAAGATGTAAACGATGACAGGTTGGCTTTTTGGATTGGGAGGTCTCAGTTTCTGATGGATGACAACTGACCGCAAACCCACCCACACAGAGCAGTACTTGAGGTTTGACTCCCATCACCCTCTGGAGCACAAGTTAGGAGTCATCAGGACTCTGTACCACAGAGCAGACAGCGTCCCCACTAGCTCAGGAGCCAGGCAGAAGGAGAAATCCTACACACGACAGGTCCTGGAGCAATATAGATATCCTAACTGGGCCTTCCTGAAAGCAGAGAAGAAACCCAAACAGGACTCCAACCAGGTGAAAAGGAAGAACCCAGACCAGTGGTCATCCCTTATGTTGCAGGAGTATCAGAGAAATTGAGACTTTTTTTTCTAAACATAACGTCCCAGTGGCTTTTAAACCCCAAAATACATTACGGCAAAGACTGGTTCATCCCAAAGATCCAGTCCCCCGGCACAAACAGAGTAATGTTGTGTATGCTGTTCAGTGTCAGGAGGGCTGTGATCAGTCTTACATCGGGGAAACTAAACAACCACTGGCCAAAAGGATGGACCAGCACAGAAGATCAACATCATCAGGCCAGGACTCTGCGGTCTACACTCATCTCCAGGCCAGCGGTCACTCTTTCAGGGATGAAGATGTTCATATCCTGGATGGAGAGGAACGATGGTTTGAGAGAGGAGTAAAGGAGGCCATCTTTGTGAAAAGAAATCGTCCATCGTTAAACAGGGGTGGAGGCCTCCGGGTTCAACTGTCCCCCTCTTACAATGCTGTGAATGCTAGTATCACTCAGCCCTCTGTGAACAGCACGTGGTAATCAGAGCACTTACAATCGGTCGTTAGGCTGATGATCCTCCTTTTACATGTGCTCGGCTGCACCAGCATCCATATGAGGAGGTGCTGTTTATAAGACTGAGTTTGTTGCAGCTCCTCAGACTGAAGACGTCTTTTGACTAAAAGACAAAAAGTTTCAACAAAGAAGAATCCGTTCTTTTTTACTCACATGAGTAAAAAATGCAGAAGTTATTAAATGAAAGTGTTTGAGAATTTTAAAGTATAAAATTGTCAGTTAAAATAGGGCTTACAGATAAAATGTGTGCACGTTTACTCAAAAATATTGGTCGTAAACAACCCAAATAAAACAAACCTACACCAAATATATTGGACTAACAGTAACAGCTCGTTTTTACAGTGCACACAAACAGAAAATGAGTGGAGAAATCACATGGAATTAAAAATAACTGTTGATCCAAACCCAGTTTAAAGAAAATTGGGAAGTTCAAGACTTTTGCACAATTCTTTAAATTAATTTGCCTGCTGTGTTCAAGCACAAGGTGGCAGGAGAGAGGAATTAATCCACCCCAACACATCAACTGCTGGTGCGCATGGAAGCCCATTGAGGGAAATCAGCTAACACGCTGCAAATAATAAACTAACCCCCACTTTGAAATCAACATTTGTGATAAAACTTGCCATACCAAAGTAAATTTAAAGAGTTTAAATAAAGTATTGGCAGATTCTGTGCAGGTTCCTCCTCCAATCATCCATCAGCAGAAGAGCAGAGTTGGATTTCATCCTCCAAACAGCTCCGTCCATCGTCGTTTCTTGCAGCGCGCGCTCCTCCTCCTCCTCTCTGCTGCTTTAAATAGCAGCTGTTTAAAAGCTCCTCACATTCTCCTCCTGCCTGCAGTCCAGCTCCGCAGTGCGCCTCCTCTTCATTCACACTTTTTATTTAGTCAAGGAACCCCCTACCACCACCAAAGCACCCTCTTATCCCTGCCAACATGTCGGCCGCCAGTACCGAGACCACCGCCTCTCCTCTGCCCCCCGACGGCAGCCGCGTCTTCTTCCAGGGCGCACCTCCGCGAGTGGGCTGCGAGGGGTCCATCACCGAGGAGGACCAGAACCACAGGAGGCAGGGCAAAGTGACGGTGCGCTACGACAGGAAGGAGCTCCGGAAGAGGCTGCAGCTGGAGGAGTGGATCATTGAGCAGCTCGTTTACCTGTATAACTGTGAGGTGAGTGTGTGTGTGTGTGTGTGTGTGTGGGGGGGGGGGGGGGTGGTCCTTGGCACCTGCATGACCACATGGAGATAGGGGGATGCAGAATAATGTGGTTTCTCTTTGTGCCTTAATAATAATAATAATAATAATAATGATGATGATGATGATGACCATGATGATGATGATGATGATGATGATGATGATAATTCATTTGTCGATGAGGGCAGAAATGTTGATGTGAAGGGACAGAGAAGCTCTCATTTCACGTTTTTACGCACCAAACGCGTCTTTTTTTTTCCCCAAGCGTGCAAATATTAATCCACCTCCTCCATCAAACACCACCAAAAGCCAATTCCTAATTCCAGATGATTTATGAGAGGACCTGCTGAGATTAGCATTTGTGACTTTTCTGTTCCAATTATCTTACCCTTAAAATAAATGTTTGTTTGTTTTTCTCTCGGGTGCATCTGCGCGTTATTGGCTGCCCAATTACTGTGCGCCGTCACGTCCACGCAGGACTCTTTAACATTTATTTTAAACAAGTGTGTATGTGTGTGTGAGGGGTGGGGGCGTGGGAGGTTACACTACAGTATGCTGCCATGCAGATAGCCGTGAAGCAGGGGGAGGGGGCTGAATAAGGGCAGTAGGTTAAAGGATGTGCTGATGCTGTGACTCTCCTCCAAAACCAAGCACCTCCTCTGACTCTTGGTTCTGATGAGGTTTGTGCACATCTAATAATTCTGATTATCAGAGCGGGTGGGCTGTGCTTGTTTGCAAAGCATGCAAACCTGCAGAAATCACAGTGGGACACTGAGCATTACAGCATCTGTTTCAGTCATTTCTCCCTCTGCTGCACAGCACCGTACTGCAAATGTATCTCCCTCAGCTAACAGACTCTGCATGTGTGGATACAGTTTTTATGGTTTCCTGCAGCTCCACGCATCTACCTCCCCTCTGCTAAAGAGAAAGGTGCTAAAATGGCATCTGTTCGGTTGTTGTCTCTTCACCAGTCCCCCTGTGGTTCGTGTAGCCCCGACAGAGAAAGTGGACTGGATTAGCATTTTGAAGCCAGCTGAGCTCAGATGTCAGGTTTGTCTGAAGCTTCTTCCTGCAGACAGGCTGAATGTTTCAGCGTCGGAAACATGTCATGCTAAATTTACTTTTATCTTCCTGCGTGGAGGTTTTCAGGTGGGGCTTCATTTGTGAATGCAAATGAAGAGTGCAAGTAAATCAGTGCAGGACGCAAGACTCTGAGATCATCTTTTATTGAGCTGTTTTTAACTCGTTTTTGTTGTTGTTGTTGTTGTTAAAAGGGAATGTTATTTTGAAATAAGGATCTGTGGAAAGGTTATGAATAATTAATATCTTACCTGTTGTAGATAGCTCTTTAAACGATGCATGTTTCTAAAATGAAGCCGTTCAAAGAGCTATCTACAACATGTAAGATATTAATAACATTTCTGCAGAGCCCAGTTTCAAATGATCTGGACTTGCCTCAGATCTTCCAAGCACCATGAAACCTCAAATATTTCCACAGGATGATCCCCTGACTCTCTCAGCTTTCCTGTATTATGTGTCCGCTGTTCGAAACGCAGGTGGGAAAGCAGAAACTGACACCAGTGTATGATTCTATCAACATTGTTTCAGTGCATCAAGGCTTTCTTACAGCGGCTCATCATCACTTTCAACAATTAGCAGGAATGTTGTGCAGGTGGTTTTTACAGCTTTGCTGGTAATATTTGCTCACATGATCATAAACAGGAAGTCCCACTCTCTCCATGTCTGGAGATACCTCCACACTGAAAGCCATGGGAGTGCAGTTTGTGTGTGAGAGAGAGAAATGGTGGAGGTGGGGCTGCTGATTTGACCATGCTGGTCCGGCTTAAAGGTCACCCTCTATATCAGTTTCATAAGAAAACCTGATACTGCATTACAGAGTAGTTCAAAGGTTCGTGTGTGTGTTTGTGTAGGAGCAGGTTGTGTCCTGCAGCACAAAAAGAGGCTCAAATACAGAAAATGTTAACTAAATAATAATAGCTACAAGGTTTTGAGCCTTCGAGAATCCCCAGCAAACTGTTTTGTTTGAAACTGAAAATTGAGCTCTGACAGAAACAGTAAGTTGTGTGAGTTACTGGTAAATTTCCATATGAATTATTGAAATTATATGTTCAACTTGAACACAACAGACTGGGTGCTGGGTAGTTTTAGAACAGAAATGGGTGGACTTTTTTGTTTTTTGTGTACAAATGCACTAACCTTGCTTTAACGGTTTAGTGATGAATTGGCATTTATGTTTGTTGTTTGTCCAGTTTTAAGATTTTTGATAAATCCTTTAATTAGGGTTGGCTTGTTATAGGCTTAGACTACTAGAAGACAAACTGACCTAATTTCCTTCAATGAATTGTTAAAATTGAATATTTTTCATTTGATACTATTTCTATCTTAACATGTGATTCTTGACCTGCCATTGTGTATCCGTTCCTCTCAAACCCAGCCGGACTAAGAAGATGGATGCTTGTCCTGAGTCTGGTTCTGCTAAAGGTTTCTTCCTCATGAGGGAGTTTTTCCTTTCCACTGTCGCATTCATGCTTGCTCAAGATGAGAGTTCTGTGATGGAGGTAAACTCAAAGCAGTCTGCTCCTCAGATAAATAGTGTTAAATTATGATTTTTACATATTAATGTTTCTGTTCAGTGCCCTGAGACGACTTCTGTTGTGACTTGGCGCTATATAAATAAACTGAATTGAATTGTTAGTGACTATAAAAAATTAAATTAGTAAAGTAAGTTCACAAATTTGTAAGGATTTTGACGTTAGGTTGTTACAATATTATACCCCAGCTGAAGGCCCAGCTCTTATAGCCATGGTTCATCACTGTTTTATAATAAATTGACAAATGGAAAGAGGCATTATTTTTTTTTATTTTTATAAGAAAATGTATTGATGATTGATCAATTTAAAAGTCATCATTGACCAAAACAAAGGAGGGATATTGCATTTTTAATGGAAAACTATATATTCTGTGCAAATTAGCCATTTTTAATAGTTAATTTACTTATTTTTGTGTATCTTTTGTGTCCATAGCTCTCTAGCTTATTGAAAAACAAAATGTGAGCTCTGTCAGAGATAGATGCCCTCCTGCTCTCCAGAGATATGTTGCCTTTTTTTATTTTGCTGTTCAAAGGATGGAGAGAAGAGAGGGGAAAAGGTAGAGGACGAAGAGCGTAAAGAGGAAGTCAGGCCTGATGACAGTGTAGCTCCTAATAAAGTGGAAACCTTGACATTATCATGCTTACCTTGAGCAGACACTGGTGGAGGTTATTTATACCCTGTTTACTGGATGGGTTTTCAAAACCAGTGTCAAGAGCTGACAATATAATGAAGATGCACTAACATACATCTGTTCTACTGTAAAGAAGGGGCAGTTCATAATTAATTTATCCTAATGATAAAGTTAAAAGGCTCATCAAAGATGATTGATAAGTTAACATTTTTACCTTGCAGTAATAAATTCTCTGTATGTTTGCACACGTTATTTTGTATTTCTGTTGGGGTGCATGCTGCAGAAAAAGTGAAGGTTAAAGATTGCACATGATTTTTAGAGTTTCTCAGAAGATAATGCCAGTTGTCAGTAATGGAAGGGAATTTGTAAATCCAGTTAGTTTGTTTCTTAATTAAATGTTGATAGTCAATAGCAGGAATGGCTTAATGTTGAAAGCACTTGGGTTCTAAGAAATTGAAAAAAGCAACATTTTTGTGTTTTTACACAGCCTGCTCTTCTATACAACACTGCACAGGCCACTAGTGATGACATCACAGAAACATTGGTGAAATCCCACAAACTGTAAACATGTTTATTCAGTAAAGAGTAGGCACAGTTACCTTAATGTTTACTCAATTTCTTTTAGATACACCCTTGCTTGTTGTTGCAGAAAGTGGCCATTTTGTGGAGTGGCCACACTGTTCTAATCACAGATATTTCTTTATTTATTTGTCATACACAGCACATGTGGTACATGTGGTGGAACGAAATTGTGTACACAGGGTCCCAGTTACATCCATCAATAAAATGTAAACGAAAAACAGTAATAAGATCTAAGATCTCAGGACATTATTACCTGCAAAGTTCCATCAATGAGGACTGAACTAGGCAAAAGGGTCTTCTCCTACTCTGCTCCTGTTTCCTGGAATATCTTACAAAAAGATCTGAAGCTCTCGACCTTGTCCTCTTTAAGTGGCTTTAAGAATCTGTTGGACTCCTGGCAGGGACCAATGCAGACATGATCCTGTTTTTAGTTTTCTACATTCGCCTTAGAATCTAGCTGTTTTTTGTTGTTGTTACCTTTTCCTTTTAGCCATCCTATTTGTAAAAAAAACCAAAAAAAAAACCTGCAGTATGACTTTTTATAACTGTTTATTGTTGTTGCTGTTGTCCATTGTTGTCATCATTCTTTGTTGAAATCAGGTCTCTCTTGTAAATGAGTCCTCGAGGCTCAATGGGATTTACCTGTCTAAATAAAGGTTGATTGATTGATTGAAGATATGAACTAAGAAAAACATTAACTAAAAATACGCTTAGCACTAATAGCATAAAAACAATAAACACAATACGCCGAACTGCAGCACGAACATGAGTCTGTGTGAGCAGATGAGCGCGAATGAGCACAGCAACATGAAACAGATCAGCAGCAACATTGAAACAGATCAGCAGCAACATGAAACAGATCAGCAGCAACATGATGTGATTTTTCACAGTGATTATTCTGGTTAGAGATTCATGAGTCTAACAGCCTCAGGGTAGAAGCTGTTCCTCAGTCTAGAGGTTCTACACTTAATGCTCCTTAACCTCCTTCCTGAGAGGAGCGGGGCAAAAAGTGTGTGTGTGTGTGTGCTGGGTGAGTGGGGTCCTTCATGATGCAGGTGGCCCTCTTCCTGCATCTGGAGGTGTAAATGTCTGTGATGGTGGGGAGGCTGACTCCAACATCTTCTATGCAGCCTTCACCACTCTCTGCAAAGCTTTTCTTTCTGCAGCTGTGCAGCCTCCATGCCACACATTGATGCTGGAGCACAGGATGCTCTCCACTGCACACCTGTAGAAGGAGGTGAGGACTGAGCTTCCCAGACCAGTTCGCCTCAGCCTCCTGAGGAAGTAGAGTCTCTGATGCGCTTTCTTGATCAGGCTGAGGTTGTCATTCAGGTGCACACCCAAGGACTTACAGCTGGAGACCTCCGGAGACAATTTTTTGAGCTGGAGACAATTTTTTGATGGACTAAGTACTCAGGTAGTCCTTTAAAAATAAAAAAATAATAACTAATGAATGACACAGCCAGTCAGTCAGCTTTTAATCATAATGCCCTACTTTTGTTAGCCTCATCTTCAGTAAAACAGTAAGTCAAAGATATCAGACACTCTTGGTGCATGATGTGTTGCCCTCAGGTCTTCGGTGTCTGTGGTTTTGTTTGGAGCCACACAGTCGGTGGTTCGACAATATCACTCTGGTCATCGGCAGACTAACGTTGGTGAGCACCTGGGGGTATGTTTCCACAAACAGATGAGAATGAGACAAATCTTACAGGTCAGTCTGCATATTCAGAACAAATGGAGCAAGAGAAGTCAGAGATAAAGCATCTTTTTAGACGATACAGATGATTCAGCTGCTTTCGTTTTCTGCGGATCATCTCCACTTCAATTAAATGGGTTGATCGTTTGCATAATGTTTTGTATAAGAATTGCTTCAAGGCAGGGTGTGTGTGTTTGTCAGGTCGACCAAGAAATCTGGGTTGTGTTACTGAATTCTGCCCTCTGACTGTCAACACGAACGATTAAAAGCTTAACGTCCTTCATTCCTCCTCCTCTTCATCATTAATATTTTGTCTTCTGCTTCACCTATGACACTGTCAGAAAGATTTTCCCCTAGCTTTTCGTTCATGTGGTTCTTGTGAAACAGGAACAACCACTTACATAGGAACATCTCAAGTCACTGAACATTCAGTAGCATGCCAAGGTAAACTCACGCATCAGAGCTCATGTCCAGGAGCGTTATTTTACAGTCAAAGCTACTCAAACGAACAAGAAATCCTTCTCAAAAAACAATTTACACAGTCTAGTTGTGTCATAACAATCATTAGTTTAATTATTATAAGCTGACAGATCTACATGCTGGGAGATTAAACCAGTCGTTTGCTTTTAATGAATGACCCTGATGTGTTCATGGAGCTGGCGAGGACGGACACCATGTTTACTGTATACAGCATGTGCTTGGAAAGGCAGACAGATGCTTTGCTTTTATTCAGCTGACATTTAAATCGCACAGACAAAAATAGATCCCCGCCGAGTGTCCGTCAACACAGTTCACACCGTGGACGTGCATGTGCTGCGAAACGAATCAGAGGCGTTGACAAGGAGGCCTCTCGGCTGGCAGATACTCACCAGCTGCTGAGACTTTCTGGCAGCACAGAGAGTCAATTTCAGAAAATCAACACCGACTACAAAGTTTGCTGTGTGTTTAGTTCACCCCATATTTAAGCCATGCTACTCTTTTCATTTGTCTTTCATTGTCTACACCCATCCTCCTCTTTTTTGACCTAACTCTTAAGTCTCTGGGAGCATCCGCCCACCTGCTTTACATCCTCCTCCTTCCAGGATTAATGCCGCTGAAATCCCTGTAGCGTTTACAGAGACGAGCCACATTAGCTATGCAGGCGACCTTTAACACATGCCTCGGGTTTAATTAAGTCCACGACCAGAAACTTGCAAGCCACCACAGAATATATCTTCATCTTTACCTGATCCAACCAAGATCAGTTAAATTCATTTACATTAATTCAATACTTTGAATTAATGTTTACGGAACAGAAATAAATGGCAACCAAAGATGACAAAGCCTTCAAGTAAAAGTCAACAAGAGCCTGACTAAAAGACTGGGTGTACCTTTTTCACACATGCACAATGACTTTCTTGTCTTTCTGCCATCCCAGGAAGATCCAGCTAATTACTGGTTTCATAGTCAGCAAGCTGTGACAATTTTTAAACTGCATGGCCGCATTCGAGCCCTGACTCAGTCGTTAGGCTCGGAGCTTTGAGGAGATGCAAAGCAGCATCAGCATTCACAGAGGGAAGAAGGCAGAGAGAGATGGAGAGAAGGCGGTAAAGGAATGAGTATGAGGTTGTTTTGACTCTCAAAGTCAGACATTTGTGTTCTGATATGGGCGTGTTAGCCACCTTTGCATGCATCAAGTGACATGCAAAAGAAATAAAGACAACCCAGCATTTCCCCTGTTTCTAGACTTTGTAAGACAAAGGGTGTAAGTGTCAATGAGATTAATAATTTTTTTTTTTTGACATGCATAAAACAAATCTTTAGTACGCTTAAAACATAATAAGTGTTATACCTATTTAAAAAGTATGCTGCTTTTTTTCTTCAGGGCTTCCCAAAGACCATTTCCAGGGCTTACATGTTAAAAACAAAAAAAAGCATATTTTCTTTAACTACTGTACATACAAATTGAAATATTAAGGAGCTGTGGTAGCTCAGTGGTCAATACCACAGTCTTGTTATCCCAAGGTTGCAGGTTTGAGCCCAGGTTGCATCAGGAAGGGCATCCGGTGTGAAACAACTGCCAAACCTTTTGTGCGAGTTCACTCGCTGTGGAAGAGAGCAGCTGAAAGAAAACTAACATGAGCTGAGGTGTTGCACAAGCGAACGAAATGTTTAATGCACAGATAACTAAACTTCACTAGGTTTAACATTTGTTTTTAACGTGGACATACTTTTTTGGGGTATTTTTTAACATTTAACAGTCAAACCAATCAAAGCTTTATTTAAATATCTGGTGTAATAAGACTATGTTTTATATATGGAGGAGTTTAGTACGTTAAAATATAATTAAAGTGCTGCGGTCAGAATGAAAGTGTCTTAAATCTGTCGGAAAGTCAGAATCTTTGTGTCTTTCTGCTTTTTATGATAGCTTTTCTGATTTTCCTCTGATTTACATAAATCTGTGAACGCTTCGATGATCAGGCTTTCTAACTGGTTGGCTGCTTTGACCTTGCAGTATTGATGTTTTTTTTAAGCCCAGTTTTCCTGGAAGCGTTCGGCTTGCAGTGAGGACAAAGGTCTGGTTGGGTCTCAGCTGTCAAATAATCAGCCTCCGGCAAGAACTGTCTGGCTACTACTACAGCAAAACAAATCCTGTGTTCAAAAGACAAATGCTGCCATTTTTAAAGTTGCCTCTTACATTCATACAAGGACATTTTTTCTTAAAGGAAAAAGTTAATTTGATTTTGTGTAGCAATACCTTAAGATTTTAAGCGTTGGGGGCAGAAGCAGATTATACAGAAATCTGAGGAGATTACTCCTAACAAAGAGGATATAGAAACGTATAAAGATTAATTAACTGTAGGTTTATAATGCCCATGAAACTGACTCTTAGATCAATTTCAAACTTAAAGAGATAGTTCAGATTTTTTGAAACGGGGTAAGGTTATGAACCTTTACATCACAATCAATTTGGCATTATGTGGTTATTTTGGCAGAAATGTTATATTTCTATTGCAAGTACAATGAGCAGCTACTGATATTTCAAACGACCCTATATGCTATGCAAATTACCATGTATTTCAAAAATCTAAAGGTTTATAACATGAAAGCTT
Organism: Nematolebias whitei; assembly: GCF_014905685.2. NCBI lineage: Eukaryota > Metazoa > Chordata > Actinopteri > Cyprinodontiformes > Rivulidae > Nematolebias > Nematolebias whitei. Next base: position 30,936,773 of record NC_056509.1, read on the forward strand.
CTTAGCACTGTTATCTCACAGCAAGAAGGTCCTGGGTTCAATCCCCAGTTTGGAACTGGGGTCTTTTTTGTGTGAAGTTTGCATGTTCTCCTTGTGTTTTGAGTTTTCTCCGAGTACTCCGGTTTCCATCCAAAGTCCATAAACGTCAAGGTCAAGGTCAAGGTCAAGGTTTCTTTATTGTCATTTGCATCATATGTGGTACATGAGGTGGAATTAAATTGTGCACACAGGGTCCCAGTTACATCCAACAAAAGTATGATCTAAGATATGAATTAAGAATAGGCTAAGCACTAGTAGTACAAAAACAAAATGCCGAACATGAGTCTGTGTGAGCAGATGAGTAAGACATGCATGTTACGCCGCCTTCAGGCCCAGGCCTCCCTTACAAAATAAGATATTTGGTCTCAGTGGGATTTGCCTGGTTAAATAAAAGTTAATAAATATAAAATACAGAAACCTTTATAAAATCTGTGAGATTCACAGATTAGGGAGACAGTAATCTCCTTCAGGTACCATCTCTGGCAAACAGCATTTGTGAGGGAATCTCCAGAATGTCACGAAATGTTCCCAAATGTTCTGTTTCCCTGCTTGAGTCACACAGACTCCCAGTTTTGTTGACTGAATATCCATCTATTTATTTTTACCCACTTCGTCCTTTTAGGGTCATAGGGGTCACTGCTGCCCATGTTCAGCCATCACTGTATGAGAGGCAGGGTTCACCCTGGACAGGTCTCCAGTCCATCACAGGGACACATAGAGACAAATGAGACAAACAACCATTCATTCTCTCACTCACACCTAGGGACAATTGAGAGTTAGCAATCAGCCTAACATGCATGTTTTTGGTCTGTGGGAGGAAACTGGAGTAACTGGAGAAAATTCACGCATGCACAGAGAGAACATGCAAACTCCACCCAGAAAGGCCCCCGGACCGGGATTTAAACTGGCAACTTTCTCGCTGAGAGGAAGCAGCTCTACCAACTGTGCCACCATGCTGCCCAGTATCCAACATGTTCAAATATATTTTATCTCAAAAATAGTCAGAATTGTCGTGGGGATCTTAAGTTTGTGTCTTTCTTGATTTTGTCGATGGCGTCTCCAATTCATCTTAAGAACACAAGAGCTGACACCTGCACGAGAACCCTCCTCTGACACAAAACATGTCTGCAAAACACGCCAGTGATGAATAATAATAACTGTAATAACTGGTCTAAATGTGCCTATTTTCATTTGAAAAGTGTTCTCAGTGGATTAAATCAAAAACGTGAGCTGAGGTGGCTACAATGTGGTTAAATGAGGATTCAAAAACTGGTTGTGCAAAATGCGGCCATATGTCCTGCTGACTTGGTTGTAAATGCTCCAAATTCTGATACTTCAACTGAAAAGTTGCGTATTTTCTCACAATAGAGTAGAGCTGTCATTTCTAACCCGAAACCTGACCCGGCCCGGACCAACCCGGATTAGGGCCAGGCCAGGCCAGGCCGTTATAATATGATCAATGGGCGGGCCAGTCTCGGGCTTTTAATTAGGCCAGGATCAGCCGCAATCCAATTATATGATAACATGGCCTGCCATACTTCATCCATCAGTCGCACATAGTCATTTCACCATGAGCTGACTGGCTTTGAAAGAGGTAAAAAGTTAAGTTAAGCTTCAGATGGGACTGGACTGCCAGGCAGCGACCCATCGCCCAAATGGACGTTCATCCTGCCGCTGCACTCAGCGGACGCGCGCGGCCGATGACCCAAACAGGTGAGATCCCAAAGCAGACGTGTGTGTCAGAACTGTCCGCGTGTCTCAGTAATTCAGAAGAAAGCAGTCAGAAACAGGGTTTAAATGTTTTTTTACGGCCATGAAAGGACAAACACCGTCAGCTTAGAATCTTCTGCATCTTTAATTCAGCTGCGCGTCCCTGACCGTTAATAACTAATTAAAAATGTTGGAGGTATTTTCGGGTTTGGACCTGTAATTACTGTTAATTCGTCGGGTCAGGTGGGGTTTGGAAATTATGACTGAGTGCTGGGGCCGGGTCGGATCAGATTTTCTGGGCCTGAATGCAACTCTACAATAGAGTCAAATTTGACTCACCAACTATTCTCTAACAGTTGCAGCCCAGTGAGATACTAGCTTTTGGTTTTGGTCCCAATTGAGCTAGCTGCTCCAGTCAGAATTAAACTCTTATTTCAGCAATCGGAGGTTGTTCAAAAGTCTATCTGCAACAGGTAAGGTATTGCTTGTTTATAATAAACATTCCCCAGGATCTGACTTAATTAAAATACCAGCTGAAACATTTCTTTATGTGAAAAATTAAAGCATGACTAAATAAAAACAACTAATGCAGAAACATTTTGGGATCATCAAATGTAACATTTGACACCAGTAATGGGCGTTCACAAAAGTTTCTACTAGAAATTCTCTTCTAAGCAAAGTTTATGAAATACATTCTGCCTAATGGAGGCTTGTTGTGAAGCAAATGACTTATTTTTAGCTGAAACTTTCCCTTGAACATTTCCTCCCTCCACCTCTCCTGTTTCTGGCAGCTCTCCTTTTTGATGCGTCTCCTCTGGAGTTCACCTGAATCAGCGTGGGAAAGAGATTTTGCTGCAGCTGCTGGCTTTATCCTCTGAAGTCACATCACCTGTGTTTTTTTAAAATGGGTTCAGCAAACTGTTTTGCTGGAGGGCAACGGGGAGGAGTGTGAGGAAGGGACAATAAATTTGTTAGACATATTACTAGAGTTAACAGAACCCACAGCAAGGTTCGCCCCCCTTATATACTCACTTGTCTTTGTTTTTTCCTGGACAGTTTTTAGTCGTTGTTCCGTTTGACTCTTCATCTCTTCCTCCCCCTCCTGTAAATTCTCTATAGTATTTCTTTAATTAACTTGGTCTCAGAGGATAATGTCATCCCACCTTGAGCTTCCAGTCACTTTGATGTGCCACAGTGTGAGAGAAGGATGCTGAGCTGGAAGGTTTTTGACAGTGATGCACAATCCTCCTCTTCCTCTGCATCATCTTCATCATCAGTGACCCACTTACGTATCTGTGCACTCTCCATCGCACTGCATTTTATTTTGTGTGTTTTGTTTCCCAGTGACTCCTCTGTTCATTTATCACTTACCCCCTTTTTTTGTTAGTTGCATACTTTCAATTGTGAGCACTATGACTGCAGACACACAAAAATGTTTTTGCCCATGCGTGTGTGTGCACGTGTGTCTGTTGGCACAATACTCCATAAACCACAGGAAAAAATCTTTTATAAAACTTGCAGAAAGTAATTAGTGGATGCACATCTGGAACTGATCAAATTCTGGAGTCAATCTAAATCATATCTAATTTAAAATTAGCCTTCACAAACATGGCTACAGCTCAGTCAGCTTTACAGATACGGAACTAAAATCTGATGAGGTAGTTGCTGGGAGTCATTCACATCAAGTATTCTGAGTGTGAGACAGTGGTGATTTTAGCCTCTTTTGGGGGGTGCTCAAGCACCCTTAAATTATGACTCAGTACCCATGAAAGTTAAGGAACGACCATTACGATTTTATAAGGAAACTCAGTTGTTAAATCTTAGATTCACCAAATTATGTAATAAATCTTTGTGAGAGAAGAGGAGCGCTGCGTCTGTAGCATCTTAGCTAGCGCGTCTAGCATAGTATTGTAATATTGTGTGTATAGTATATATAGTAGTATAGTATTGTGCATCTAGCATAGCATTGTAGTATTTAGTATTGTGCACTGCAATACAGTTGTCGGCATTTGTCAACCGGGGTGTGGTTGGGGGTGGGGGTGGGGGGTTAGGATGTGTGAGAGAAGCAGTGTGTGCCCTATTCACACAAGGAGAGCTGTTGGTCAGGCTACTTCTTGTGGCATGCTCTCTAAAATAGTTATTGAATCAAGTGTTTACTTATGTAGGTAAACGAAGATGTTTAACAACCTGTTAAAATACACCAGAATTCAGGAAATTACAATCAAGGATTCAAGGTTCTTTATTTGTCATACACATATATACATGTGGTGGAAAGAAATTGTTTACACAGGGTCCCAGTTACATCCAACAAAATCTATTTTACATCTATTTTATTCAAAATTTTATGGGGTGGACACCCAGACCCCGTCACTCCATCAATGTGTCCCCCCTCCCACATTGCAAATGCTTCTGGCGCCAATGGCCACCATGTTATTCAAGTCAAGAGCCATTGTCAGCACTGGGGGCTGAGCACCCCTAAAGGTCAGATTCTAGAATCGCCCCTGGCATGAGCGCTTGTGATATTACATGAAATCACACATATTTTTATGTTTTGATCAGAACAGCAACAACTTGATCATTTTCTCCATACGAGATGATCTTAGTATGAACATGATAAACATTATTTTAAGGAATGCTCGGCCTTTATTTTTGTATCCGTTTTGGTGCTTTGTGAGTATTTTACAAATTACTTATGCCGTTATGTATCGCTTGGCCGAGGTTTCGCTTCCCACCCTGGCTAACTTCGTATTTAAACCATACATTTGCACGTGTTGCTTCTTTTTGTTTACATTTATATTTTAAGTTTGGGTTCATATTTTTTAGGTGATAGCAAATTATAGAAGCCTTAAGAACTACAAGGTTAAACTATTTCAGTACTGATAAAATTTTTACCTGTTAGCCAGTTAGTCTTATCCAGCCCAACAGAGTACAAAGTATTTTATGCCTATATTTACTTTTGTGATGTCTTTGCTACTGCCGTCTCGAGATCTGATTCATGTAATCTTATTTGTTTGTGCTAATAAGTACTGCTGCAAACAAGCTGCAACCAGAGAGAAAATGTTTGTTTTATATTATATTCATATATAGTGTGATGTATCAATATAATGTATCAATATATCATATAGTGTGATGGTGTCATCGCAAATTATTCTGGAATATTGTGATATGAATTTGAGGCTATATTGCCCATCTCTAAAGGACACAAAACAGAAAAAAAATTCAGTTCCCATTGAATTATTAATGGTTTTCTTATCTTTTTAAATGTGTTTCAATACCATAAGGATGGTTGGAGAAGACACTGTAAATTGTTTTTATGTTTTTCTGTTAAATTTTAAATTTAAATAGAAATCAAATTCATATAATCAAATATAAATCAAAAATAAATCAGAATACACACAAAAAATCAAGTTAAATAATAAATCAGGGAATCGTTTTTTTTATTTTTTATTTCTCAGTTGCAGCATTAAATAGACAGTTGTGTGTCATTTCTCCGCTGCCATTATGGATCATCAATAAGACATTATTTTAATTTTGAACAACTATTATTTTAAGCATCTTTCTTAGCAGCCAAGCAATTACCTCCTTAGCGGCTATTAAAAAAGCTGGTTGTTCAAGTTCATTTAAACGCACCATGAGTGTAAAGGAGTGTGACGCAGAGGCAGGTGGAGTGACCGGTTCACTTCTTCAAACTATTTAAATAGAACTTGTGTTGAGTCACTTAAATGAGCTTTGATTCACCTCATGACGGATGAAGCAGACTGAAAGTGCTGCTGAGCTGTCAGGGAAAAACAAGTGCATCCTTCACACACACGCTTCACTGCTTCATGCTTCTCTTTCACACACACACACAATCTTCACAAAGTTGCCTTCAGCACAACAAACACTTGCTCCTTGTTTTTTCTTTTGCACACAGTCTTCTTTACATCAGTCACACACCAAGTCTTTCATCGACGCCTCTTTAGCATGTGCAACAATAAGCCCGTGTCTATAATAACATACTGCCTTTTATATGTAACTTACACAGATGTGCACTTTGGTTTGTTGCTTCCAGGCTGGCTGATTTAAACTATTTTAGTCATCCCCGCTCCACCAGGACAGTAATACCTGCTTGCTTTAAATGTGTACTTGATGTTTTTTTTCACATGCATAAGTGCAGGGCATGCACACCAACAAGTTTCTCTAAGGAGAACATTGACAACTCGTCAGCACAAGCGAAAATTTGATTGTAGTTGGAGGTTTGCCTGCAGTCATGCTTCACACCTCGGCCATGTTTGCAGTCGTCACGGATCACAGAGTGGAGGGTGACAGATGGCGTGCTGACAAGTGACACACACATATATACACACACACGCAGGAGTCAAAGTGATTGAAAACCCAGACAGACTAAGAGATTGATTGATAGTTTATCTGCCGTTTGCCCTCAAACCCTCCAGGAAGTAACTCTTGTGGATTAGTCCGCACGAATCACAGCTTTTAACTGTTCCAAACAGCAGACTGGTTACCAGTTTGTCCCTGGCAGACCGGTTTGGATGTTTGACGAGTTTCATTTGACCTAAGGCCATTAAACTCGCTCAGATTCATCTGCAGACTTTTACGCTGTTAGTGCTCGACAGAGTTAGAGTTTGGCAAGAAGGCTGATAAAATGGTGGAGAGGATACCAGTAACCTGAAAGAAAAAAAAACATGCTTGGATGATTTAAAAAAAAATATGTAGCACTTTGATTTTGGGAAGACAGTAAAGAAAATATAACGGGGCTGTTCAACTGGTGGTCCGGGGGCCAAATCAGGCTCATGGTGAGCTCAGTTCGGCCCACCAATGGGCTCATTTTTAAATAAAACTAGATTTTAAATTGTAAAACAAACTGACTTAGTGACAATAACGGATGCATTTCTGGACCCTGAGCTCTTGGCTTTCAGTAACTGTGCCCCCCTGAGCAATTTAGTTGAATAACCCTTGGATATACTGTAATGTAGGATTTTTTTTTTTGTATGTTTGAAACTGATAAATGACAATTTCCATTACTTTTTGCATAAATTTGATGTTTAAATAAAAATATATACAAACTTTATAAGAAATCACATGAATTTTACCAGTTACCTTGAGAGTTTTTATTTCCATTTTGCATAAATATAAGAAACTATACAAGTGTAAGTTAATTATTTTTCAACTACTGTTTGGTTTTTCTCCAATACTTGTGTTTTTATCCCCAAAATTAGAGCGGTGACACAAAAATGTTCTATCTACCGGTAAACGCCATGACAAAACTACTTTGTATTTGGAAAAAGAAGCAGTTAATATATTGAGATGTATGCATTATATTCTGAGTTTTTATCAAAATGGCTGTTTTTGATAATTTTGACTAATTCACGGGGGGAAGGGGGGGGGAATCAAAATTATTTAAGTTATCCAAGATTTCAGGGAAAGGATTTTCTGTCTGTCGTTTCACAGCAGAAGGTTTCATCCCGCAAAGTCAAATGTAGATGTTTCTATTCAAACATTTAGTTCCTGTTTTATAATTGTTAATACTGTTCTTCCAACTTTGAACACATTGGACCAAAATATGGTAACTAAAGTCTTGTTCTTAGCTTATTCGCAGAGCTTTGGGTACACTGTATTTGTCTTAAACACAGAATGTTTGGGGAAGAATTGTTTAAAGCCACTTTGACTTAACTAAATGATGGGAACAATGAGAAGAAGAAGACAAAAAAAAAAAAAAGACAGCCGAAGGAGCAGGATGCAGGTTATAATTTCCACAAGACTTGTCAAAACATCTCATTTTGTGGAGCTTTGCATAATTTTATGCCAAAATCTGACTTCAAAGTTGAAAGCTGATGAACGGTGGGTTTGAATGGGTCTTACCGGAGACATCTGATAACAACACTGTTGTTTCGCACAGTGCCTTGCAGAACATTCAGGATGAAACATTTAGGTTAACGTTTGCAGAAGAAACAGACTGAAGATAATTATTTCTGGTCTAGTGGTGATGCAAAGTCTCCGAGGCTGCTTTTTTTCAGCTTTCCTGCCTCTAAAAAGGAAAACATTTGGAAGAGGCATCATGCGGTAGATGGGAGGGAGTGGTTGATCCTCCCTGTATGTTTCCACGGCACAAACCTTGTGGTGAAATAAAGCGAAGCATTGAAGCGGGACCTTTTGAAGTGGTGCTGATTTGGACACACCTCTAACCACTAAACAGCCCAACCCCGGTGCAATGACATATCCATATGAAGAGGCCAGCAGACTGTATGATCAGCAACAAAAGACACATTTTAGGAGGCAAAACAAATAATCTTGTCTAATTCGTTAGTTCCCTAACAAAGTGTGTTTGTGTTTCAGGAAGATGAGATGCCAGAGGTGGAGATTGACATTGATGAGTTGTTGGAGGTCAGCAGTGAAGAGGAGAGAATCAGCAAACTGCAGGTACAGTATTGTTCAGCTGCTGTTCAGTGACGTACGGCACATTTAACAACATGCAGCAGCTAAATATCTGAGATACTAGTTTTATTTTATTGTTTTAGTTGGTTTTTTTTTGTTTGTTTAAATCTATCATCATGGATAAAAACAGCTTTTTTTTTTTGCTAAACATAAGATCGATCTTATCTTAAATTTACTCACATATCACTAAGTAAGGTCATCGTAAAGCTTTATTTATCTCACCAACTACCCAAACTTCTGGATGAACAAACTTACAGAAAGCAAACGCAGCAATTTATATGACTATTTTCAATTCCAGATATTTTATGGTTGATTTGCAGCTGTTTCATTTACAAAGTAAAAGAAATGCCTTCTTTTTTGGATTATAAGGCGCATTAAGTGAAACAAAACAGTCAGATGAGTCAATCTTTATTCAACTCATTCACAATAACCACATAAAATTGGTTTGAGATCATTGAGCACAACCAGAATTAATACATAAGTTGCACCGGATTATAAGTCTCACTGTCGATTTTTGAGAAAGTTAAAGGATTTTAAGTGTGCCTTATAGTCCGACAAATACGGTACTAGCAGAAGTGTACCTGCTTGTGATAACCATTCTCAGGAATACCTAGCAATACTAGTCCTGCATAGTTTACATCCTTATAAATAAATACAGGCCATACTTGAAATACACCTGTAGATGTAGCTGTGAGTGAAAATTACAAAGTAATGTTTTGAAAACTTGGATGCAACAAGTCTAAGCCCTGAACTGTCTGCCTTTCTTTATACAGGAAGCACTAACAGACTGCTACAAACCCATAGAGGTGAGTTCAGTTAAGGTGGCATTAATCATATCTGATCAAATGTTCAAGATCAAATGTGTGAATTGTATTTTATTTTGTGTATGGTATCATCGTTCATCATATAAACACAATTATCTTTAAAGGACCAGAGAATACTCACAACAAACACTAACATCCTGTTTGACATTGTAAGCAAAAATGATCAATGTGCACCCAACAATTTGTCATTTAACTTCATAATTTTCTTACTTGTGATATTTATTAGTGCCATATGAGGTTAGTGTTTAAGATCAAACGAGGTCATGCTATAATTAAAGATATGACCAGTCAGTCACATTAACTCACCACATGTCAACATTTCCCTGTGTGATCTCCCCATCTGCCACCTGATTGCGTGTGTGTGTGTGTGTGTGTGTGTGTGTGTGTGTGTGGTGGTGGTGGTGGTGGTGGTGGGGGGGGGGGGTTCACGTAAAAAAACACTACAAGGTTAATGGGATCCAAAGCTGCAGCTGCCTCTAAATGCCACACCTGAAACTGCATGCATGCACACACTTGTACAAAAACAGTTTATGACACAATGCTCTGCCTGCCCCCTACCCTTGACTATATTTATCTAAACTGGATGCCTGGTCCTAACACTTCCCTCAAGTCTGGCTCCTGGAAGAATATCATGAGCTGCAAACAAGCAGTGAAAACAGAGCTGACTGATAGACGAGTTCAGTGTGACTCAAAGATAAAACAAGAGAGCAGACGTTAGAAATAAACCAGACAATGAGGTGAGAGGAGAGGCCATTACACACACAGGGTTGTTGGGGGGGGGGGGGGGGGTAAATGAAAAGACAACTGCTGGGTGAATGATGGATAGCAGGTACAACAAGGGAGCAGAGGAAGGGGAGGGGGGCGGTAATTAGATCGTGAGCAGTGTCATACCACAGATAATGAGGCCGTTTATATTCCAGTGAAGTTTTCACCTCAGTCTATCAGTCGTCCTGAAACAACCTCGTCCCAGAATTCCCTTCTTTCCTTCATAATCCAATTTGTATGCTGCGTTTTAAAAGACAACGATCTCACAAACGGAGCGTGTTGGTCATTTACTCCTCTTTTCGGCTAGTTATCCTCACACAGAATGCTCATTTCATAATGCTGCAGTATGGAGCCATTTTTATGTCTAGAGTCTACAGGGAGTATCTCTGTGACCGATGGAGACTAGTTGGTGATTCAAAACCTAAGAAAATAGTCCGTTTTTCTGTTGCGATCTCACTGAACTCTGAATGTTTGCAACCAAGCGACCAGAGAGCCATGCAGCTGCTTTTTCTTTGCCAGATTTTTGAAACTCCTAACTTATTTGCATGTTCAAGGCTTTAAAAAAAGCTAAATTTTAGGCCCCACAACGTTCAGTCTGGTCATCTGGATGATTTATTTTTTTTGTTGAGATGTTTCGCCCTTCAAACAAAGGACTTTCTCTCAGAGGAGCCACAACAAACTCAGTCCCACAAGCAGCACACTCACATGGACCAACCAGTTTGCTGGTGATAAGATGCTATGCTTTTGTGTTTTGAACCACTTTGGCTATGGCTGCCTCAGAGGAGTCACGGGGGAGAGGACGGACTCCAGAAACCATTTTATCACCAGCAAACTGGTTGGTCCACTTTGGGAGTGTGCTACTTTTGGACTGAGTTTGTTCGAGGATCCTTGGACTGATGAAGTCCTTTGGATGAAGGATGAAACGTCTCAACAAAAAAAGAAACTGTCCAGATGACCTGACTGAACATTGTTGGATTATTTACCTGGATTATTGAGCATGGGCTTTGATCAATTTTAGACCAAAAACGTTATTTTGTTGCCAACCTAGCCCCCACATTGTACTCACCTTGGTGGCTGCTTCTGTGTTTAATTTAATCGACTGGCATACAGCTTTTAAAACCGTTTTTTCAAGTAAATATGTGGTGTTTTAGATCTGGGTTTAAAATTTTTCCATTTCCTGACATAGGACATGTCTTATGCAATAGTGCTGAAGAATTTACAGAAAACTAAATTGGGACACATTGAAAACGCTGGCGACAACTTTGAGATTTTTTTTTAAAACCAGTTCAAAGTTTAAAATTTAAATTTTAAACTAGTCACTAGCAGTTGCAACTCCCTTAAGTTTCCAAGTTTTACAGCGCCACAAAAACATGTTCTACTTAAAGCTAATCTGTGCTTACCTCAACATAAGTAGACAAAAACAGACATGAGGTTTTCATTCTGTTTTATTATTGTCATGTATAATAGACTGGAGCTGCAATTACCTCCTAAATTTGGTTTTTAGAAAAAGCTTTGCTTACTTTTTAACTTCTTTGGTCAGTTTCCAATCTAACTTTTCCAGATGTTATAAATTGCTCCTTCAAATATAACTCATAGTTTTTTAAGGATCATTTTATAATTACCTAACGCAAATTTCTTGTTATCTTTCAGTAACAAACCAACAATTTTCAGTCAGGTCATCTTGACAGTTTCTTTTTTTTTTCTGAAACGTTTCACCTTTGATCCAGAAGGCTTCATCATTCAAGGAAACACAACACAAAACTGATTCTTCCCTCAAACAGCTTACTCCAAAGTGGAACAAACCAGTTATGTTGGTGCTAAGATGGTGTCTTTGGCACGTTCCCTCCTCTGTGGCTGGCCCTCTTCCTCGTCGACAGTCATGTCAAACTGGTTCAAAACCAAAAAAGGTGAAACGTTTCAGCAAAAAAAATAAACTGTCCAGATGACCTGACTGAAAATTGTTGGATTGTAAACCTGGATTATCGAGCATGGACTTTGTTGGTTTCAGTAACAAACCAATCAAAACAAACTTGTTCACGTCTTCACTGTCAGGCATGTAACGTCAAAATCATTCAAATATGGAGAATCGGCAATAATCTTTTAATCTGTAAAATTCAGACTGAAACTAATCGAAGGTTGTAAATTAGGATGTTTTTCTTACTGCAAGCGCCGAATAATCTTTGAGCACTTCCTTAAAATCCATGTCTGAGTTTCTAACTTGTATCTCCTTCTCTTCCTCCAGGACTTCGTCAACCAGTTGCTCTGCAGGATAAAAGGAATGAGAAAACTCAGCACTACGAGCAAGAATGGCTTGTAGTGGTTTTTATCATCAACGGATCGTATACAATGTCATTTCAGCTCCACCTTATCCACTCCTCAGCCTGCAAACATACATCATGAAACCCATGAATTCGCACTAGCCGTTGGTTTTACTGTCACACAGGATGTACAATAATAATAATTAAATATGACTGCTGACATAAAAACACAATATCATTAAAACAGCAACAAGGTAATGTTAAGCCCTGGAATGTGCCAGAATGTGCTTTAATCTTAATACTACCACCTAGTTCTCCGTTTCAGAGCAACGTTCAAAGTTTTAAAAACAAACCCATAATAAAAATCAGCCATACAGACTGAAACACGGGCAAATCCTATAGAAAAAGGGTGGTGTTACATGGTTGTAAAATTTGCAGCAGCACTAAGTAAACACAGTGCTTTGTAATGTTTTTTTTAAATATTCGGCTGTTCTGCTGTTACGTCTTTTTAAAAACTGTTTGTCGCCATTTTTTGTTCGTGTAAGTGAAATGTGGTTTCTCGGCCTCTCGTTTGTTAACTTTCTTCTCTTTACTACATCGCCACTTGTAATGTGAGGGAGATTTGTGGGTTTGTTTCGAAGCACAACACGTTAATGCATCTGTTCTGTTGTGATGTAAAAACTCTGGGGGGGAAAAGGGACATATTTGCAAACCTATAGCTGAAATACTGTTAATGTGTTGTTACAAACTATTCTGGTGTACTGTTTCCCACAGCAAGGCATGATGGGTGTTGCAGTTCTCCGGATGAGGCTGCAGAAACCTGTATGACTGGCAGCCTTCCAGTGACCACGTTATTTGGATGTCTGATGACCATTCTAGCTGTTTTTCCACGTTTCGTTCGCTTGTGCTGACTCTTTTCTTTGACAGTGGGAGATGTTGCCTTTAAGGACTTTCAGGATATGTTCAGATCGTTTTTTTCTTAACGCTAACCCTTAACTACTGACAGCCTAAAAGTTAATGTGGTTAGGTCAGAGCCTGAGGAAAACATGAAATGTTGATGCTCCAACCAGGCAGGTTTTGTATCGGAAAGTGCGCCAAACTGGGAGTTTCGCATCTCAAGTCATTTGTGAAAGAGACTGCTCATACAACTGCAAAAAATATCTGAGTAAGCACACATTTTAAGACATTTCAAGCCTTTATAGATGCAAAAAAAACAAATAAATAAATGCTACAACTCCATAATCCCAGGTAAAAAAAAAAAAAAAAAAGAGTAAACTTAGCTATTACTTGTTAATAGCCTTCTGTGCGCTATGGTATATGAGAAGCCGTATAAGACATAAATCAGAATTAGCTTGCACACACACCTATGAAACACAACTTTCACATACTATACTGAAAACCTTACACACAACTGAAAAGTTGCCTCCCATAGCGCACCAACAAGATGGACAAAAAAACAAACAAACTGTAAGCTTTGGTACAATCACACCTCTGGTATGAAGTTTCATTTCCAAGCAACATAACCCTGAACCTGCAATGCAACATGAACCCTCAGTTGCCAAAGAGAAAAGTTTGGCAGTATTCGTTTTGAAGAACACAATGCTTACTCCACCAGTCTTGCATGCTAACACTGGAGATTAACGTTCCTTAAGGTATATAATAACCTTATAATCAAGCAAAAAATGACTTTCTTTGACTTGTCTCTAATGTACGCCTTTGTAGATCATTTTTTGTCGAGACAACGTGAGTGTCACGTTGGAGCGAATTCAGGAATATTATAAAATGGTGCTGTTTTGGTGTTCTTCCCAGAATTTGGTTGGTAAAGATAAAAAGGCTTTCACTGTTGACTAATGCCAGAGAAATGTGTTTGGAAGGAATATGTCTGTCTGAAATGGCATCTTTGTATGTTTTTTCTTCTCTAAGTGACCTGGGAAGGCTTTATTTTAAAGTAATAGTCCAGATTTTTTGAAGTGGAGTTCGGTTGAAAGGCTTTGAACAAATATCTTACCTGTTGTAGATAGATCTTTAAAAGCCTCAGTTTGAAGGAATGGAGTTTAATTTGACAGGATTAATCAGCTAACAGCTAGTCAGTGGATGACTAAGACCAAAAGGAAGGGTACTGGGGGCCTTTAAGATGGCAGAAATCTAAGGCTGTTTAACCGCCACAGTATCTACAACAGGTAAGATATTGTTTATTAAATTCTCCCAGAACTCCTATTTAAATGATCGGAATTATCACCAGTATGACTTAGAAATGGTTTAAAAAGAAACATTTTCCAGTTCTGTGTTCAAGAGGAAGCTAAGTTATGTCATGGTACATAACAGGATTTATAGGATTTTATGTCAAGCGTCAGTTCAGGGACAAAAGGTTGATATTTTACAACTTACGGTTCTGCATGTGGAGATTATTTTGAAAGTCTTCATACTAGAAAGCTTTACACGTGCATGGTTTTTATAGCATGTTGAGGGGAAAACGTTCTTGGCCTAAAGGTTGTTTTTTTATTTAATGAATCAAAACACTTTCCTTTTTTATAACTTTATTATAACTGCTAATATTAGTAGAATTAGGAATATGAACAGTTGCGTTTTGAGCTGAAGTTTAATTTCTGTACATCCAAAACGAGTATTCTTGTTTCTAAAGTGTAATGTAGTGTGTGATTTGTTTTTTTTTGTTTGTTTTTGCTGGAAATAAAACGCAGACTAACTCTGCATTGTTTAAAGTAATGCCTGTAATTGTGATTATTTTATTTTATTTTGTTGCAAATGAAAAATCAGACTATTCATTCAAGTCTTTATTACAAATATAAAGTTATATATGCTTCGCTAATAAACAGGAATGCTTTTATGTTTGTGAAGCTTTTTTATTATCTAAAAATATGATCCATGTTAAAAGATAAGGAGAACAAAACAAAACAAAGAAGAATAGGGATTTGATTAAATAAGAAGAATAATTAATGAGCAACACAAGTATGTAAATCTTTGGGATTACAGCTATGAAGTGATGCAGGTGAGTGACACAGTTAAAATAAAGATAACTGAAAACATCGAGGGTAAACAAAAACGACAAAATCATGTCTTAAACGGGATTAAGTGCTGAAAACTTGCTGAGTGAGTTCCACAGTGGTTTTGTGTTGAATTTAATGTTTTAGTTTAAAGTTTAAGGGCAGTAATATAAGATATAAATCAATTAAAGGATTAACATTCCTTGAAGAAGCGCATGTCACTCACCTTTTGTGCCACAGCTTTTAAAAGGTGGAGTTATAACTGGTTTGGTTTTAAACGATAACATGAAGTCACGCTATATTGCAACACTTCATGCAATCTGTTTGCACTCAGAGAACGTGTTCTGAATGACTCGGCTGCTTGCACGTTGAAGTGCGACTCAATTTCTGTAAAACTGTCCGAATTCGGCCTTTTTGTGTTTGTACTGGCAGTAGCAGCATTCTTAAATTAAAAAATAGTCAGTTTTTCCATTAGCATTTACAAAAAGCAAAGCTTAAAGGACTCAGCTGCCATAAGAAGTTAAGTAAAACTAACTTAATTTCTTAGAGTTTTAAAAAAGAAAAAAACTCAATATTCTAGCTTCAGAAAGTTTTTTCATTAGCAGAGCATGATGGGGGTAGTTTCATGGTTTTGAACTTGTTGCACCTGGACAGCCAAAGATTCTTTGTTAGGAAAAGTAAGAATTTGTTTAACACTTTTCAAAAATAAATAACAAAAAGTTTCACACAATACTAAAACATTAAAAGAGAACAAAATGTTGCTTTTGATTGAATAAAATTAATCAAAATGAAAGTTACACGAGACATTTTCATCAGTTTTATTTTTTTTATTTTAGTGAAATGATTCTCAGTGGACGTTTAAAGAAAGTACTTTTCATTTTAAAACCAAAATCTTGAAATTTTGTAGTAAAACCCACTGATATCTCAAAGATGACGCAAGTTTCATTCAAAATAATGACCTCAAATTTCTCCAGGCTGACCGATCAAACACTACCAGAATGGTACAGCTACACCAGTTAGAAAACAAACAATAAAATATGATCCAAAAACAAATTTCCAATATGGGAACAACTAGTAATATTATACAGTTTCATATCGTAGTATAAATATTGTAAATTTTTAGTTCAAAACCCTATTGTGCATTTAAAATCTAAATAAATTGTATTCTTTTTTTTTAGCTTTTACTGAAAAAAATAGTTATGTTTATCATGTTTTTGGTGAAACAGCAAATAACATGAAATATTCACAGACTTTAGAACTCCAATGTGCCAAAATAAAGCAATTTTTTTTTGTCTGGTAAATACCATTATTGTTTGCCATAGTTTTACAGACTATAACTTAAAATCCTTTAATTTTCTGAAAACACCGACAGTGAGCTTTATAATCCAGTGCACATTATGTATTAATTCTGGTTGTGCTTACTGACCTCGAACCAATTTTGTGTTCATGCTCATATCAGGTCTCTCTTGTAAATGAGACCCCGAGGCTCAATGGGATTAACTTGTATAAATAAAGGTTGAATGAATCGTGTACAACTGAACAATGCTGAGAGTTACTGTGAATGAGTTGACAAAAGTTTGACTTATTTGACTGTTTTGTTTTGCTTAATGCGCCTTATAATCTGGTGCGCCTTATAAGTTAGATTTATTTGTCATGTGCAAAATCAACACAAGGTCAACAATGTAATGAAATGCTTAGGACAAGAAAAACCGGCTTGACACGCCAAAAGAAAAGAAAACAACAGCAAGAAATATCAAACCATGCAGCAAAAATACTAAAAACATACTAAAAATATATATACTACTAACATACTAAGTAAAACATATTAAAAATACTACTAACATACTAAGTAAAACATTAAAAATACTAACATACTAAGGAAAATATTAAAAAAATACTACTAACATACTAAGAAAAACATTAAAAATACTAACATACTAAGGAAAACATTAAAAAAAATACTACTAACATACTAAGAAAAACATTAAAAATACTACTAACATACTAAGGAAAACATTAAAAAATGCTACTAACATACTACAAAACAAGGCACCAAAGGTGAAAAAGAAATATATCTACAGTGTGATTGGGTTAGCAATGAGGTTCTTTCAACATCATGGTTCTGTTCTGTTAGCGGCATGGTGTTTTTAGCAGCTTAGAAGGTCTTGTTAGCAGGTCCGGTCCGTAGCTTGATGGTAATAAGGACCGCAGCAGCTGCCCTCACAGACTGCAGTCCAGTATGTATGAAAACAGATCTGTTCATTGAAATTGCGCCTTATAGTCCCAAAAATACGGTATGTTTCTTCAAGCAGGCAGCTTATTTAGAGTCTCTGAACTAGCTCATCTCCAACATAAGCAACAAAGCTCAACATTTACCATGTTCTGTACCTTTATCTATCTTTTTTACTGTTAAAATAAGTTTCTGAAAATCAGACAAAATTCAATTCAATTCAAAAATACTTTATTAATCCCAAAGGGGAATTAATTGTTGTTGTTGTAGCTCATCCTGGTTTCATTAGAGTTGTTCTAGATACTGATGGCTGTGGGCAGGAAGGATCTCTTGTAGTGGTCTGTCCCACAGCAGATCCAAAGAAACTGGCTGCAGATGCTGATCCCTCCACCCAGACCCAGCAGACCTCTTGGTGCCCTTGGGCAGCAAGACCATCTGAATGCCGGGCAGAACTCCTCCCCGAATGATGGCCATCCCTCCCAGGAGCCTGCCGAGCTCCTCGTCGTTGCGGACAAAACTGCAGGTGCTGGACTTGAGCCTGCCTCCAGGTAAATGGGAATGCATCCATGGCACCTCCTTTTCAACTCATTTGGGATTTGGTACTGTAGTTGCAGTAATTTTTGAGCTTTTGAGATGTTAATTAGAAGCTTCCAGTTGTAGAAAGCCACCTTGTTGTTATGGTTACGCATCATAACAAATGTCCAAAAGTAAAAAGGTTTCAATAAAAATCCTTCCATCTGCACAGCATCCAAAACCAGAAGAAATATCCATCCAAAAAAAGTGATTTACATCCAGAAAAAAAATAATTCAAGTTGTCAAAAGCAAAATCTCAGAATGAAAGTAAGACAGCTACTCCAACCATGTTGGAGTAGCTGTGTAAATATCTTTTTTTTTCCCAGCAAAAGATAAAAAATGCTTTTATTTAAAAAAAATTACAGAGTAATTTTTTCACAGCATTGTTTCTGCACAATAAGGGCCATATTAGAGTTGCTTGGCTGGCAGTGTGCACCTCCTCGGAGCAGAGTAGTGTGACAATAGTTTAGTAGGACAGCCCCGCATGCTGTCTGCTTCTGTAACGATCTCATGGGGGGGGGGGGGGGGGGG
>NC_056509.1:30955236-30970944 GCF_014905685.2 Nematolebias whitei
GGGGGGGGGACATTAATGCTCAGTTTGTGCATGAGTAGCCTTTCTCAGCCCCATATGGAGTACTGTACCCTGTTGCTAGGTAGAAAATGTTCACTGATGCATCATATTAAAGACCATAGAGGCTTTACAACAGTATTCAGAAGCAAAATTTGGCACAAATCCTAGAAGGCTTATTAATGAAAGGTGAAACAGACACCTTTTATTCCAGCAGATAATGCAACAACAATCTTCTGCTTCCCTGACACTCATTCCCAAACAGCCATGCGGTTTTCTCTGCAGGAAAATCACACACACACACACACACACACACACACACACACACACACAGCTACATGCTGTAAGGAGCGTGGTGCCAGCAGAAACGGGGGCCGCTTGCGCCTTTAAATTCCATGACCCACTTTTCACAGCTGGGACTGGCAGGCGGTGCTTGCTGCCTTGAATAATTGGGACCGCTAGGTGAATGTGAGGAGAATATCTAAGGGCAGGAGACTGTCTCTGTCAGTCGGCTGCACCAGCACTGTGTTAGATGGAAGAATGGATACTGGATGGATGCAGGACATGAAATAAAATGGCCAGTTTGAGAAGCTTTGATGTATGTACTATCAAAGTTGTGTGTTGATACAGTAACGAAGAAAAAAATGATGCAGCATTTCAACTATCCACACAAAAAGCCTTACATGTCTACCCATCCCCCTCTTCCTTTTGTGTTATCTCCCTATATTTTCATTGTTTTGTTTGTTTCTACTTTACTGTCCTCTTCCCCATCTCTCCCTTGTGGATGGAGAAATCCATCATTCCAATACCTCGCAGAGACAGGAGCAGAAAAAAGGGCAGAATGTGAGTCTGAAACGACAGACTTGCTGCATGACCACAGGGTTACAGAGAGAAGAGAGGCGGGGCGAGACAGAGCACAACACAGACAGCATCTCCACACAGCTGGAGGAGAAAACGCCATCTCCCACCGCTGTGGAGCTGCAACATTAGACCGACGAGGAGATGTGTCACACTGCTGCAGCCTGCTCTTTCATTCAGCCGACAGGCAGTTCAGACAGAGAGCATCACTTGTTAGATAGAGAGCAGGAGATCAGGGCAGTTCGGGCTTCTTCTCTGGTTTGTTACATGTCTTTACGCCGCCTGGAGAAAAAAAAAAGTATGTATAAATATATATATATATATGAATTTGGAGCTTTTTTCTCAGTCTGGAGAAATTAACTCCCACTGGATCAACGAGCAAACAACTTGTTCAGCAGGAACAAGACCAAAGTGGATCACTGCCATCTAGAAACACAAACAACTCCACTCTGGAAAAATGAAGGCTATTTTGGACGTCCACTCAACAGTAAATGCGTTTTTAACCCCATTGTGCAAAGTGATTTACCCTCCTTCACCATTTCAAACGCTCAACCTACTATTTATCATATATTTTACACTTTATATGCAGCATTCTTACTCAAACAGTGAGAAGCATATCAGAGGCAGTAAAACAGGGCTATTCAACTGGTGGCCCGAGGGCCAAATCAGGCCCACGAGTGGTTTCATTTTTAAATAAAACTAGATTTTAAATCATAAAACAAACTTAATGAATGAAAATAACTACTGGATGCCCAGCCCCTGAGCTTTTAGCTTGCAGTAACCGTGACCCCCTGAGCAATTTAGTTGAACAGCCCTGCAATAGAGGGTTTAATGCCTTGCCCAAGGACACTTCAGCATTGCTGCAGTTGTTGGGGATCAAAACCTCAATCCTTTAATTCAGTGATGACCTTCTTATCACTGGGCAAAAAAGACCCAATGCAGTTTTGCTTTGCATTGTTATTTTGTCAGAAATATGATGACTTTCCTCCTGGAGGTGTCCCAGGCCGCACAGGAAGTGTTACAGCTAGCTGCTGCTGTTTGTGTAAACTAGCAATCCACTTTGGTCACGGCTCTGCTAAAATTAGCCATTAGTTCAGAACTGAACTCTTTCTCCAAACTGAGGTTGTTCAAAAAGCTATCTACAGCAGGTAAGATATTAATTTCCACACAACCCGAGATCTAAAGGTCCAAACCATTCCTTTCACTACACCACATCTTTAGACGAAAAGAACAATGGCCTCTTTTTTCCTTCATTTTATAAATACTGCATGCACATATTCCACTTACAAAGCTTCTGTGTGTGTGTGCGCACGCCACAGAGCGTCTCATGGGAAATCCTTTTAATTTCACTACACAGAGCCCATTCTATTTTTTGCTCCGCACGGAAAAGTTACAACTCCAGCTCCTCAATGATTAAAAGATACAAGCGTGTGTGAAATCCTGAAGACTTTAAAGGGAACTTTAAACTCACCACATGTGCTGTTACAAACCTCGGCCTGATGCAGACGGTTTGGATCTGAGGCCATTTTCGTGAGACTATTTTTCAACGTAGCTACACTAATGTTTACTGGTAGAGGACAAACCAAACTTTGAATAAAAAAAAAAACTACAGGAACACAAGAGCAAAGTTGGTGAAACACTAAAATCCAGATGTAGCATCAAAATTAACTTCTGTTGTCTTATTACACGTTAGACGGTTAAAACATACACAATAAGCATGAGCTTCACTCAAACCCTTGCCAGTTTCTTCTTATAATTATAAAACCTGACAAACTCGATGGCTTCCGAGGTTTTAAAATTTACATGCATGCCTTTTACATATTTCCACAAAGATTACGTCTCTATTCACCTGAGGCCATCCAAAATCTGTGGAAGGAAGTTAAAAGCTGATGCAAGGTGAACCTACATTATTGTTTGGTCATTTATATTTAACAAGCCTACGTAATGGCGGTACGGTGGCGCAGTTGGTAGAGCTGCTGCTTCTCAGGAAGGTCGTCTGATCAAATCCCAGGCATTGGCCCTTTCGAGGTGGAGTTTGCATGTTCTCTCTGTGCATGCGTTGGTTGTCTCCGAGTACTCCGGTTTCCTTTCACAGACCAAAAACATGCATGTTAGTCTGATGTGTAACTCTTTTGAACTATAGATGTGAGTGAGAGAGTGAATGGTTGTCTCGTTTTTTCTCTACGTGTCCCTATGATGTCCAGGGTGTCCCCTGCCTCTTGCACAGCGACTGCTGGACATGGGCACCCCCATTTCTTCCCAAAATGGAAGAAGCGAGTAAAAGGTAATGGATGGATGGATGTAGTAGACACACTATTGGTGAGAATTTGTTGATAAAATGTTTTTTCTTAGTACCAAACCAGTAAATGTCTGTCAGATAGTAAACACTACAAGGATTACTACTACAACCATTGTCATGGATTAAATGAAGGATTTACAATTAGTAGCACTGTTTTCTCTGGACAGAGCCATATATCTGCTAATCGGTTTGTTCTTGAACTTGTCTTTGAGGCGACTGGCTGTTTGTGTCCAAACAAACAGAGGAATGGTGTTTGTTTCTGTCCACCTTGCACAGCGTGCTCAGTGTGTTCTTCCGAGGTTGTGCTCAGGGAGCTCCTTTTTATTCAGACAATAAGGGTGGAATCCTGCAGGGGGTGAGTTCAGATCATCCTCCATCGTGCCATCTGCACAGAGATAATTAAAGAGGATTTCTCCAAGAAAAGCAACACATGATGCTGATGGTGCATCCTGAAAAAATAATAATGAAAATAAGTACAATGGAGAGGATTTATTTTCTATTATTATAGCACGTAATTTCTGGTATTATTAAGTTTTGAAAATGTGATCCAGAAATAGAGAAATTAGTTTTATTTGTCAAATCACGAAGATGGATTCTGACAGATGCATAGCTGCCATAGCATCAACGTTTTGGACTTCGAGAAGGCGTTCAACAGCATCCACAGGGACAGCCTTTGGCGCATACACCGTGCATATGGAATACCACAAAATCTGTCCTTCTCATCAAGAGCCTTAACAGCAATTTCACGTGCAAAGTAGGAAACAGTAACCGCAGATTTCAAGTGAAGACTGGAAGGAGGCAAGGATCCAGTCTAATTTGGGCAGCATCGTAAGATATGACAGAGGTGCAGGCAGTGATGTAAAAAGACGTCTAGACCAGAAACACCGTCAGAATGTTTAGCAATGGTTGGAGGTCCCAGCAGTACAGCATAAAGACCAAGCTGAAGCTGCAGCAGAGCGGTGTCCTGTCCATCCTGTTACACAGTTCAGAGTGTTGGAGGATGACTGGCAGCGACCTTAACAAGCTCTCCGTTTGTCACTCAAAGAACCAGCGAAGAACCCTGAGAATCTTCTGGCCCAACACAGTTTCAATGAACAGCTTCTCGCTCGTTCTCATCATTTTAATAATGAGACTTCAGATTACTGAATACAAAATCCAAATTAAACATCTTGGATGTTTACATCTAAAAATTATGGCCCAAAATGTGCCAACACTGATTCTTTGTCTGGGTAATTGTTTGTGGTTCTAGAGAACAAGTCTGAACATAAACTAGAGAAATTGCATTTCCTGCTAAAATGTGTGGATGCTTATTGCTGAAGAACTTGCTGAAAAACAGCTGAAATTAGCTAAAAACATGCTGAAATGTAGCTGAAATGGAAGAACAAGCCTAACTTAGCAGAAGAAAGCAGAAAGAACACATATTTGCTGAATTACCTTAAAATGAGCAGGAATTAGCACAAAAACGAGGAAATTGGCTAAAAGAAAAGGCTGAATTTAGCAAAAAATAGCTGAAAAGGCAGAAATATGATTAAACTACCAAAAGGAAATGGAAGGAGTTGAAATGAGCACAAAAAATGTGGAATTAGCTGAAAAAGCTAAATTTAGCACAAAAACATCTAAATAGTGGCTGAAATAGAAAAAGCTGAAACTAGCAGAAAAAAGTTTAAAGAATCATAACAAGCTGAAATTAGCAGAAAGAAGTTCAAAGAAGCACAGAGAATTTGTAGTTAGCAGAAAGAATCAAAAAGGAGCACAAAAGAGCTGACAAAAACAGCTAATATTAACTGAAAGTAGCTGAAAATTTGTTTTACAGTTGCAGAAGGAAGCTGAAAGAAAATGAACCAGAACAAAAATATGAAAGGAGCAGTGGTTGTAAACAGATCTAAAGATGTGACAGATGTAAAATGAGCTCAATTAATTTTCTATCGGGGAAACATGGCATAAAAGGCTAAATATTTCAAAAAAGCTAAAGTTGCACCAATACCAACAGTCATTAAGCATCCACACAATAAATACTTGAAGCTTTTGCAGAGTTTCTGTTCTCATCCTTCAACTCCATTTCCAACAAAGTTGGGACGTTGTGTAAAATGTAAATATTCTTTTGTAATATATGTAATATTCTCTTGAACGAGCTGAACGTTTTGATTTAAGATTTGTTGAAATTGCACAAAACTTGACGAGAAAGATGCTGAAAAAAATAAAGAAAAATGGATCACAATAGTGTGAATGCTTCGTAAACATTCACACAATAAACCAAATATCTAAAATATTCCAAAATTTAGCTCATATTTAGGCGACAAATGGTGCTACCGTACAAACGGTATGTAAGATATTCCAAGTTCCCTACCAGGGAGACATTTTTTAATCTAGCATATGGAAAATAGAAAAAAACTCTGGGATCAGTCTTTTAAATATTTTGACTGGATTATTTTTTCCTTCTTCAAGCTGCAGCCCTTTGATTGCTTTAGTGAACACTGTGTGTCCATCTGAAAACAAACTATTGAAGAGGAAGAATTTTATCCTTGGATACTTGATCCTGCTTAGTCTTGAAACTGATCTGATCACCATCCCGATGTCACTCTGGATTATGTGTAAATGAGTGCGCGAGAGAGGGCGTTAATCCAAATCATCTGGCAGGAAATAATAAAAGAGGCCACTCGCCCTTCAAATTAATCAGTTCCTCAATCTTTTTCTTCCCCCCAATGGCCCAATACCCTGAGCATTAACCCGCTGAGGATCGTCATCATTCAAAGTGTTAAAGCCTGCTCCTCTTTCAGGCATACACACAGACATGTATGACATTCAGTGTGCGGGGGGAGCAAGAACACGGGTTTTACTGTTAGAGGAGACCTGTCCCTGATCTTCACAACTTCACTTCTCCTTCTACTCATCCTCACACGAGCAAGATTAAAGCTAGAAGAATAAATAAATGTAACAATGAAGAGCTGAAAAGGATGGGATGGGTTTTTTTCTGGAAAGTTAAAAAAAAAAAGGTCTGGGATTCATAACTTGGGGTCAAATTTCCTGGAATAAAACTAAAAGTGCTGCAATACCTTTCGATCACTTCGGTTCTGTCTCCCTCCCTGCCAGACACTGGTCCATCTCCTCCTCGCCAAACAGCCGGTTGCCATGGCTCCAGTGTTTTTGGTGCACCAATCAGAGGCTACTTTACTAAGAGCCCAGAGAGGTGGGATAAGCCAGAACTCTGACAAATAGGCGCAATATTAGCAGAGATTAGCATAAATTCAGCCTGAAGGGGAAATATCTTGAACAAATATCACAGTGACAGGAGGATGTTTCATCGTGGTCTCATTTTGTTTATTCGAAATGCATCAATGTTGTGCAGATGACCCTTTATGTTTCTGTTCTCTCCTTACTCTTCTACTGAAGCAGAGTTTGTGCTTCTTTAATTCACCAATGAGTTCATCTCTGTCCTTTCTGCTCCAATTGATCAAAGAAACCAAATAAAAACATTAAACCTCCACCATAAGGCAAGATCTCGTTTTTTAAGGAATGAGTACATTTGTAACTACAAGACCAGGGCTCTCCCTGCTGGTAGTTTCACACAAATGCAATGCTTTCAACTGATTAGCCATAACATTATGACCGCTGAGAGGTTAATACAGCAGCTTTCCCCCTTTTTAGTTGAAACACTTTTCAATACCACTGTTAGAATTAGTTGTTTTTTTTGTTTTTTTTTAAGTTGCTTATTCAGTTTAGGGAAGCGTTCTTAAAATCGTTTAATGTTTTAACATGACCAAGAAGTGATTTAAAGATGAAAATGTACCAGTGAGAGAGTCTACGTGAAGTTAGTGATGTCCAGTTAACCAGTGAATACAGGGTGCAATGGTGGGTACGATAATCACAACCTGTTATGAATCTTAGTGCACCATGATAGACAGCATCCAACATCTGCAGGGTTCTTGTAGGAACATTCACGTAAATAATGTCACCGTAATCGATGGAGGGAAGGAAAGTCACATTTACAAGTTGTTTCCTAGCATTCAAAGTTAGACAGGATCCGTTTCTGAAAAAGAAACCCAGTTAAACTTTCAGTTTCTTTACTAGATGTTCCACGTGGAGCTAAAAAAGAGAGATGCGAGTCGACCAAGATACCCCAATATTTATAAGAATCAACAAACTCAGTATGGATAAATAAATGGTATGGTATAAAGTTTATTCATTTTAAAAAACAAAACAATTCCATAAACTATAAAAAAATACAAGAAATTTAAAATGAAAGGCAGCAGAAAGAAGAAAAAATCTTATTATATCTGCCCTTTTTTTCAATATCAAATAAAGGTTGAATGAATGAAGGGCTGAGGGCAATATGCATCTCTAGAATGAATTTAATTAGTTAATTTAGTTGTTAATAATTTAGTTAATATTTAAATTTAATCCCAAGTGTTAGTTTACATTTTTGTAACTTTTTACACAGGATCATCTTGCAATGCCCATAAATTGCCACTAGGTGTCAGTATTACACACATGTCCGATTGTTCAGGAGTTTCACCTGCGCACTATTCCCAGAGATTAGAAGATTCATAACCTCACGCTGAACTGCCTCAGTCTGTTTCAACCCCCTTCAAAGTAAATCTTCAGTTTGGGCTCTTTGTCGTCTTTAAAGTCTTGCTACAGCTTGACGCTGCTAAATCAAAAGTATACTTTAACAAAAAAAAAAGCTTTATTTTTGTTCAGTAACAGGGTGATTTAAAAAAATAAATAAATAAATTTATGTCAGCTCGTGAGTCTGAGCGTGTCTACCTGTAGCTGCAGCCGGTCTCGCGCTGACCTCTCAGCTGACGTCAGGAGGAGAAATGGCGGAGCTGGATGGCAGCGACACATCTCCGCCGGAGTCCCAAGGTGAGCTCTTGTCGACAAACTTTTTCTCTAAGCGTCGGAACCGTCGTGTGAGCTGTGACGACCTGCTCACCTGAGCTGCCGTGGGTTGGTTTAGTTTTTTTTATCCGTGTTCGGACGCTCGAATTTCGGGGAGAGTAGCTGCTCGGAGCCGGGTCGGGTCACGGGAGTGGGATTAACGATCAACCAACAACTCACCCAACCGGTTACTTTACTTTTCACATGATGTGTTCTTTACACCTCCGATATTTTAGTTCTGTCTTTGCTGTCGTTATTGTGAGTTTATCGTGCTTTGAGGAAACACCTGTTGCTGACATGGCAACCTGCGACAGGTGGATTAATAACTGGACGGAGAGCTGACCTGTTCTCTCTCTGAGTGTCTTTATAACAGTTTAAAGTCAGGTCTTCATTTAAACTCATAAAAAAAAAACTGGACTTTGTTACTGACGTAAATTCTCTCTGATAGTGGTAAATATGGCTGCTCTTAATTGGTTTTGTTTTTGGGGGCGGATTATCTTTGATTTAAGAGAAAAATCCTGAGTAAAACAAATGTTTTCGTACAAATATCTAAAATGTATAAATAAGAGTACACCTGGTCATTCATTGAGAGTACAATTTATTTTAGTTTCAGAGGAAATTCTTGTATTTGTATTCTTGTAATTCTTTGATTCATAACTGGCTGTGATTATTGTACCCACCACTGCACCCTGCATTCACTGGTTAACTTCATTAACTTCACGCAGACTCTCTTACTGGTACATTTTCATCTTTAAATCACTTCTTGGTCTGCTGCCTTCATACATCTCCTCCTACATGTCATGTTGTGAGTGCAGCTACAGCGTGCGCTCTCAGGACATCATTACCTGCAGTGTTCCCTCAGTGCAGACTGATGAAAGGGCCTTCTCCTACTCCGCTCCTGTTTCCTGGAATATCTTACAAAAAGATCTGAAGCTCTTGACCTTGACCTCTCTGGGTGGCTTTAGGCATCTGTTGGACTCCTGGGAAAGGTCAATGCGGATATGTTCTTGTTTTTAGTTTTCTACATCTTCTTACAACCTAGCTGTTTTTACTTTTTTGGTTACATTTTCTTTTAATTACCATTTTATTTTCACTTGTTAAAAAAAACTCAATTTGGAGGGGACAGGTTGACCAACATGTTGGGGTAGGTGATGACAAAATACACCTACCGGTACTTAACTACTTTAGTACTTAATGTCCTTTTTGATACATTTTCTTTTGGAAGTTTATAGACTGCAAACTTTCATTTAGTTTGTTTTCTGGATGCAACATGAAACTAGAGAAATTGCATTTCCTGTGAAAATGTAGTGTGAATGCTCAAGAACTTGCTGAAAAACAGCTGAAATTAGCTAGAAAGCATGCTGAAATGTAGCTGAAATGGAAGAACAAGCCTAAATCATCACAAGAAAGCAGAAAGAACACGTATTCGCCGAATTAGGTTTAAATAAGCATATATGAGCACAAAAATTAGGAAATTGGCTAAAAGCTGAAATTAGCAACAACAAAAAAAGCTGTAAAGTAGCTAAAAAAGCAGAACAAAGCTTAAATTACAAGAAGTGAAGAGTGCGCAAGTGTGCCAATTAGGATGAAAGAAGAAGAAATGAGCACCCAAAAGTGCAAATTATCTGAAAAAAGCAGACCCCCCCCCCCCCAGCTGAACAGTAGCTAAAATAGCCGAAATAAGCTTAAATTACCAGAAGGAATTGGAAGGAGCGAAATTGTGCCCAATTAGGCTTAAAGGAGCAGAAATTACAAAAAATGGAAATTATCTGAAGAAAAGCAGAAATTTGCACATGCACAAAAAAGGCTAAATAGTTGCTAAAAAGGCAGAAAGAAACTTAAACGACCAGAAGGAAGAGGAGAGCACATTTTTGCTGAACTAGGCTGAAAAAAAGTTTAAATTAGTGCAAAAGTGTGGAAAAAGCTGAAAAAGTTAAAATTAGCATAAAACAGCAAAATAGTAGCTGAAATAGCTGAAATAGATGGAAATTGCAGATATAAGATGAAAGTAGCACAGTAAGCTGAAATGAGCAGAAATAAGTTAGAAGAAGCACAAACATGCAGTTACTGAATAAAGGAGCACAAAACAACTGAAAAACAGCTGAAAGTAGCTGAAAACAGCTGATTTTTTATTTATTTTTTATTTGCACAGGGGAAACTTAACATTAAATAACCGTGAAAGGAGCAGTAAAAGGTTGGAAACAGATCTAAAGATATGAAGGATGTAAAATGAGCTCAATTCATTTTCTACGAGGAAAAAAAAAATGGCAGTAAAGGCTAAATATTTCAAAAAGCTAAAGTTGCACCAATACCAAAAGTCATTACGCATTCTCACAATAATTGTTTGCATTTGCAGAGTTTCTGTTCTCGTCCTTCAACCACAATTCCAACAAAGTTGGGACGTTGTTGTAAAATGTAAATAAAAGCAGAATGCACTGATTGGCACATCTCGTCAACCAGCAGAACATGTTCCAACTAAGAAATTAAACCAGTTTTAGGGGGAAAAGGTTCATTTGGTGGAAGTTTATTTCTGTTAAACATTTTAAAGTTGGGACAGAGGCAACAAAGGACTGTAAAGGTGGTGTGAGTAAGAACCAAGAAAAACATTTTTCATGAATTAGGTTAGTTTGCAACAGCTCAGTGGGTAAACGAACAAGAGGCTGAATCTGTCAGGAGTAAAGATGGACACAGGTTCACCGAATCATCTCAAGGTTTTAGTGTTTAGAAGGAAGCTGAGCTCAAAGGACAAGTGGGATTGTCAGTACAGAAAGCTCGTTATCTTCAGGTCCTCCTGCATTAAAAACGGGTCTGATTCGGTTCTGGACATCACTTTATGACCTCAGGCACACTTCCAGAAATAAGTGTCTGTAAACGGTTCTCTGTGCCAACCACAAATGTTATTTAAAGGTTTGTCGTCCAAAGAGGAAGCCGTATGTGAACCCCATCCAGAAACGTTGCCTTCTAAGGACCATAGCTCATTTAAAATGGACTGGGACAAAGTGGGAAATTTCTGTGAAACCACAGATGCCACACCCTTCTTACTTACAAAGAAAGAGACCATTTGGCCTGTTATCAGTACACCATTCTAAAACCTGCCTCTCTGATGGTATAGGGGTGCATTGGTACCTCTTGCAAGGGCAACTTGGACAGAAAAGAAAAGGCACCATCAATGCAGACAAGTATTTTCAGGTTTTACAGTAACAAATATTCCCCTCCTAAAGACTTTTTTCAGTGAAGACATTGCTGAACCTCGTACTGCATCCATTACAGCAGCAAGCTTTGTAAGAGTCCAGGCGCAGACCTGTCACAAATTAAAACATTTGATGCATCATGAAATGAAAAATTAGTCAAAGACGACCCAGAACTAGAATCAGACAAGAATGGGACAATGTTCCCCTCCTAACACTCCAGCAGCTGCTCTCCTCAGTTACTGGATGTTTACAGATGTTGCTCAAAGAAGAGCGCATGCTTCATGGTGGGAAATGTCGCCGCGTCCCAGCGTTTTAGGGATTTGTTGCTGCCATCAAATTTAAATTGGCCATTTGTCATAAATGAATCCATGAATTAATAAATAACATGCTAATTCTTAATTTAAACATTTGATATGTTTGCTATGCTGCATTGTGAATAAAACATGGTTTATTGTTTGTAAATCGTTGCATGTTTTTCCCCACAATGTCCCAACGTTTTGGAACGTACTTATTCTGTTTGTTAAAGCAATTAAAAACCTACAGTTGGCAATGGGCTGTAGCTGTGAGTAGCACTAAAATCGCGAAAGAAAATGGACGAGAGCTGCTCAAGGCATCCCTGAACAAAACTGTGAACCTCGCATTAACTCCATGTGATTGTAGAGAAACGGCTAAAACATAGACGGCATTAAGAGTTTGGCACAAATAGATTAGCATGGCCTTGGTGGGAGGTGCACTTCTGATCTAATTTTTTAACACTATATCCCATCATGCTGAGGGATTTATTCCTGATGTAGCACTACAAGATTACCTGTACATACAGCACATTTCACATACCTGGTCACGTGTTAGAACGATGCTCTTATCTATATATTCGTAACATTCTGTCTGGTTCATAGTCTGAAAGCACTTCTCACTCAATTTATGCAACAGCTATTTTTTTTTTAAATTCCTGTTATTTTTTCTACATCTGAACCAGC
Organism: Nematolebias whitei; assembly: GCF_014905685.2. NCBI lineage: Eukaryota > Metazoa > Chordata > Actinopteri > Cyprinodontiformes > Rivulidae > Nematolebias > Nematolebias whitei. The sequence goes on from NC_056509.1 coordinate 30,967,434, forward strand.
AGATGTGTTTTCAAATTTCCATCTCCGATTAGAAAGCTAGATTTAATAATAAAAATCCTGGAAATCAAATGGCGTTAGACAACCGTATTTAAAAGTAAAATATAAACTTTTTTTTGTGACATCATGCAGTTTAGAGCACACATTTTCAGGATGCGTCTTTTCTCAACGTGCATGATCCTTTCTGTGTGAAATAAATTCTGCATGTTTCCACTCTGTTCAGTGTTGTGGTGGGTCCACTCTGGTTCAAACTATCAGTGATGTTTTGCAGGTGGAATTGCTGTTTTATAATAGTGTGAATGTTTATGAAGCATCCACACTATTGTGATCCATTTTTCTTCCATACGTTTTTCGGCATCTTTCTCGTTCAACACTTTTTGTGTTATTTCATCAAATCAAACGTTCAACTCTTTCAAGACAATCCTGCCATGACTGTTGGTATTGGTGCAACTTTAGCTTTTTGAAACATTTAGCCTTTTCTGCCACTGATTTCTTCATGAACTGAGTTAATTTTTCATCCTTCATATCTTTAGATCTGTTTACAATAGGGGTGCACCGATTGCAGTTTCTGGCCTATCACCGATCACCAATTTCTAAAAAGTCTGACCTGCCGATTCCAATTTTGGCCGATTTTGTTTTATAAGCAACACTGTCATGTGTTACAAGGTCACAATTTTCCAATCTTATTTTATTGAAAAACATACCATTGAACAATATCCTAGAAACAATACAAACTTATTTTAACTGGCCATGAGATCGTGCTCTGAAATATAAATGAAGTTTAGACAACTGTTGTTAAAACTACAAACATCTGTAAAATCTGTTTCTCGTTTAAGTATCGGACGATTTCCGATTGCCCAAAATTAAGGAAATCGGGGCCGATAAATCTGTGCACCCCTAGTTGACAACCTTTTACTTCTCCTTTCACATTTTGTTATGCTTCAGCTTCCTTGTGCAAAATAAACTTTTTTTCAGCTACTTTCAGCTACTTTCAGCTGTTTTGTGCTCCTTTCAGATTCTTTCTGACAACTAAAACATTTTTGTGATTCTTCTAACTTCTTTCTGCTCTTTTCAGTTGATTTCTGCAAGTTTCAACTTTTTCTACTATTTTTTTAGCAGTTTTTATGTTAATTTTAGCTTTTTTAGCTAATTCCACATTATTTGCACTCTTTTAAAAATTTTCAGCCAAATTCAGCATAAATGTGCTCTCTCTACTTCTTTCTATTAATTTATGCTTCTTTCTGTATTTTAGCTACTTTTCAGCTAATTTCTGCTTCTTTTTTTTCAGATAATTTCCTCTTCTTTGTGGTCATTTATGCTTCTTTTAGCCTAATTGGGCAAACATGTTGTTTATGATTTCTTCTGCTAATTTAAGATTGTTCTACCTGTTCAGACACTTTTTTTTAAAGCATTTTTTAGCTAATTTCAGCTGTTTTCAGATAAATTCAAGTTCTTCATGGTAATTTCTGCAACTTCCAACCTAATTAACAACTTTATGCTAATTTCAGCATGTTATGCTCATGGCAACTTATTTCAGATACTATTTTGCTACTTTTATAATACTTTTAGCTTTTTTCAACTAATTCCACATGTTTTAGCTCATTTCAGCTTTTTCTGCTTACTTCTGGTAGTTTAAGCTTCTTTCTACCTTTTTAGCTACTTTTTAGATGTTTTTGCTAATTTCAGCTTTCTTTAGCTGTGTGCTAATTTCTGCTTATTTAAACCTAATTCAGCAAATATGCGTTCTTTCTGCATTCTTCTGCTAATTTAGGCTAGTTCTTCCATTGCAGCTAGCATGTTTTTAGCTAATTTTAGCTGTTTTTCAGCAAATTCTTCAGCAATAAGAATTCACACAGCATTTTTGCAGGAAATGCAATTTCTCTAGTTTTGTTAACCATCACTGAATTACTAACAAATAATTAAAAGCCACCCTCTTTTCTCTCCTTCCAGTACTAAAGCATGTTTCCTCCTGGCTTGTTGTTCTTGCCTTTATCATTTTAAGTTGTGCTTGTTTATCGCCAGTGCTTATGCTAGTTTGTCTCTAAAGATGTGATCACATTTTTAATCAGTATTTATTCTTCAGAAGCACCGTGCTCCCTGCAGTCCTTCAGGTCCAGGGCCACGATGATTATATTTGCTGATGTGTCATTATGCTCTACGCTGAAGAATTGGTTTTGTCTTGTAACTGAGCTTGCAGTGAAATTTAATTAATCTATCAAACTTTGTCCTACAAGACACCAGCCAAGGAAACATAGCTTGTAGATGCTGTGAATATTTATTTGGTGAATTATTTCTGTCAAAACTAATTGTTTTTGAATTAATCTTTAAATAAATAAATCTGTAAACGCGTACGTGTGCTTTACTGATTTTTATCTTTGAAACTGGTGACAGTCACACGGCTCTGTCCTAAATCAATCTTTTTAAGAGCCTTCATGTTCTCCTGAAAGACAATTATATTTATTTAAAAGAAAAAAACTTAACTAAACTCCTATTTATTGATACAATAAAAGTATATATATATTTTATTTAGAATCCTGTCCTGTCTTCCCACACCTATTCAACAGGTGATAAGGGTGTGTCGCCTGTACGCTCATGTTGAAGTCAAGGGGAGTGTTGTGTTGCCAGCAGGGACAAAGATCAGATTACTTCTGTGTGTGCATGTGTGTGTGTACAGTGTGTACATTGTGTGTGCATGTGTACAGTGTGCATGTGTACAGTATGTGTGTACCGTGTGTATTGTCTAAGGAGATGATGCAGCACATCTTGAATTCCTTCATGTAATCTATCACCTATATTACTGTGATTTTTGTGCATAAAATACTTGAAGCCAGTTTGATGAACTACTTTTAGAAGACTTGCTTAGCAAAGTTGTATGAAAAGAGTGGATTTGTACCAAAAATATATAATTTTAGTAATTTGTCCTTGATCGTTATTTTGCTTTGATGACATTTGTGTGACTCTGGGTTTTAAAATAATAAGCTGGTTGTTTAGTCTCTGGTCATTAGTTTTAGTTGAACATATGAAGGTCAACGTTCTACTTCTTTTGATAAATATGTTTCCTGTAATATTGTGGCCTTAGGTTGTACACCCTGGACAGGTCACATGGACACATAGAGACAAACAAGACAGACAGCTATTCACACCCTCACCTAGTGACAATACAGCCAGTTACCCCAACATGCATGTTTCTGGACTGTGGGAGGAAATCTGAAGATCCACTCATGTACTGGGGAAACATGAAAACTCCACGCAGCAAGGCCTCAGCTGGGAGTCGAACCTGCAAACCATTTGCTGCAATGCAACAGTGCAAACCATCTCACCATGCTGTTTTTATGTCCATCCATTATTTTTTTGTTCTCTCCTTCCTTTTCGGGTTGCGGGGGTCACTGGTGCCCATATCCAGCAGTCACTTTGCGAGAGGCGGGGGACTTATTTTCTAAACCTTTAAACCTCTGTTGTGCATCACACGTGTGTGTGTGTGTGTGTGTGTGTGTGTGTGTGTGTGTGTGTGTGT
>NC_056509.1:30971044-30999359 GCF_014905685.2 Nematolebias whitei
TGTGTGTGTGTGTGTGTGTGTGTGTGTGTGTGTGTGTGTGTGTATATATATATATATATATATATAAAGCATAAATATTGAGTTAAATTACTGCTGGATGCACACCTGGAGCTAGATGCTGCTATTTGCACTTGCAGAATAAAAATTTAACCAACAATATTGTATGAAATTAACAACAAGTCGTAAAGTAGCTTTTTCGTTGTTATTTTTATTTATTCAGTTATTTATTTTTGAAAGGCAGCATCAGTTGAATTTGGTCCGTCCAATCAGAAATGAACTCTTATTTATCCAAACTGATGACTCCAAGAGTTATCTGCATCAGATAATTGTTGATAATTTTTCCACTAACCCCACTTCAAAAGCTCTGAAGTATCTCTTTAAGTTGCAGTTATGGGTGGAGCCATAAACGACGTGCAGTCCTGACACACTTCTACCATCAGGACAGCATCATACTGCATCATTTGGTTACCGTAGGGTTCATAGAAGTGAATTTCTGGCTGTGTTAGTGTTCGTGTCCGTTTCATTAAAGGCTGCCTGTCCTCTGCTCTCACACCTCCACAGCACTGCTGTGGTCGGTGAAACCCATTACTTTGTACCGGCTCACCTTCCACTACTGAAGTCTCGCTGAATATTTCATCAGCTCTGCTGCCCTCTTTTTCCTATGTTTTTTTGTACAGAGGCTGTCTGTGCGATGTGGTTCTCCTGACAAGTTGAAATTGACAGAATAGATGTTGGATGGGGAGAATGGAGGAGGGGTAGGAGAGATTGCAGTAACAGTGCAAACAGCAGACGCAGCATCTTTTTGAGAGTGCCCAAGTCAAAAGGAGCGCAACACTTAGACCTTGACCGAGCCACTCGTATGGATTAAGTCTTCTTTTCTAAGCCACACTCCAAGAGCTCATCCGCATCCTCCGTCTCCTTGCCAGGCGCTGCCATCCCGGGCAGGACGGACAGGGCACAGTGAGCTGCTCTGTCTCTTTCACACTCTTCCTCAGCTCTGCATTGTGCTTTTTTTATTCACTCGTTTTTATCTCTCAGCTTTTTCTACATTTTCCACAAGGATACTTTTTTTTTTTTTTGTAGCCAGATCAAAGTAGCTGTTAGCATCTAGCTTTTAGCTACTTTATCAGAAAGCACAACTTTTATGGGTGAACTGCACTTCCAGAATCCTCTGGCAGGACTCAGAATCCCAGGACCGACCTGAACCGTCTTCTACCTTGATCCACTCTGCAGCTGGGTGGGATGGGCAGAGGTTGGGTGAGTTAGCCAGTGGCTAGCAACAGGGCAGGCGATGCCGGGTAGGAAGGGACAAAAAGGAGAAGGAAGTGGAGGTGGACCTTCCCGAGACAAGTGGATGTTGAGGAAGACGTGCGGCCGTTCTACTTTACAACCACTTTTTACCATAAATGAGGAAGAGGAGGTACAGAGACGGAGGAATGCTTGCAAGAAGAAACCAGGTATGGGAATAAAAAAAAAAAATAGGGAAATTTTACTGAAGTCCTAAGATAATTTATAAAGTTGGTTCCTGTGTGGCTTTTAAGCCATTTTATTTTAGTTATTATTATCAAGGACCAAACGACTTTAAGCAGAACATTGTCCGACTTGTCTCGAGAGTCGCAACTGCTGGTCTAAGTAGAGGTCATAAAATTTAAAGCAGCTACATGTTGTGGGTATTTCTGCAAGTGCTGATTATGATGCTGCTGGTACTAATCAAGTAAACATCTCTGAGTATTTTATCAGTAAAGATGTGTTGGATACCTTATATATTTGCTGCCTTTTGCGATTTGCTCATCTGTTGACACAGTTGAAGCGCAGGGCTGATAATGATGATGATGATGACGATAATGGACAGTTTTGTTTGTGCGAGTACAAATCAGCTGACAATGCACGACAGCGGTTGAGAGCAGTGGTGCAGTCAGCTTCACACGTGGATGAAGTTGTAACGCATTAGTAAGCAGAGCAGTCTGTCAACAGGCCAGCTTAACACTGCAAGTCACAGCAGGTGCAAAGGTGGAAACTTTGACTCGACAGAACGTCAAACGCTCTTCGTATTGCCCTCTAGGAAGAGATTCTTACAGTATAAATCATTAAAGGAGGTGGTGTATTATTCTAAACTGAATCTAGTTCTTATGCTCTTGACATCTTAATACTAATGTCTGTCATGTTTTGGCAGTGTCGAGTGAATTCATTCATATTTATTCAATTTAAGCACAGTTCTGAAAACTGTCCGTAATCTGAGGCTGTAACATTCCCTGAGCCGTGTTAAAAACTGTTTGTGGTGAGTAACCCGACTCAGTCTAAATTAGATTTGCCGTTTCCTTGTGGAGCAAACATTCATGTAACAACTCACTTAAGCCTTTAATAATAGATGAGTAAAGACGGGGAGTTGGAGGGGCTGTGGTGATGGCAGTGAGCTACTGCAGTAATAAATATCAAAGGAGTTTTGTTTTGCCCTCGTCTTTATTTCAGTCATGTCAGCTGTGCATATTTTAGAAAAAATGGCTTAATCTTGTTGGATGAATTGTGTTTGCTACTTTGACTTTTCCCAATTTTTTACAATCCGTCTCTAGTGGAATGATCTTCAATGCTCATGTCACAAATAAACAGACTTTGTCGAAGTTTTAAAGGTATAAGGACCACGATTTGCTACTCCGTGTTTTGGCTGATAGGTTTTGGTTGTTGCATGAACAAACCTGTCTGAAGAAAAGGGCTTCTCATTGACACCCTAATGTCAGTAATAACTTGGAAATTATACTTTGTGGAACAACAAAAGTTATTTGGAGCATCTTGGTAAAAGTGTGTGGGCACATTTTCAATGTTGTAAACACCAGGTCCTGTTAGTCATAGCCTTTTGTGTTGAAATCGGGTACGTCTTCAAGCAGTGTTGCTAAAACTTGTCTGATACTGTGTGTACATTGAATGCATCTTGGGCTACAGTACAAAAAACCCACAATTCTTGCACCTTTTCACCCAGGCCTGAATGCCTGTTCTATAGACTCATAAAAAAGACTAATATCCCTGCCCCCTTTTCCTCTCTGGTGGTTGGAGGTTACAGTTTGGCTTAGCATTAGCAGCAGCTAATCCTCTCAGGCTGCAGGGAAGGAAGGAGTTGCACAGTGTGCTCGCCTGTTACCCACTGGCCTGGACAGCAGAGCTTTAATCGCCAACTCTGACCATTTAATCTGTCTGGCAGTGAATGCAGATAGGTGGGGGGTGGGGAGGGTGTGCACACACAAACACACATACAGAGCACAGGAGACGGGAGGGGCAGATTAAACAGTCACACTCTCTCTGAATCCCAGTCTCCGTCACACACATTCATTTTAAATACATACACACTGATAGAAGTACACATGGACAAAAGGATGGGGGTTGAACAGTCGCCACAACCTGTTTCACGTTTCTCATCAACAACAGGGACACACAGGGTTTCCCCCCCCCCCCCCCCCCAAGTCTGGAATCAAGACCACACTGCTCTAGGTGTCTTTGCCTTTGCATTATTCATCCAAACCACCTATCAGGTCACCTAACTGTGCATGAGCCTCAGGACAGATTTATTTAAGCACTGTTTTGAAACATTAGATTTGAAATTAATATATTGACCTTTTTACATTTACTAATGTGCATGTGTAAAATTTCTAGTACAGTAGTCCCTCATTTATTGCGGGACTTTGGAGCCATGCGCCGCCGCCCCCCCCCCCCCCCGCCCCCCCCGGCGATATGTGAAAAACCTCAAAGTAGAGATACAGTAGGTGAAGTTCAAGTAAACTTTACTGTCATTACCATCTCATGTACCACATGAGATGGAATGAAATGATGTACACAAGTAGTGGTGGTAGTAGTAAGTAGTTTTGGGGTGCATTCACGCCCTGTTTAGTCCGCTTTAATCGAACTCTAGCTTGTTTTCCTAGAAAGTCTGGTTCGTTTGGGGAGGTGTGAACGCACCATTGAACTCTGTCACGGAACAAAAAGTCGAACTCTGGCCCTGGCTAAAACCTAGGTCTCGGTCCAGTAGAAGTGAACTCCAGCGCGGTTCGAGTACAGTGTGAATGTAAACAGAGCGAGCCCCGCTCCGCAGGGTAAACAAACATGCATTTCTCTGACCTCATATGGAGCCGTCAGCTGCCTTGTGTGGAAAAACAATATTCTCCATGGTCTTCTGTCTCATCTTCTGCTCATGTTAAGTCCATTTTTGAAAAATGACAAAATACAACTCGTAAAACTGCTAAAACTTGATGCCACTTCGTTTTTGTTTTTATTTACAAATGAAGAAGAAGAAGACTGTCTTCAGAGGTTTTTGTGTCGTTTCTTTCAGTAGTTCTTGGTGCAGCGCCCCCCACAGGCGAGTGGGGGAATAGGTTGGTTCAACAGGTTGACTCGACTGCACAGTGCAGTGTGAATGCAAACGCTCAAATGTAAACAAAAGCTCATGAATATTGGTCCCGAACCGAGTCTACCGGACTATCAGGTGTGAAAACGACCTAAGTATTTACTGTTGTAGTAGTAGTAGTAATAGTAGCAAGTAATAGTTTATTTAGTATTTTACAGGTATATTGGCATTTTAAATCCTTCCCCACACTCTTGCAATGTTCCTAACAATTTTCTAAACTCTTGAACCTTTTACAAAAATATTAATTTTAAATGGGTAATCACCAGAGAAGATGAAGAAAAGATGAAGAATCAGCTGTCCTTTGATGACTATGAAAGTGATGAAGATGAGATTAAACCAGGGGCTTTGGCTTTGTCCTTCATAATAAATGTGTGAGATGGCATCCTTTTCTAGAACAGGCTCGTTTTGCCCACGTTAAAAACTTGTTCAGACCTGTAGCCCCCCCTTGGAGATCAGAACGTCGTGTCAACCAAGTCTGCTGTCGGCAGACGCAGCCTCTCAGTGCAGAGAAACACTTTTGAATCCAAATCGTTTTTGAAATTTGTTGAACCATCGCTTGCTGGAACTAAATGCAGTGGTTCGGTGGTTGAACCAGGTGGTCGAAAGGTCCAGCTTCGGATTCGTCCCCCCGCTTCTCATTTACATTGCCATGTCTCAGTTCCTCGGTGCTGCTTGCTGCAAGATGACCATACAGTAAAGTTATTTCACCTTTGGTGTTGGTATCCAAAGTGATGGTTTTTTTTTTCAATCATTAATCCACACGGCCAATGCAGCTTCCATCTTTACAACATAGGCGGCCGGCAACATCTGCGTAGGTATGGCCGTCTTAAAATTTGTCCTTAAGTTCCACTTTCTCTTTAATCATCCGTATCTTCCACTGGCGTGTCGGTTCACCGCCAGATACTTTTGAATGCACAGAATGGTTGGGAGCCGTCCAGTTGAAAAAGAGCGGAGGTAAACGAACCTCCTGCCACTAGTGCGTTAGCTACCGTCTTCTGCTGTTGCAGCCAATCAGAGACTGGGTTAAACAGAGCTGATGGTGACTGAGCCAATCAGCGTCCAGGTTATTAAGCATTTTGGTTACAAAGCCTTTCTGGCATTTCTTTTCACCGCCAGAGACTTTTGAACGCATAGAACGCTTAGAAAACATAACGCAGTAGTAACGCTTGAAGTTGAGTTGAAAAAGAGTGAAGGTAAACGGACTGTAACAGCCAATCAGTGGCAGGGAAAACAGCTGACATAACTGAGCCACTCAGCGCCCGGGTTACTAAGTGCAACGCTCCATTTCGTAAAGAGACATGTCATCACATGATTTACACTTTCTTGCGAATCTTACGTTTGTAAAGTTTAATTTTCTTTAAAAAATCTTTTCCGTGTGACGTAAATTAAATTTTGCGTTTGAAAGGCCGGTTCAGCAGTCATGACTCCGCTTTACAAAAATACTGTTAGGCAGAAAACAGCGGCCGGAGGCACCACAGCATTGAATTAAGGGCAATGTAGTCATTATGAGTGATGATTGCAGTACTGTTGGGGGTTGAATGAAATAAAACTACAAAATGGCTTCGCCTATCCGAATGATTATTTTGTCATTAACTTTTTCACGTCCACATGAGTTCAGTACAGTGACATTACTATACAGTCCACAACTGTGTATTAAAAACAATCCAATATATGTACAGTACTGTATGTCCACAAACCGCGATGGAGCGAGGCCGCAAGAGTCGAACCGCAAAGTAGCGAAGAACTACTGTATTCAAAGTCTGTGTTCAGCTCTAATCTTTTGGTCCTTTAAACTTGCTTTTTTTATTGATTTTTTTTTAAATGTACAAACATATTCAGCTACTTTTACTTGGATTTTACATTGTGATAGCAAAATATTCTCAACAAACACTGTTACTGGCAGTCAGGATGACTGCAGACGTGCAGAGCACAGCTAAACATATAAACACTGTTTAGACTAAGTGTATTAAAGAACCAGAAGTAGGCATGATTATGTCTAGACCATAATGTATTGCAATATACTTCCACTGAGCATGCATGTCGGTATCTGTAAAAAGATAATTTGTCTTAGTTTTAGTGTGCATGGGATGTGGGTTCATTTTTAAACTTTATGTTCTGTGAACCCTGGTCTTGTTTTTGTCATGAATCTACTTTTTGTTCAATAAATATGCTTAGTTGTGATGCTAAGTACAAAAGAAGAGAATTCTGAATTCTTTATTTTTTTAAATCTCTTTGTGTTCTGTAAGTATTAGACACTTGTTTGTTGTCATGAATTAGATTGGTCAAACTGAATGAATTTCATAAACAAATGAGAGTTCAGTCTCATTAGTAGAAGGTGAAAACAAAAAAAAAAACACATTTTTGATGAGAATTTTGGTTGTGTGTTTCTGTGGACATTTTATTAGTGATGATTTAGTGTTTGTTCGCAAAACTTCGCTTTGATTACGCGAGAATCTGCTTGAAGTACAACCTATATCGGAATGAGAGGTCACGGGTAACTAAAATGGAATGTCAAGGAGTGTTGAAAAGGACAATATTAGCAAATATGGAAATTTGTTTTATAGATATGTAGAAGCAAAGATAAAGTTTGTATTCCAGAGGTTACCTGGCTGTTTATTAGCAGGTCAGAACTCTAGACAGAGAAGCTCAAGTAAAGAACGTCTCTGATCAGACTTTGAAGTAGAGGTCGTCCAGAGTGAGGTTTTCTTTGACCCAAAAGAATGTGGTCGATACACAACACCAGTCTTTATTTAATTATTTGATCAACACATTTTTTTAATTTGATAAAAAACAATACTTGGAAATATGTCTACTCCTAAATATAATCACTCGCTTTATGAAAATTAATTCTGGGCTAAAGTAAGCTGGTTGTAGCAGCAGCGGCTGCTACTTGGTAATTAAACATGTCCAGGTTTGATTGGTGTAATTTTTAGTGCCCGATTAAAATCTATTTCTACAATGAAGTTGTACTGCTCAAAAATGAAGAGCTTCTTGTTGCTCTGCTTTTTAATCCAAATTTATAGACGCATGCCCTCACGTTTAGTTTTTACTTTATGTAATTATCGCATGTAAAGAAAAATATGTTTTGCCCTTGGACACAGTTTTCCGAGATTTATTAACTTCGCACAATTGCTGAGTGTAAAGAACTGCCATACTTTTAAAAAAAAAAAATTAATATATGTTACAGCCACAGATGACAACAGTGAGAGACTCTTGAAGGGGTTTGGTTATTACAGATGTTGCTGATTTGGTTAAACGCTCAGAAATTGAGTTTCTGGGAAGCTCTAGCATAGCAAAGTTATTTCTCAAGTACCGTATTGTCCGCCGTACACGTTGCACTGCCCTCTAAGTCGCATCAGTCCATATTTATCTAATAAAGGGGAAAAATCCATAAATACGTTGCATCTATTATGCGTCACCGCTGACGTGTTGCGTTTGTTAAGCGTCACCGCTGACGACCTGGAAATGTGGGCCGAACCTGGAAATGTGGGCCGGTGATGTGCCAAAAATCGATTGACTGTCAAATGACGGCCGCGGGAGCGTGCACAGGAAGACTTTAGTAAGAATTTAACAAGATTAACACTTAAAAACAATTATTTGTTTGCTAGAAATTATAATAACGGTGTGTTTAACTATTTAAAAAAAAAAAAAAAGCACTTTAATGGTCAAATCAGCTGAATTTCAAAAATAGTTTTGCTGCCTCGGTGCTGCGAAGTGTGCACGCGCAGATGGACGAGCCGCTGCATTTCTTTAAAATTTAACAAAATAACCACCTAAAAGAAACATTTGTTTGCTCGAAATTATAGCAAAGGTGTCTCGGTCTAACCTTTGCTTAATAAATGCACTTTAATGGTCAAATTAGCTGCGTTTCGCCGGGGCGGTGCAGCTGTTTTGACGGTTCCAAGCAGCGAGCAAGATGAACCATGAAGTTGTGATGGTGGTCGTGAAGCTGACAACCAAACTGTTCTGCATTTAAAGCTTCGTTCATCGTTTGATAACACGACCGTAGATATGAGCAACATGACGGTGGACTTTAGAGGTTCGAGCCCAATCAGTGGGTGGAAATAAAGATTTGAAAGTTAAATTTCTCGGATGCCCGAATGCGGCGTAAAATGAAATGTAAAGTTTGTGAGTTTAAAGTGACTTTAGACACAGCTAATATGTACTTTAAAGTACAAATCATAAAAAAGTGTTCTCTTAAAACATAAATGTATTATAAAATGATGCTGTAAATATTTAGCTGCAGGGAGCAGTCTTAGCCACGATAAATAGATCTTTTATTTGAGGAAAATTATTTAGGAGTGGAGTACTCAGCCCCTGTCAGGCTTTTGTTAATATAACAATACCCATTATAAGCACATCCACCTGAGGCTGCAGACCTGTAGGTGCTTGTGTACACACCTCTACATTTGTCCCGTAGACCGAGACATCCAATACTTTGTCGGCTATGACCTCATGTATTCTTCCAGCTTTTGTATGTCACTGTAAAACAAGGGGATCTGTTTTGGGTGGAGACGACAAGAACAGTTTGGGTACAACATGTCAGAAGCTTGGAATGATGCAAGAAAGAACAAATCTGGAGTTTGGAAAACAGAACGTCATCACCCCATCATAGATACCTCGCTGTTAGCTTAAGATATGAAAACTGTACTTTGCTCCTCGTTCACATTCCTGTCATTAATTACCAGACGAGCCAACAATGTCGCTGAAGTAAAGACGGGAGTAAGAAGAAGTAAAGACTGGTAGAACAGAGTCCGAGTTCACAGACCTTGTCAGGACCAGTAGTCCCATTCCAAATACAATAGAACATGATTTTTTGGTTAGGTTTAGGACTTGGGTACGAATTTATTTTAGGTTAGGGGATGTACTGATACTGGAGGTTTATGGTCGGGTCTAGGCTACAGAAATGAATGATGGTCAAACCAATGTCTTAACAGAAATACAAATTTGTGTTCGTGTGTCTGTTGGCCATGTATCTCATGTACTAGTAAACAAATTTTATTAAAACTCAGAGGAAGTAAATATTGAATGTACATTTACAACGCCTTACCTCAAACCTGTTCAAGACGACTGCCTCGGCTAATTTGCTTCAGCCAACGGTAAAATGGCTATGAATCTGTTGTTTTTACAGATATTAAACTAAAATTTGGTGCGTCAGAAACTGTGACTCGTCCCCAACACATACTTTAAGCTTTAACAGATATTTACCTTTTTGATTAAACTGATGTGCAAGATGGCAGTTGGTATGCAGAAATAATTTTTCTGATATTTTTTTGTCTTGGATGTTTTTGGACATCTGTATCTCTAACATTTATTCCTGTTTTTATTGGTTGATGCAAACGTAAGCTCAGCTATGTCAGCTCATAGTTGATTGTCTCCTTGACTATTTAAGCATTCATTCCTGCTTTCAAAAAGCATCATCCTTTTCTTCTCTTGTGCCTCTTCATCAGGGTTTATATAAAGCTTAATATCCATAAGGCTGACCTGAAAGTGCTGAGTCACCCTGAGCCTGATAGGTCCATTAATCAATAGCCCAGGCCTGAGGAGAAAACACTGCAGCAGCTCAGTGACGACGTGTAATAATACAAGGTACAGTTAGTGTACAGTGTTTTACCTCGTGGGTTTCCTGTCAAGCTGCACTGCAGAATGCAGTAAAGACAACATGCACTCGCACATATGTTTTTAATTCCTCACCTCCGGCACCTAATATACATTAGAACTTTGTATTTACATTGCATCGTTTTGATTTTTTTTACATATCACATATCTACAAATGTACATCATTAATGCACAAACACTCTTTACAGACCAATAATATTTTGTCAAGACTTAATTTAGACGGCACCAGTAAAACGGTAGAAGCCAGCTTTGCATGAACTGATCAGACAGCACTGCCGTTTTCTGACACAAGGATTTTTGTACAATTTTGATTTTTGCCAGTCACACACAGACACGCCGTCATTTTCAATAGAGAATCTGTAGCAAAAATCTGTCACAGGTTGTAATGTTTCAAAAGTTTCCAGCTCACTCTTCGTCTGAATGATCTTTAAATATTCCAGCTTTTGTCCCACTGCTAGCCCAGCAGGCTATAAGCTTAATCACATGCTCTGATAGTTTCACAAGGTCTTATCAAGAAAAACTGTCCATGGCTGACAAAATCCATCCAGTTTGCTGTGCAAGAATGTGCATATTCCCTTCTTGTGCATTTACATTAAGCCAGCTGTATGCAAGTATAATTAAAACTGATAAATGTAAAGAAAAACTGTTATTAACTGGACGGTTTATTGTTTGCATTTGTCATTACATTTACACTTTAACTTAAATTGGCTGCTCTGTGCATCCTGTGTGCAAATGTCATGTACAGTTTTAGAGTTTTCAGGGTTAAGATACGATTGACCGATGTCTTAAATTTCACACTTTGTTTTGTCCAGACAACAAAGAATAATCTCACAGTTAGTGGAGTTGGTTTTAAAGCACGCCTCGCCAGAACGCTGCATCATACGTATTATATTTTAATATTCCAAAAGTTAGACTAGAACGTTGTAGGCCATGAACTGAGGTCTGATAATGTTTTCAGTTAACTCAGATCTGTAGTAATCTGCAGCCGGACGTTTATAATAATACAATAAAATAAAAGCATGTTCAATCTGAACAATATCGAACAGTCTCAATAACACTTCACATTTTTCTGTGTCAAAATCTAACATTCAAATTTTAATCATTTACGTAGAGGCTTTTTTGAATACGTCATAAATGTGGATTTTAGGCAAATTTTCCTGAACTAGTAGGAACCTGCTGATCAAACGGGCACAAAGTTAAACCGTTATCTTTTAGAAGCTTTACATACCTGCAGGTTGTTATGGAGATAAAGTCTGCTCCACTGCAGTCACACATTACCTTACATATTTATAGTCTTAAGCTCTGCCTCTGCTGTTCATACATGCATGTATGTATTAATTTGTTTAATTTCTTCCTTATGTTGTTTGTGTGAACTTTTCAGGTCTGGTACTTGTGTACAGCTTCACATCCTACTCAGGCTTTAGCAGCAAGTTTTACTTTTTCACTTTAATTAGATGCTTTCATCCCGTTATTTTTCTTCTCACTAATTACTTTTTTTTCTTCATGGGAGTTTCTCTTGACACTGTCTAAATGAGGCAAATCTTAACACCAGTGACTCTTTTTTTATTTCACTTTTATTTTCTCCTTGATTTTGTGTCACAAGGTCAGGATCCTGTGACGTTGTTGCATAAGACTCGAGGCAAAGTTTGTGTATTTATTTATAAACTGTTCTATAATAACGTCAAACGTCTGTCAAATTCACTCTTGAGCGTTCATAAAGTATTATTACTAAAGGTAACTATTAGTTTGTATTTAGTGTAACTAATAAATGAACTGCAGAAAGGACAAGTTTTGGAGTGTTTATTTGAAATAAAATGAGGAATTGTGTAGAAAACAGTTTTAATTTTCACACTGTGATTATGTGAGCTGATCTTACAGTCCATCCTTGACTTTGACTGGTTAAAGTTCGGCTGTTTAAATGTGTGTTCTGTCTTGGGCTTGTGAAAAATATAACGTCAATGCAGCAAAGTTGTGAGATGAACCTTTCCAAAATATATAAGTTTATCACTGAACTGCATTCACAAGGGAGTCTATAGAATGTCTTGCAACGATCACATTGCTTTTCAGTTGCAGAGATGTGCAGTCCTGTCACTTGAATTTTTTTTGTGAGCATGACAGAAAACATCCGAGGCTAATGTCCAGGTAAAGGCCACCAAAAACAAACTCAAAGCTGTCCATCTTCATTTAAAAAGTGCACTACAGTAGATTAAATCAAAATATGGAGGGGAAGGGGGGGTCAAATTTGGTTCAAAATGAACCGAGATGGCTATGATGTGGGCAATAAAATAAAAAATATGCAAGGCCAAGAATGTAATTTTGCTATTTGCTCACATAAAAATAGTCTGATTGTCAAAACCTGGCTGATTAAAACACGACCACACGACTCGCTGATCATTTGCACACAGTGGGACTTCAACAAGCAACTTGATGGGAAGGGAGTTTTTCCTTTCCACTGTTGCCAGTGTGCTTGCTCAGGATGGGAGACTGTGATGAAGTGGATTCAACACAATCTGTTTGCTTCCTTAGATAAATATCTTTTACTAATGGGCTTTTATAAAGTATGTGAATGTTTCTGTTCAGTGCTCTGAGACGACATCTGTTGTGATTTGGCGCTAGATGAACTGAATTCAACTGAATTAATTTTTTCTCCAAAATTTAACCACAACTTAAGATTACAACTTGTCTTTATGGTACATTTATAGATGCACTGCAGCATCTTCCTGTTGTTGAACAAGCTTGTTTTGGAAACTTTTTGTAATAACTGTCTGGTTATACTTTTCTTTTTGGATGAGGAGTCAAGAAAATGTTATATTTGAGTGATGGGCTCTGGCTTCTTGAATTATTATTATTATTATTTTTTTCACTTTTGTTTTGTGACATTTTTTTTGTCAGCGTCCTTCTCTCAGTATCAGTCTGAGGATGGTGAAGCATCTACAATCACCCGCCCCAGCTCCTCAGGCTCCGGGCAGACCTACACCCCCACAGGGACACCTGTCCCCGCTCTCAACCGCACCAGCGCCAGCAAAAGCACAAGTAATTATGCTGCAACCAAAACAGGTAAATCATTGAAAAATAAACACACAACTAGAGTATCTGCAGTTTTCCGGTTGGTTCTTTCTCTCCACGTGCTCTTGGAGCGGCTGATGTTTGTGTTAAACTGTTTGTGCTGCAGACTCGTTGCTCTTCAACAAGATTGACGAGAGACAGAGGTTGGCCCGCGAGCGCAGGGAGGAGCGTGAGAAACAAAACGGTGAGCATTCTTTAATCTCTCGGTTCACTTGGAGTCTCTGGAGAACTGATGTGTAACAGAGCTTTAAATGAATCCCTCACTTTCTTGTTTGCTTCCCGCTTTCTCCCCCAACACATTGTGGCTGGAATGATTTGGTAGCTGTGGTGAAGTGCTGGTTTCCCTGGGCGTTAATAAAGTCCAAGTCAAAGCCAGGCACCCTGTTGCTGTGGATTTTATGTTGCATAAAAGGACAGGTTGTAGAAAGGCTGGTGTTTTGGGTATGTGTTTTTATAAGTTTGTTCCTAGAGGAGATTTAGACAAATAAAGGCTGCTTGTTTGTTTTGCAGGTGTTTTAATCCTGATCGTGTTTTACTGAAGTCAATCAGTCTGGCTCCATCAAAGGAGCTCCGAGATTTGTTTTGTTGAGCGCTCCAGTTGGTCACATGCTGCGACCCCTCACATGCCTGTGTAAACTGACTAATGCACGTAAACTAGAAAAATTGCATTTCCTGCAAAAATGCAGTTTGAATTCTTATTGCTGAAGAACTTGCTGAAAAGCAGCTGAAATTAGCTTAAAAAAAATACTGAAATGTAGCTGAAATTAAAAGAACAAGCCTTAATTAGCAGAAGAAAGCAGAAAGACCACGTTTGCTGAATTGGATGTAAATTATCAGAAAGAGCACAAAAATTAGAAAATTAGCTATAGAAACTGATATTAGCAAAAAAATAGCTGAAAATTAGCTGAAAAGGCAGAAAGAAGCTTAAACTACCAGAAGGAAGTAGCTGAAATGAGCTAAAAAAAAATGTGGAATTAGCTGAAAAGGCTAAAATTGGCATGAAAACAGCTGAAATAGCAGAAAAAGCTGAAGTTTCCATATAGAAGATAATTAGGTTGAAAGTAGCAAACATTACCATGAAAATTTTGAATTTATCTGAAAACAGCTGAAATTGGCATTAAAAATGCTAAAAAGGTAGCTGAAAAGTTAGAACAAGCTTAAATTAGCAGAAAGAAAGCAGAAAAAAGTTTGCCCAGTTAGACTGAAAGAAGCAGAAATGAGCACAAAAAGCAGAAATTATCTGAAAAAAGCTGAAATTAGCAACAAAAAAAACCTGCTGAAAAGCAGAGGCTTAAATTAGCAGAAAGTAGAGAGAGCACATTTTTGCTGATTTAGGCTGAAAATTTTTGAAATGAGTGCAAAAAAATGTGGAATTAGCTGAAAATGCTAAAATTAGCATAAAACCGCTAATAGTAGCTGAAATAGCAGAAAAAGCTGAAACTAGCAGAAATAAGCTGAAATTAGCAGAAGAAGATGGAAGAAGCACAAAAATGTTGTAGTTGGCAGCAATAATATGAAAGGAGCACAAAACAGCTGAAATTTGCTGAAAGTAGCTGAAAAAAGTTTAAATTTGCACAATGAAGATGAAAGAAGCTGAACCAGAACAAAATGTGAAAGGAGCAGTAAAAGCTTGTAAACAGACCTAAAGACTTGAAGGATGTAAAATGAACTCAGTTCATTTTCAATGAGACAAAAATGGCAGAAAATGCTAAATATTTTAAAAAGCAAAAGTTGCACCAATACCAAAAGTCATAGCAGGATTGTCCTGAATGAGTTGATATATGAATTGATGAAATAGCTTGAAAACTGGGGGGACAAGGATCACGCCGAACAATGTACAGAAGAAAAATGGATTTCAATAGTGTGAATGCTTCATAAGCGTTCACATAATAATCAAAACAATATCTCTTGTGTGTTTTATGTGCATGCTTCAGCTGTGAAGGAGGCCCAGTGGCAGGCACGTGAGGAGCGAGCCAGGCAGCACTATGAGAAGCAGCTGGAGGAGAGGAGGAAAAGGCTGGAGGAGCAGCGGGTGAAGGAGGATAAAAGACGAACTGCCGTGGAGGAGAAACGACGGCAAAAACTGGAGGAGGATCGGGTACTTTTTCCTCACACGTTCTGTGTAACAACACTGAGAATAGATAGGCTTGAGCAGTTATGCTACAAATTAAAAACCAAAATGACAGAACAGATGTGGAGAATATTTTGGAACCGTTTCCATTTGAAACGGTCAAAGTTGCATGTTTTATTGGTCATGAAAACATGCCTTGATATTCTTAATAAACAGCTTCTAAACATCTTCTAAACCATAAATCAATAATACGACTGGTTAACCCTCCTGTTATGTTCGTTTCTGAGGTAAAGCAATAATGTTCGTGGGTCAATTTGACCCGCAACATAACAGGAGGGTTAAGAAAACTCGTTTTTTAAACTGTTACATGTCTTGGCAGTGATGTCATTCAGCATCATTTACAGAATGATGTTTCCTTATTTTATTAACTTATATTTAATCAGGCAAATCCCTTCTTTTAGAGGGGAAAAAATCAAATATATTCAGCCTACAGTTAGGTTATTGATTGTAACTGATTGTACATGGTACTCTCTTAGCACACTTAATAAAGTTTTAAGGAATGTTTGGGGAAATGACCAACTTGAGGGCAAAACACAGGTGGGGTATGGCGTGCACGCCACAGATTATGCCTCCATGTTTTTCATTGATGACTCACACCTGCAGCAGCTGCTGACCAACGCCCTGCACCACTCTATTTTCAACCATTCGTGAAGTTATACTTTTTTCTTTGTACCCTCCTGTCTTGGTCATCTTGGTTCTTGTTGCAGTTCTTCCTCTTCAATTCTTTTTTGCTTGTTTGTTTGTTTACTTGTGGCACCGTTTCAAATCGAAAGTATAAATATGGACAAGGAAAGATTAATTTCTGGGGTTGAGAATTATGTGAGGATACATGACCCAAACGTGACCCAAAACCTGGTCAAAACAAGGAGAAAGTCAAAAACAAGGCAAGGCCATTTTATTTATATTGCACCTTTCATGGTACATGAATTCATGGTAATTCAGTGTGCTTCACATGAAAAACAAGAAACAAAATTGATCAAACAAAAGAAAAAATGGTAAAAGCAGAAATACAAAACCATATTTAGCTAATTTTAAAAACATGGAAAAGATCTTAATCATAAGCCTGAGAAACAAGAAAAAAATTAACCTCGATATAAAAATACTCACATTTGAGGCAAGCTTCAGATCTGTTGGCAGTTTATTTCATATTGTGTGTGGCTTAACAGCTAAAAGCTGCTTCCTCATGTTTGGCTCGACTATTTGACCTGTGCCTGTATATCTCAGAGCCCTAGTTCATATAAACATTTCACTAATACAGTATATTCTGGTCTCAAACTATTAAGTGATTTAAATACCAGCAGTATAAATTTAAAATATGTTTTGTTGCTGACTGGGAGCCAGTGTAAAGATTTTAAAACTGGGATTATATGCTCAGATCTCTTAGTTCTGGTCAGAGCCTGAGCTGCAGCATTTTAAATGAGCTGTAACTGTTTGTTTTTTGGGAGAGTCCAGTTACAAGACTGTTGCAATAATCTGGTCTCCTGGATATAACCACATAAATGAGCTTCTCCTGGTCTGGTTGGGATGTTAAACGTCTTAGTGTAGATAAGTTTTTATACTGATAAACGCTGTTTTGGTGATGGATATGACCAAAAGTCAGACAATAATCTTGCAGCACACCAAGATTTTGTAGTTGAACTTTGACTTGATCAGTGAGTCAAGGTGTTTACTAACGGCAGTTCTCTTTTCTTTAGCACAGTGATCTCAGTTTTGTTGTAATTCAATTGGAGGAAGTTTTGATTCATCCAGTTATTTATTTGCACTCACATACAGTAACTTGAACTGTTGTCATTTGGGAACAATGCTAAATATAGCTGTGTGTCATCTGCATATCTGTGATAGCCAACATTAAATTTCTGTGGACTTGCCTAATCGTAGCATATACAGGCTAGACAAAAGGTGTCCTAGAACTGACCCTTGAGGAACCCCGCATATAAAAGTAATTTGTTCCAACTTATAACTTCCTGTAATCACAAAATATTTCCGCTCTTCCAAGTAGGACTTGAACCTAGCAGCACCATATTGTTGAGCATTTTTTATTTTAGAATGTTGTTTTTAAAAAAAAGATAAAACAATCAACGTTTAAGAACTTTAATTTTTTTCTTTCAACAGTTTGAAGCAAACAAACATTATAAAAAAAAAATTAAGCATGTAAACATTATTAAATGTCATAATTAAATGTAAAAGGAATACACATGCCCATGGGCACTGAGTCGTAACTGGTTAATAAACAGAAATCTCAGTTATAGAATTTTTTATTTTTTTATATATTTGTTGACTTCATTTATTTAGTTTTAAGTGTTATAATGTACATATTTACACAAACACCACTACACCATGGTAAAATTTGAAATTAATGTAAATAAAAATCAGATTAAATTATTTTTGTGTTACTCTAAGCCTATAAGCGTCCTTAAGATAGTCCTTACCATGTGTGCTGGTTTTAAAATGAAATTCATTAATGTATAAAATTAAACTTTAAATGTATGCATTTTGGGTCACTTTATGTTCAAATAGGGTCAGTCATGGTTTTATAAATAAGATAATGACAACCAGTGGCTTAACTCAAAACTTAACCTTTAGTTTATAAACTAATGGCTTGCTTAAAGATCACTTCTTCCATTTCTTGTGTACACTCTTCACTTAGAATGCACAAACTGTTATTTTCAAACCAAACTATAACATCATCATGCAAACCCAACTGGACTCTGTTATGGTATTCTGTGTTTTTGAGAATACATTTAAGAAACTTTGAGCGTAATTAAATACTGATGGCATTGCTACATTTCATTAAATACTATTCCTGCAAGCTCAGGGTGGAGTTACAATTATCTTGCATATTCCTTAAAGACATTTTCAACTTTTTCTGTCATGTGGTGATAAAACTGGTTTACACTGTGATACTGTACCATACCAGCTTTTTTATAAAGCACTTTAAGCAACACAAGACCAAAATGCAGTAGATACAGTCAATAAAACACAACAGCAGTCACAATTTCACAATACATAATAAAAGCCTTAAAAGCAAATCAAAACAACTTTATAAAAACACACACACACAGATCAGTCAATTAATTAAAATAAAATAAAACTATGAAAATTGCATTTCCTGCAAAAATGCAGTGTGAATGCTTATTACAGAAGAACTTGCTGGAAAATTGTGGAAATGAGCTAAAAACATGCTGAAAAGTAGCTGAGATTAAAGAACAAGACTGAATTAGTAGAAGCAGAAAGAACACATATTTACTGAATTAGGTTTAACTACACATAAATTAGCAGAAAAATTAGGAAATCAGCTATAACAAGCTAAAATTAGCAAAACCCACGGAAGAAAGCAAGAAGGAAGTGGAAAGAACTGAAATGAGCTAACAAAGTGAAATTAGCTGAAAAAGCTAAAATTTGCCAAAAAATGGCTAAATAGTAGCTGAAATGGCAAAAAAAAAAAAAAGATGAAACTAGCTGAAGCTGAAAGAAGCATAACAAGCTGAAATTGGCAGAAAGAAGTTAATTGGGCAAAAAGTAGAAGAAATTAACACAAAATACTTGGAAGTAATCTGAAAACAGCTGAAATTAGATAAAAATTGTAAAAAGGGTAGCTAAAATTGTAGAACAAGCTTAAATTAGCAGAAGAAAGCAAAAAGAACACATTTACCCAATTATGCTGAAAGTAGCAGAAGTGAGCAAAGTGGAAATGATGTAGAAAAAGCTGAAATTAGAAAAAAAAAACAGCTGTAAAGTAGCTAAAAAGCAGAAAGAAGCTTAAATTACAAGAAGTGGAGAAGTTTTGCTGAATTAGGCTAGAAAAAGTTGAAATGAGTGCACGGAATGTGGAATTAGTTGAAAAAGCTTAAATAAGCATAAAACAGCTAACTAGGAGCTGAAATAGTGGAAAAAGCTGAAACTTGCAAAAATGAGCTGAAAGGAGCATAACAAGCTGAAAATAGTTAAAAGTACAAACATGTTGTAGTTAGCAGAAAAAACTTGAAAGGAGCACAAAATAGCTGAAAGTAGCTGAAAAAAGTTAAAATTTGTACAAGGAAGCTGAAAGAAACTGAAATAGTACAAAATGTGAAAGGGGGTGAAACGTTGTAAACAGATCTAAAAATATGAAGGATGTAAAATGAGCTCAATTCTTTTTCTACGAGTTAAAAAAATGGTAGAAAAGGCTAAATATTTCAAAAAGCTAAAGTTGCACCAATACCAAAAGTCATAGCAGGATTATCCTGAAAGAGCTGAACATTTTAATACGATTTGTTGAAATGGCACAAAAATTGTGGAACGAGAGTGATGCAGAAAAATGTACGGAACAAAAATGGATGTTTCATGAACATCCACACAACTAAAAATCAACATTTCAGATGGTGTTGAAAGCCAAGGAGAAGACTGGACTTTAGGAAGTGATTTAAAAACAGGCAGGGAAGAGGCCTCTGATACCGGCTAAACCAAACTCACCGTGCTTATTTGTAGAACCGAGAAAATGCTCCAGTCTTTGGCACGTCACGTGGCTGCTTCCTGATTCTGATGATCGTCTTGTTTTGTCTGAAGGTGCGTCACGAGGCGGTGATTCGTCGCACGCTGGAGAGGAGCCAGAAAACCAAACCGAAGCAAAACCGCTGGTCTTGGGGAGGAGCACTGCACACAAACACTCCCAGCACAGCAGCCGGTACTTTTAACTGTGTTTAACTAAGCAGTTCCTGCACAAACACTCTGAACTCTCCCAGAGGCTTTTTTATTACTTTCAGCACATCTGCAGCGCCTCATGCTGTGTGAGACATCTCCCTGATGTTCGTCTAATATTGAGTTATATAAAAACGTGTCTACCTGCCTCTGTGTGTCAAAAATGTTCTGCCATGTTTATTTATTTTCAGATCAGCTGCCTTCTCTTGTTACTACTTACACCTTTCTCCACCTCTTCTTCTTTTTCTCTCCTCTTCATTCTTAAATTCTGCCTCTTCCTGGCCTTTTTGTTTCTCTGCTTTTGTTCTCTTCCCTCCTGATTCAGGTTTTGTCGAGTCTGCTTTCCTCTATCCGCTCGACCTTGCTGGGCTGGAGCACATTCAGGGTGCTTTCAGTCTCTACCACAGATACGGAATGACCTCGCAATGTGAATATCATCGTTAGCTGGCCGGCGTTAGAACGCTAGCAGTGGGACTGTACCTTAGCTCAGTGTGTCGTGTCAGTTTAGACCATGAGTGGCATGGTTAGTGTTTTTGATCTGCGTATTACGGTGGCCCTGAGGTGTAAATGAACATTTAAATAAATGGAACTGCATAAAGCCAAACCGGGGGTGACGGGTATTTTAGAGCAACAAGGTGCAGTTTACCCAGGGACTCAAATTATTTTTTAATAATTTAAGCATAAAAAATAAGTTGATATCATAAAAGAATCATTGGATGAGAACTATTATGAATAGTACCGTATTTTTGCTGTATTGTGTTTTTTTTTCTCTCATAATTTTCATGCCCTGCGACGTAACGAAGCGTATTTATGGATTTTTTCCCCCATATTTATAAACCAATTTTTGGCTGAGATATGACCGTTTTCATTCATTCTGACTGAAAATATTGAACACTACCATTTTTCAGCCGCTGGATGGAACCAGTGTTGAAGGCATGCTGTTGTATCATTTAATAGGTAAACGTGGCTATAATGACAAATTCAAAAGTTCAAGACAAAAACAACTGGACTTTATTTATTATACTTTATTATTTTTGTCTTGAACTTTTTTGAATTTACCATGTCCTGGATGACTGAGAATCTTCACCAGCTATTAATGACACAATCGGCCGTAGACTTCCACCTTCGTTCTGCTCGCTGCCTGGAGCAGCCGTCATCAGCTTCATTTCGCTGCACCACCCCGGCAAAACGCATCTAATTTGACCATTAAAGTGCATTTATTTAGTAAAAGTTCAACTGAGACACCTTTTCTATAATTTCGAGCAAACAAATAAATGTTTTAGGTGCTTTTCTTGTTAACTTTTGAAGAAACGAGCAACGTTCCTCCTTCCTCTGTTTCCTTCCTCTGTGCGCTCCCAGAACACCGAGGCAGTGAATACTTCTGAAATACAGCTGATTTGACCGTAAAGTCCTTTTATTAAGCAAATGTTAGACTGATGCACAACTTTACTATAAAGTCGAGCAAACAAATAATTGTTTTTAAGCATTAATCTTGTTAAATTTTTGTTAAAGTCCTCCCGTGCACACTCCCACGGCTGCCGTTTGACAGCCAGTCGGTTTTTGGCACAACACCGGTCCACATTTCTGGGTTTTCTGATGTTTACAGCGGAAAATACGGTACTATTAACAAATTATTTTAAAAATGACTTTTTATTTTTTAGAATTGTAATTTAATTTCAGGAAGCATGAAAGGGGTGCATGACATTAAACCCAAGTTGCAATTAAAATTAGATTTAATTATTAAATAAATTAATCTTGTGCACATATGGTTGTGTTTTATGGTAGAGGGGAGTCAAACGTACAAGATGAGATTAATAAAATAAATACTAGCCCACCTTTAAACAAAATATACCACATTATGGCATGGGGACTCAAAAGGCACTGAATAGTAACCCTATTGTACATGGTTCCGTTTTATGTTGTTAATAAAGTAAAAATAAATATATTAACCCATAAAAAAAGAAGAAAAAAAAAGCACCACTTCCGGTTTGGCTTAATGTAATTCTGTTTTTTCAAATGTTGTTCATTTACACGGCAGGGCCACCATAGCACATAGCAGTCCAAGTGGAAGTTGTATCCTAAAGTGAACCATATCAATTAGAAATGACTAAAGACCCATTTACCACTAACTCATTCCCAAATATTTTTAGATTTATTTTATAGGAGCTAACACTTTCCCCTCCATCTAACCTGAATTAACCAAAGTAGAGAAACCTTTTTAGAGTACTGGCTCCTGTAAATCTTCCTTTTGCACATCATTGATTTATTCCTGTGATTTTGATCCTAGATGCCAATAGAAGGTCTGTGTCCACCATGAATTTAACCAAACATCCAGACCCCATCATTACCAAGCGCCTCTCCTGCTCCTCCGCAACGCTCCTTCACTCACCAGACCGAGGTAAAAACAGACAATAAGATGATCCTATTAATTCTATTTTAGCTGTTTTTTTAAAAGAAGTCCAACTAAGGAGTGGGTTTGCAAATTAGCCTGTGGCTATAAAACCTTCGTACAAAACAACGGTTGCTTTGTTTTTATCATGCAGCGTTTATTGTGCTGTCCTTGATCAAATAAACTTGACTGATCCATCCATGATCTGCCTTTGGATGCACCATTTTTAATTGTGGGGTTCTGTGGAAAGGTTATGACTCCATGATATATTATTTGTTGTGGATTTTTCTCTAATTGACCTGTCTGGAAAAACGGGGTTTAATTCTGACCAGATTTATGAGTTAATGACTCGTCCGGATGGTGTTGTGACCAAAGTGGAGAGTTCCCACCTTAAAACATCTTCAATCCCTAAACTATTGTAACGGTTCATGTGAATGCCACTTTGTAAATATTTACATCATAATCAGTTTTGTGTTACATGATTATTTACATGAAGTGATAAGTTTCGTTCAGCTGCTCCCTTCTTCAGGGGTCACCAAAGCGAGCGAACTCACATGAAACATTTGGCAATTGTTTTACGCTGGATGCCCTTCCTGACGCAACCTGGGCTCGAACCTGCAACCTCAGGATTACAAGACCACGACACTGACCACCGAGCTACCAAAGCCTCAATTATTTACATGGAATAGATTAACTACCTGGAGAAAATGTCACAATATTCCTGCCAGAATAATTGTGGAATACAAAAGTGACAATAATTTCACAGTTTTGCTTTTTTTTATTCATAAAGCACCTTGAAATTGTTGAGATTGGAGTTGTTTTAAGAAATCAGCAGTCCACTTTGGTCTTGTTCCCACTCTAACATTTAGCTTGTTAATCTGCTCAGATTAATCTAAATTTTTCCAAGCCAAAGCTATGTATACAGTTATCTACAACAGGTAAGATATTGTTTATAACCTTTCCACAGTTCAAAACCTCTGAACTATTCATTTAACACTTGGCTTGGTTATTCTGTGATGTACAGATTAGAGTTTAATCATTCTGATATAAAAACTGAGTCTGTTTTTACTCAAATGGATGTTGTTGTTTTTTTAATATAAGGAAGAAAAAAAAACACTTAAGATGTGCAATAATCTGCAGAAACAGAAAAGACTTGTGCATCTATATTGATTTTATCGTTCCTGTGATCATACTGTTATTTTAAAACTACAAATTGCTGTAAAACCATATTCATCACTTTTACACCCAAATATGTTAAGGAAGAAACAATCGTTTCGTCCTAAAATGAGACCTTTTTTATTTTTTTTATGTACCTGGCTTTAATAAGATGTTTGTTCTCAAACATTAAAAAGGAAGCTCCCATTAGCACTTTTCTTAAAATGCTAAATATTGTTTTAATAAAATGTTGGTTTTTGTGTGACATTCACGTTTAGGTCGTATAATTCTTGATGTTTGTATGTTGCTAACAGGCTTACAGATGAGAACAGTCTCCACTCCTGTCATAAACAAAGCTCTGTCCAAACCTCGTTTACATCAGGGGAAGACCACGCTGCACAAAAACACAGGTCTCCTTGGTCTCTCGTTGTACGTTGGACATGTTGACAAACAAAAAGCTCATGGGCTGGAAACTGTGAATGAGTCCAAAAATATTATTGTGGTGTTATAAAGACAATGCTGTTATTGGAAAACATCCTGATCAATAATCCTCTAGTTACAGAATGATGTGATCGTTTAATATATTTACACTATTTATGGTTCCCTGTACACGTGCACATGTTTACACTTGTGTTGGACCAGCGGGATTGAGTTTTTTTTTTTTTCACAGTCCCATCGTAACCCCTTTCTCTAATAATCCTCTGGAGGATAATCTTGTTGTTTTGTGGTCCACCATTTAAATCCTGACTGGAGAAGTGACTACCACCCTCTTTACAATTAGATTTATTTATCCGTTTGGTGCTGGAAATTTGATAAATGCAACTATTATTAATTTGTTGCTAAATAAAGCTGCAACCCATTACAGACACACGAACGCCACGCGGTTAAGTCTAACAGAGAAAGTACAGATGACTCATTCAGTTCAGTTTTCAGCCCCCATCTTTTCCCTGCATCCTGAAAACTAACACAGCACTGCAAAAGCTGCATGATATCTGTCCCAAGTGGTCAAACTGCTAGTTATCATGATCATTTTTAAACATTTTAATAGAAACCAGGAAATTATGGGCAGACGTCCAACTCGCTTGCATAAAATGTGTAAGTGTGATGAGATGATAAAGATTATTTGTGTAAAATGCAGGTGCAGTGTGATCATTCTCATATATTGCTCTCCTTTCTGCATTTTCCTCATTTTGTTTGGACTTGGTTTCACAGTGTTTGCTTCATGTAATACCCAGTCTGGTGCATGTGGGTGTGGTGAGCATGGTGAAACTTCACTGCTGTGCGGTCGACGGGAAGGTGAAGGCTTTGAGCGGTTACAAACAACCTAACTGCTTGGGCTGATCGGTGGGTTGTTTAAATTATGGCCTCTGTCAAACCTCCGCTGTTCCCTGTGTCCAGGCCTGCGCCACCTGCCCTTGACGCCATGGGAGAGCAATGTGGTGAACCGTCTGCAGCAGCCAACACACTCCTACCTGGCCCGCAGCCGCAGCGCCATGAGCTTGTCCGGAGAGCAAACAGGTAGCGTGCACACAGCCCTGCTCAGGAGGGGTCGGCTGTAGACATGAAATATTTCACTCATGAATTTAAAATTATTTATAAAATTTACATCGTCAGTGTCTTGAACACAGCAGTTTGGGATGTTAATAGGATTAAGCCAGATTTAAAGCATTAAACTGTCTGAAACTTAATTTAACAACCTGTATACACACACACACACACACAAACACTGACATCCCAACAAATAAGCTGTTCAGGAAGTATTAAAGCATTGCCCTGACTCTTTACCTTCATTTACAAAAGCAGCTTTAGCTTTTAAACTTTATTTTTCTTGCATCATTATTATTTTTCTTTTATAGACTATTACAAAAATTAGAATATTACCAATCAAGAGGCCAAATGTGCAGCCGCTCATTTAGTTTGTATGTTTTGACATGTATCTAAAAGTTAGGGAAAATTGTATTTTTGACATCTTGCATAATTTTTTTAACCCACTGAGCAACAGTTCACTGTAGTTTTTTTTTTATTTTTTAATTTAGCAGGTTTTTTTCTTAATAAATGGTCGTGCTCATATTCAGCCATTCCCTCTTTATTTACACACAGTTAACGCTACAGTAATGCTTTAATTCGTTCCTTGTGTTTCTGTCTAGACCTACATGTTCACGTCCTCCTATTTGTTTTGTGTCAAATATAATGAATGGTTTGTTTTGCTTAAATAATAATGTTTTGTCCATTTTGTGGGTATTTCACTTGTCGTATTTTTCGGACTATAAGGCACACTTAAAATCCTTTAATTTTCTCAAAAATAGACAGTGAGCCTATAATCTGGTGCGCCGATTTTATGTGGTTATTGTGAATGAGTTGAATGAAGTTTGACTTATCTGACTGTTTTGTTTCGCTTAATGCGCATTATAATGGGGTTATAATGATTACATGATTAACTCTGTTTTCCTTAGAATTCTGGAAAACAGACCCGTTCATTGATATTGCACCTTGTAGTCCGAAAAATATTGTAAATTTATGGGTTGCTAAACCTGTCAGATCTTTGCAGCAATAGTGTGAAGTTCTCTTACCTGATCCGTTAGGCTTACTAATTCTTTCTCTTTAATTCTTCGTCGAGCTATGCCCAGGAGATGGTTTCAGTGTATTTGCAGCTCTTCTACTAATCAGTAGCACTAACACTTTTCTTTCTCTTCTGTTCTGTTCCTATCAAACATCATCTCTTCACTTTTTCTAAACCCTTCACTGAACCTTCCTAAATCCATGGCTCTTTCCTTAATATTCATCTAAACTCCTCCTTGTTGTTTTCTGTCTTCCTGATCATCTGATCCTTTTTATTAAATCCTTGCTGATTTTCCACACACCACCGTTCCGATTCACACCTCCTTTAAAACACTCCTCCCTGCCTCCACCTCGTACATCACTGTAGCCATGCCTGTGTGTCCTCGCTCAGTGTCCTGCCATCCCATGGGCGCTATGTCCTTCAAGGCCCTGCAGGCTCAGAGTCTTCCTCACTGTCGCAGCCAGGAGAGGAGCCTCAGCAGGGAGACGCCGTCCACTGCGTCCAACACCCCACGGAGGAGGACCACTGGGACGACGCAGGTAAGAGATGGATCATCAAAATATAAAATACCCCATCTAAGAACATTAATAATAATGGAACGGGTAACTATTTTTTTTATCTTCAAGTGCTGATGTAAAATAATCTGTTCATACTTGTTTCCTATAACCAACAATTTATTTGTGTTTTTTATGGTTTTTGTAAATGTCACATAAATTATCAATTTATTGTCCAATACTAAGGCGCAACATCAAAATCTTTGCTAGCTTGGGTATTATTAATGCCCAAGCTGGCTAATTAGTAGTATTTTTATAAACTACTGGTACTTTTTTTTTATTTTAATTGCTTTTTGTTGAATTATTGTCTGTTTGTAATATACCATACCATACCACTTTATTTATAAAGCACTTAAAACAGCAACAAGGCCAACCAAAGTGCTGTACAGACAAAACAACAGGTAACACACAAAGCAAAATACAAAATGAAGTAAATCAGAATATAGACAAAAAAACGATGCAGATAATGACGACAAACCAGTGTAGAGCATACAGGATCTAAACACAGATCATCTTGTGTTGAAAGCTATTGAATAGTAGTGAGTTTTTAAACGGGACTTGAAAACCGAGAGGGAGGGGGCCTGTCTGACAAGCAGAGGTAACTCGTTCCAGAGTCTTGGTCCTGCTACAGAGAAGGCCCTGTCACCTCTGCGCTTGACGAGTTCCTGGAACTGTGAGGAGCAACTGGTCCACTGACCTCAGGGAGCGTGGTGGGACATACGGTTGTAGCAAATCAGAGAGATGGGGGGGGGGGGGAGACACTGTTCAGTGATTTGTAGACATACATGAGTATTTTGAACTGGATTCAAAAGTGAACCGGTAACCAGTGCAGTGAGGCCAAAACTGGTGTAATGTGCTCTCTTTTGCCTGTACTGGTTAAAAATCGGGCTGCTGCATTCTGGACCAGTTGTAGTCGTGCAATGGAGGTCTGACTGATACCAAACAGGAGCAAATTGCAGTAATCAAGCCTAGATGTAATGAATGCATGTATTTCTGTCTCCAGGTTCTTTTTGGACAATATGGGCTTCAGTTTAGACAGCCGCCTCAGTTGGAAGAAACACGATTTAACAATAATGTTTACGTGACTGTTAAGTTTCAGGGAAGGGTCCATTATCACGCCCAGATTAGTGACTCTTTGTTTTTCTGACAGGGTTAGAGCGGAAAGGTCGATGCAGTGGTTTGTGATGGCCGTGATATTGTTTATAAAGCCTCAAAACGCAACTATTTCTTATCTCAGACCTCCAGAAATCTAAATGACCCCAACAGATTCTGGAAAACCATCAAATCTCTCTCAGGCAGCCCCCAATCATCTGACCTCCCATCACAACATCTCATTAACTCTGTTCCTGTGTCAAATAAGCACAAGATCCTGAACTGTTTCAACAAACATTTTGTTGCTTCTAGTTCTTTATTTGACACAGTTACTAATGGAAAATCAGCCACTTCACTTAATAACCAAACTTCTACAAAAACCCTCCTACAAGTCAATCCTCAATTAATCGCACATTCTCTTTTTTTCCGTTCTCAGTTAGTGAGGTAAATAAACTGTTAAAAAGATCTTGATCCTAAAAAATTTGCAGGTCCAGATGAACTTCCACCTTATTTCTTAAGGCTGGCCGCTCATATCATCACAGTCCCTGTGACCAGGGCCGGATTTAGGAGGATGGGGGCCCCTGGGCTGGAGTCAGGATGGGGGCCCCTGGGCTGGAGTCAATATATGGGGGTATTATATATATATATATATATATATATATATATATATATATATATATAT